>NW_027397079.1:16251265-16597574 GCF_003265705.2 Callorhinus ursinus | reverse complement strand
AAAGAAAGAAAGAAAGAAAGAAAGAAGAAAAGAAAAAGAAAAAGAAAAGAAAAGAAAGAAGGTAGGAAGGAAAGAAGCAGGACCCGCAGTTCAGGAGCAAAGAGGATCTCAGAAAACACAATAGTTTATGATGTTACCAAAAGCAATTACTGCTCCTAAGTTGGAGTCAACCGTTTTGACAACAGAGGTGAGTCTGCCCACCCGTGGACATTCCACCCCTGCCCTGTGCTGTTTTCTCTGTGCTCCATACAATAGAGGCCGCGGCGCCAAGCCAGAAAGCAGAGGGACTTGCCGATGTGTAGGCAAGCTATGTCAAATCGGAGTTTGCGGAGGTATTTGCCGTATCTATACCATGTTTTCCTCTTTCAAAGAAACAATCGGCATAGATCATGAGGGAAGATCCTATAACTTTTATAGAAGCGACTTGTTTGAAAAACAGGAAACAGAGTCACACGTCAACCTCCGAGAGAACCCCGTGAGGTGTTACTGCGGTTGTCTCGGATCGCCCTGAGGGTGACATCAGTCTCACGGCTGTGCTGGCTTTACAGCTGGGGGCTGTTTCCTGCACATGAAACAAACAGCACCTGACGTATCTGCGGCGTTGCTTCCCTCTGCATCAGGTTTTTGGCTTTGTGTTTTTCACTCCATCTCGTCTTTTCCTCCACAGCGGCGCTGTTGTGAAGGCGCGGGACAAGCACCGGCATCCGGAGTGTTTCGTGTGCGCTGACTGTAACCTCAACCTCAAACAGAAGGGCTACTTCTTCGTGGAGGGGGAGCTGTACTGCGAAACCCACGCAAGGGCTCGCACGAGGCCCCCAGAGGGCTACGACACGGTTACTCTCTATCCCAAAGCTTAATTAAGCCTTACACAGACCCAAGCACGCACACACTCACGCGCACTTACACACGAAGATATCGGTGGCTTTGGACAGAAGTATAGCAAACGGCTGGCTCCAAATCTAAAATCAAGGCTTTTAGACGTTTATCTTATTGCTACTGAAGAACAGGGAGCGGGAGACAAATGCCTGCTATAAATGTACTCGGAAACATACACTTAGCTATGTTTTGCAGCTCTTTTTCTCTCGCGCGCTAGCAATAACTTAAGGACATTGAAGGCACTAATGTTTTTCTATGTCATACCCCACAATTTATATTTATATTGTGACATCAAGAGATTCGGGGGAGTCTAATTATCTTTCCTTAACAAGCTGATTTTGCAATTGTAGTAACTACCAAATGACAATCTTGTATTCTAACACAACCTGCAATTGTCTATTACCTGTTTTAACTATTACAGTGCATGTCAGAAAGAAATTCCCTAGGTTTCTCTAGTTTCGTATTCAAACCATTATACCACCAGATGCAACATACATAATAAATACATAAAATATTTTTAAAATACCTAATGAAGTGGCATTCAATGAATTCAAATAAAATCAACATTCCAACAAGAGGGTCCAATCATATCTTGACATGTACAATAACAACTCGGGTATTTTAAGAAAAATTTGTCTTCTTTAGTTTCCTATACTTTTTCTTAAGAGCCCACAATTTCTGCTGATAGGAGGGACATTTAAATTTGCTAAAGGTAATTCAGTCCCTTTCCCATAAAAACAGTTTCTTGTGCTTTGAAATGGTCTCTTTCATTTTATAAATGTTTCTTTCAGACAAAATATTCAGTGACTTCGAGGCTCAGACCTCCCTCAAGGCTGTTTCTTTATGCTCAAAATTTCACCACTGCTGCCTCCTCCTTCCCAAGATGGCATCTCCAAGAGGAGACAGTTTCAGGGCCCTCCTGAGGAAGGGAGGGGCTGCTAGTCTCCTGGAATCCTATTGTATCCACTGCTAAGATCCATGGTTTCATTTGTGGTCTGTTTTCTCCACATGGTTGGGAGCAGGCAACAAACCCACCTCCAGCATCATCTCCAGAAGTCTCAGCTCTTCCCTGGAGGCTTGGATCCTTGTATCTCAATGAACCCCATCTAGCCCCTGGCTCTGTCTTGTCACCTTGCCTCTCACTTTGGTGGTCACATAGCAATGCCCCTAACTTGCATGTCTTACCTACTTCCCATGCTCTCACTGGGGATACATGGGAAACTTCTGAAAATGTCCCCTCCACATAAAACCATGGGAAACTGGCAGGATGTGGAGAGGGGGAGGTAGGGACTGTCTTAGGCCCTTTGTCTCACCCCTGGTCACAAATTCATCTCTACCCTATTATCCTACCCTCTACATCTATACCCTATCCTGTGGGTCTGGAGCAAGTAATCTCCTATTGTCTCAAATGGAAAACAGGGCACACATTGTATTGCTCTGGAATTCCCGCGAACTTAACTAATTATTTCTGACCCTGACCTGTCTAAGGTTTGGATCCAGTGAGAGGAACCACAACACCTACCTGGCCCCACAGGCATTTGAGATTGCAACTGGAGCCCCTTGCACCAAAACAAATTCATTAACAGAGGCATTAAAATAAAATAAATAAGAAACTTAGAGATCAAAGAAATGAATGTATCCAAAATAGACTATATTTTTTGTTCAGATGTTATTTTAAAGTATTTTGTTCTGGGAAGGACATAAACTTAAAAGCTTGGAAGCCCGGGAGAAAATAAATGGTAACTGACTTAGAAAACTCAAGAAAGCTGAAATGCAAAGCAGCAGTGGAAAAACTGAAAACCAACCCAATACACCCTCCAGAATCTTGCAAAGGTGTGGAAATTAACAGCACTGGTATTTCTGGACTAGGAGATAAAGGTGGAGTGACTGTCAGGAGGAGCAAGTAGAATCTGTCTGAGAAGTATTTAATCCCCAGAGCTGTTTCCTCTCTTACACCTCATGGCCCTTCCCAGTGGTAGTCTGCTAGGTATTATCAGTAGAAGGTTAAGCAACGTCTCAATTGGAGTCAGGAACCACAGCTGAGGATATGTGTACTGTACTAAGAAGAGGTTAAATTAAGAATGAAAGATTCATGATAAAAGTGTACATTATATTGTACATTAATGTACATCATATATTAGTATATGGTAGAATAATAATGAATGGCTTAAGTTCACATGTTTAATAATGAGTTTAAAAAAATGGTAGTGTAGGGGCGCCTGGGTGGCTCAGTCAATTAAGGATCTGCCTTTAGCTCAGATCATGATCTGGGGGTCCTGGGATCAAGCCCCACATCAGGCCCCCTGCTCATTGGGGAGTCTGCTTCTGCCTCTATCCCTCCCTCCCATCCCCCCCGCTCATGCGTGCGCTCTCTCTCTCTCAAATAAATAAATAAAATCTTTAAAAAATAAGGTAGTGTAGTTTTTTTTTAAAAAAATAGTATAGTTCTAATCTGAAATTTGAGAGAGATATGGCTTAAATCTGGTAATTCAGACCATGTGACCAAGGCTTGTGAAGCATGCCCTGAAGTTGCATGTTTATTATAGTTAATAAAAATTATTCTTTCAACAATTAAATCTAGAAATTTTAACATGTAGAGAATTAATAAATAGAAATGAATGCAATAATATATATATATAAAACCCTAAAGACTCCACCAAAAAACTGCTAGAACTGATAAATGAATGCAGTGAAGTCAAAGATACAAAATCAATACACATAAACCTGTTGCATTTCTTTTTTTTTAAGATTTTATTTATTTATTTATTTGACAGAGAGAGGGAACACAAGCAGGGGGGGAGTGGGAGAGGGAGAAGCAAGCTTCCTGCTGAGCAAGGAGCCCGATCCCAGGACCCTGGGATCATGACCTGAGCCGAAGGCAGATGCTTAATGACTGAGTCATCCAGGCGCCCCAACCTGTTGCATTTCTATACACTAATAATGAAGCAGCAGAAAGAGAAATTCAGGAATCAATCCCATTTACAATCGTACCAAAAATAATAAGATACCTAGGAATAAACCTAACCAAAGAGATAAATGACCTGTTCTCTGAAACCTATAAAATACTGATGAAAGAAACTGAAGATGACACAAAGAAATGGAAAAACATTCCATGCTCATGGATGAGAAAAACAAATATTGTTAAAATGTCTATACTACTCAAAGCAATCTATACATTTAATGCAATCTTTATCAAAATACCAACAGCATTTTTCACAGAGCTAGAACAGGCAAACCTAAAATTTATATGGAACCACTAAGGACCCCGAATAGCCAAAGCAATCTTGAAAAAGAAAAGCAAAGCTGGAAGCATCACAGTGCCAGATTTCAAGTTCTATTTCAAAGTTGTAATAATCAAAACAGTGTGATACTGGCACATAGATCAATAGAACAGAATAGAAAACTCAGAAATAAACCCCCAATTATATGGTCAATTAATCTTTGACCAAGCAGGAAAGAATATCCCGTGGGAAAAAAGACAGTCTCTTCAACAAATAGTGTTGGGAAAACTTGACAGCAACATGCAAAAGAATGAAACTGGACCACTTTCTTACACCATACAAAATAACAAACTCAAAATGGATGAAAGACCTAAATGTGAAATCTGAAACCATCAAAATCCTAGAGGAGAACAAGGCAGTAACTTCTTTGACATTAGCCATAGCAACTTCTTACTAGATATGTCTCCTGAGGCAAGGGAAACAAAAGCAAAAATAAACTATTGGGACTACATCAAAATAAAAAGCTTCTGCACAGTGAAGGAAATGATCAACATAAATAAATGGCAACCTACAGAATGGGAGAGGATATTTACAAATGACATATCTGATAAAGGATTAGTACCCAAAATATATAAAGAACTTATAAAACTCAACACCCCAAAAAACAAATAATCCAGTTAAGAAATGGGCAGAAGACATGAACAGACATTTTTCCAAAGAAGACATCCAGATGGCCAACAGACACATGAAAAGATGCTCAACATCACTCATCATCAAGGAAATACAAATCAAAACTACAATGAGATATCACCTCACACCAGTCAGAATGGCTAAAATAAACAGATGTTGGCAAGGATGCAGAGAAAGGGGAACCCACTTACACTGTTGGTGGGAATGCAAACTGGTGCAGCCACTATGGAGAACAGTTTGGAGGTTCCTCAAAAAGTTAAAAATAGATTTGTATTTCCCTGATGCCAATGTTAATTTAAAAAAAAAGTTAAAAATAGAACTACCCTACAATCCAGCAATTACACTTTGTATAAATAGGTATTTATCCAAAGGATACAAAAATACTGATTTGAAGGGATACATGTCCTCCAAGGTTTATAGCAGAGTTATCAACAATACCCAAATTATGGAACGAACCCAAATGTCCATAGACTGATGAATGCATAAAGAAGATGTGTGTGTGTGTGTATGTGTGTGTGTGTGTGTGTGTGAGAGAGAGAGAGAGAGAGAGAGAGAGAGATAATGGAATACTATTCAGCCATAAAAAAGAATGAAATCTTGCCATTTGCAATGACGTAGATGAACTAGAGAGTATAATGCTAGGCAAAATAAGTCAGTCAGAGAAAGACAAATACCATATGATTTCACACATATGTGGAACTTAAGAAACAAAACAAGCAAACGGAAAAAATAGAAAGAAAGTAAGAAACAGACTCCTAATTATAGAGAACAATCTGAGGGGAGAGGGTGGGATGGATTAAATAGATGATGGGAATTAAGTAGTGCATTTGCTGTGATGAGCACCAGGCGATGTATGGAAGTGTTGAATCACCATATTGTACACTTGAAACTAATATAACACTATATGTTAACTAACTGAAATTAAAATAAAAACCTAAATAAAAAAAGAAAATGCAATATGAAAATTATTTTTAAATATATAAAGTACAAAATAAAAATGGCACTGTTAAAATGAAAAGGAATTAAAACTTTTAAAAAATGAGAAAACATTCTGTCCCCCATACTAGTATTTTGTCTCTCAGTAAGTTCACACCAGATTCTACATAGGAATTCATGCCACAAAAAAAGAATGCCAACCAGTTTTGACTTAGCTCACGGAATAACATATTTTCTTAGTAAACAGACTAGTCACTGTGTTTATATTTACAAGCTTATTAAAGCTAACAATGATCAATGAAACTATCCATTAAGATTAAGAACTGGGCTTCTATGAACTTTGGACTCATGATTAACTAAAGTACAGGTTTTTTTCAGAGTAAACACAGGATAGAGTTGCTATGCTCTCTACAATAGGATGAATGATTGAATAAAAAACAGTCCTAGTTATCACATGTGCTTGCACCTATGTAAGCAGAGTAAAACATAATGGTTAATGTGACACAGAGTTTACCCATCTCTCCATAAGATAATCTCCAGTTTGTCCAACATGGGAACACTCCAAGATAAACAGAATGCAACTCTCAGTCTCTTCTATTAACAACTTGAGTTACAAAAGTTTGTCAAGTTGACCTTTGAACAGATTTTATTTCCATCCTAGAAAACTGCTACTATAAGCATTACTCTTTATTATCATGTCATCAGAACCTGATGTTCTTTTACTATTTATGCTGTGCCATCTGAATCTAAAGCGTAAAAAAGGTGATTCAAAAAAAGAATGAGATGTTTAGATAATTCAAGTAAATAAATCATTTATCTCCTCTAAATGACCATTTCAAGACAATCCTCTCAAGTCTATTCATTTTGGAAAGCACTCAATAAATATTTATTTGAAAACCTACCAAGTAAGAGATGTTAAATATGAGGCATAGCAATATGGACTTTTGAATACTTTGTGTACATTTACAAATGGACATTTTTAAGCTAATTAGAATGTTTCATGGGCTTAATTCTAAAACAAAGCACCTATAAGAAGTGGCTTATAATTATTTCCTTTTAAATTTTCTAGTAATATTATCCAACGTTCATTTCAGAAGAATCAGGTGTCAACATTACCTTTTTAATTACCTGAAAACTTTGTCTAAATATGCAGAGAATGTCCAACAACATGTTTTCCTTTCTCTAGGAATAAGGCGGGTCAGCATTTTTTAATTTATGAAAACCCAAAGCACAATTCCATTGTCCATTATTCAAATCTAATACAATATCTGCTCTTAAATCCTAATTGCTACCCCTATCATAAGTATCAAGCATAAATGGATTCTAAATTTAGATTATATGAAATGCCAAATATTTGGGGATGAAAATTAGTCTACTCATTTATTTATTGAAAGGAGTAACGCAAGTTATTATTTCTGCACCAAAAGCAAAACTATGTTGTGAGTTTGAGAACGACCTCTCATGAGTCCAAATTCCCATTGTCTCCTTGTCTGAGGTATGGGGATTGAAAAACACAGGTATGTGGATTAGCCATCACATGTATATGTGCCAAGGTGTGCACATATCTCTGGTTCACAAAAGCACCGAGGTTATGCAACCAAGGTCACATGGATGAAGAGCCTGCTTTAGGCTCAATCTTGCCCATAGGTGAACTGGTTGCTCAGCCTGCCTGTTCATGCATCTGGGCTCCAGCTGCTGCTATTTGAGCTCCCAAAGCTCCCAACCATGACCCTTCCAGAACAGTACTTCATGTTACAAAGCTTTTCATTCCTCAAAGTATGTGACCCCCTTCTTCCTGATGCTAAACTGCTTTCTGGTTTTTGGACACTAATGGAGCTGCCCTGGTGAGGGCCACTTGGTCACGATATAAAAACAATATGTTTCCTTTGCTATGTGAAGATACCATTAATGTGTACTTCCAACTGAACAAATGGATTTGCATCAAGAAACCCATATTCCTTGCTTGACTTCAGCTATGAGCTGTGACATGAGTCAGAGGTGGTGTCCATGACCATTGGAACAGAATGAAACTTCTAAACTAAACCAAGAACCTCGCCACATTGGTAGCATGCCCTCAATGAACGGAATGGCCAGCCGATTAACAGTGATAAAGACAATGTCAAGTGCAGGTCTGGACTATTTGGGCTGGTAGAAGTCTCAGAGATCATCCAGTCTACCTCCTTATTCTGAAGATTAAGGAGTTAAAGTCCAGGGGCAGAGCTACAGTTAGAATCCAGATCCTTATTCAGAGCTCTTTCCATAACAACCTCCTTACTTACTACTTAATAAAATCATTACGTAATATTTTTATTATTCCACACTACTTTTCCTAACACTTATGGAAGAGATGATTTTTATTATAAAGAGAACAAACATGGACTTAAAGTTAATACTGATATAAATAAACAAAACTACAGAGAGAAAGAAATATAATAGTGTTTAGAATTCATAGGTTTAGGGGCACCTGGGTGGCTCAGTCGTTAAGCATCTGCCTTCGGCTCAGGTCATGATCCCAGGGTCCTGGGATCGAGCCCCGCATCGGGCTCCCTGCTCCATGGGAAGCCTACTTCTCCCTCTCCCACTCCCCCTGCTTGTGTTCTCTCTCTCGCTGTGTCTCTCTGTCAAATAAATAAATAAAATCTTTAAAAAAAAGAATTCATAGGTTTAAAGATTTCCAAAATCTATTACTCATTACCTAGGGAATATTAGTGAGTTTAAATGGGATTTTTTCTAATTGTGTAGCCTTGTACAAAAATTAAGCTCTCGGATACTTGTCCTCATCTGTAAAATGTTTATTTGGCAAAGTCATAAGGATTAGAAATAATGTGCCCCTGAGCCACCCAGGGGTCCCTTAATAGTGTCCTTTTAAAAAATAATAGCTTTATTGAGATATAATTTACATACCACATAATTCATCCCTTGGAAGTTTCTTAGTATATTCAGTGGTTCTTAGTACATAAATGTGACTGGTATTATGTCATGAATTTTGTAAATACTCAGTTAAAAATCTACACATTCAAAAAAATACATAGAGTCAGTAAAGGGACCTTAGTCCTCTTTATAGCTACAAGATTATAATCTACAGTTTTAGTTGTTGTTATCATTCTTTGCCTTTGCTTGAGGAACCAGATTTTTTACTTGGGTTCAACTTTAATTCCGTTGTTAGTCTTCTAAATCCTTAGAGTATATAAGAACTGCTTTGAACTTACCATTGGGTATAACAGAATATTGTCAGGGAGTCTCTGGGGAAGTCAGGTTGCATGAACTCAAGCTTTTAAAATTACCCTCCTCAAATGAAGAGAAGTTCCAGTGAACTTCATGAATCTGATCCTTCTCAGTGTGAAATGTCAACTCTCCTGGGACTATCAAGAATAGGTATCTAGTTCTTGAATCTTTTGGCTTGATACAGTTGTGCTCATTTAATTGGCTCTTGATCTTTGACACCAAAGAATAATTAGAAGTCACAGAAACACCATTTTGAACTTGAGATTAAATACTGAAAAGCATAGATAATAATAGTTTTTAGGTGGGGCACCTGGGTGGCTCAGTTGGTTAAGCCTTTGGCTCAGGGTCCTGGGATGGAGCCCTGCATGGGGCTCTTGCTCAGTGAGGAGCCTGCTTCTCCCTCTGCCTCTCCTCCTGCTCATGCTCTCTCTCTCTCTCTCTCAAATAAATAAAATCTTTAAAAAAAAAAACAACTTTAAATAGGGGAACCCGGGTGGCTCAGTCATTAAGTGTCTGCGTTTGGCTCAGGTCATGGTCCCAGGGTCCTGGGATCGAGCTCCACATCCGGCCCCCTGCTCAGCGGGAAGCCTGCTTCTCCCTCTCACACTCCCCCTGCTTGTGTTCCCTCTCTCGCTCTCTCTCTCTGTCAAATAAATAAATAAAATCTTTAAAAAAAATAAATTAAAAAAAACTTTAAATAAAAAATAAACACTTAAAAATATATAAAAACCATTTTTAGGGGTTTACATATTACTTAGTAGGAAATGTGTCAGATATTTTATATGAATTACTTAATTTGATCCTACAACAACCCTGTAAAGTAGGGATCATCATCCTAATTTTATGGTTGATAAAACTGAGTTCTGGAGAGATTTCATGATTTCTCTGTAGCTAACACCTAGAAGATAGTAAAGCTAGTTTCAGTTCAGCTTTGCCAGTGTCCAGAGCTCATTTTTGTAACCACCGAGTTCTAATACCTGGAGTCATTTATATTGAAATGGAATCTAGGAGATAATTTGTACAAAGCTTACTAAGGGCTTTGTTGTCCCATGAAAGCTTTAAAATCATCCTAAACAAAAAGCTATTAAATCTCTTGTGAAGCATTATTCTAGAGCATGGATTCTAAAACCAGACTACCCAGGTTCAGATTCTGTCTCCAACGTTTACCATAGGAGAAACTTAGCCTAACCTCTTGGTGTTTCAGTTTCCTCATCTATAAAATGGGAAGAAAAAGAATGCCGACCTCACAGGGCCGCTAGGAAGATTGAATGAGTTTATACATGTAAAGCACTTGCAACAGTGTTTGGTACATAGCAAGAGCCATGTAAGTGCTGGCTATTGCTATTATTTTAGCATTGATCAAGCATTTTCCAGAAAAGGAATTTGTGAATCATCTAAATAAGTAGAAACATTTCTACCCATGATGGGTTGTTTTTTTTTTGAGAGGGAGGGGGAGGGGCAAGGGAGAGGGAGGGAGAAGAATCTTAAGCAGGCTCCACACCCAGGACAAGCCCGACACAGGGCTCAATCTCACAACCCTGAGATCATGACCCTGAGATCATGACCTGAGCGGAAACCAAGAGTCAGATGCTTAACCCACTGAGCCTACCTACCCATGTTGTTTCTTTTGGTCCTAACCATTTTTATCTTAAGAATCTATTTAACAGATTAGTGACAAATACATATTTATATTAATAGTGTTCTTTTTTTTAAGATTTTATTTATTTATTTGTCAGAGTGAGAGAGAGAGAGCACAAGCAGGGGGGGTGGCAGGCAGAAGGAGAAACAGGCTCCCCACTGAGCAGGGAGCCCAATGCAGGACCTGATCCCAGGACCCTGGGATCATGACCTGAGCTGAAGGCAAACACTTAACCGACTGAGCCACCCAGGGGTCCCTTAATAGTGTCCTTTCAAAAAATAATAGCTTTATTGAGATATAATTTACATACGACATAATTCATCCCTTTGAAGTTTCTTAGTATATTCAGTGGTTCTTAGTACATTCACAGAGTTGAGTGAGCTCAATTAGACTCTCCAATCTAACAGAGGATATAGAGACCACTACCTCTAAACTTACCTAAACCGATGAATACCTATTTACCCTCAGCAAGCTTCACAAACAGAGTGCTAATCTGCCCCAAGTGCCTGGTTCCAGAGAGAGAGCATTCATTCCTTACTGCTGGCCTCTGTCAGAGGGAAGAAAGATCTATATCATCTCTACAAAATGGCCAAACCTTCACATGTTCAAAGACACTGTTGGTCCTCTGTCTTCTTCTTGGTCCAAATTATGCCCATTACTTTATTCCTCACTCTTCGCAACTTACTTTTCCCACTCTGTCTCTCTCTGTCACTGTTCCCAGCCTGCAAGTGTGCTCAAGTACTATACACCATCCTAAAAATATCTCTTTCCCTAACAAATATTCCTTCTCAAGCTACCTTGATAGTGACCTACATCTATCCCTTTAGCACACCAAACTTCCCAGAGTTAGACCAACCCTACTTTCTCAGTATCCCCACCTTACCACTACTAATAAGTCTTTTTAAAATGGCCATCAACTTCCTAAGAGCCAAAGCTAGTGGCCATCCTTAGTGAGTTGTGGGCTTCATTCTTCATTCTGTGAAATCAGGTTAAAATCAACGTTAAAGGAAACTTAGAGAAGGCAGAGTGGAGGTGTTTGCATTTGGAGCAAGCCTTTGAGCTGTCAAAGGCCCACTACGCATGGTAGACTTCCGAAGTCGCCAGCACATAGGTCCCGCTCTCTGACCATAGCCCTTGCCTTAGGAAAATTATCCAAATTTGTTATATCCTAGGAGAAGTTTGATCCCTTTTCCCACTACTGTGGATCTCAGCTATGACTGATAGCCTTGTGATCTCAGGCTTAAAAAAAAAAAAAAAAAAGACCTTCTGAGGCTAAAAAAAACAAGAAGTATTTTAGTCTGGTAATAGATTGCTAAGAAAAGATTTAGCTAGCTTGTGTTTGTGCAGTGCTATTGAATTTGTTCCAGATTCTTGAAACTGCAGCTGTTAGTCAACAGGTGAAAGTGGATTCTCTAGGAGGAGATGTCTTTAGAAGATTTTGAAATACTGTGACTCACAGATTTTTTTCATTGTCAGCACAGATTCTAATTCTGTCCTTTAGTAATGAATTTCACAATCAAAAAAAAAATCAGATATTTTCAGGGAAGTTGTTGAATCGACTGACACGTGTAACCAGAGAAAGCATATCTCCTGACAGAATATGCTTCACTGTCTATCTGACAGAAGGCAAAATGAAATAGAAACTGTCTCAATGCACTGAGAATGTACAGGTGAACTGTGATACCATAGCAGGAAATAGGAACTTTTAGCTCTAGCTTGAATTATATTTATACTCCCTCTATACTTCTGTAAAATTTAGATGAAATTTTTACAGAGTTTTTAAAAAGTTCTTAAACCTTCCCATGTTTCAGTTTTCCCCTATACCAATCTGGAAAATAATTTTCTCCATAAAGTTCCACAATTCTCAATACCATTAAGTATAAGTAAGAATATTTCACGGAAAGCTTAATTGTTGGGGAGATAAATCCATTAGGGAGGGAGGAAATTTAACATCCCTCAGAGTAAGTGCTTGGATTATAAACTTTGTTTACCACTTTCAAAGGGGATAATGAGCCATTCAGCATCACAGGAACAGGAGCAGGGACAGGTAGGCTCCAGCAAGCATAATGTATAATTTGCCAGATTTTTCCATATATCAGTGACCCTTCATTTCTATGTATTGAAAATCTGAGTGTTGTAGAAGACACTGAGTGCTCAACAGTAGCCAAAGAGCCCACGAGAATCTTACAGGATCAGTCACCCTGGTCTCACTCAGGAGAATTAGGTTTTCCCCATTTTGGAAGTCTAAAGAAAATTTCATTATACTATCCCTTTTATCTAATTCTGATCTATGTTCTGGGTAAGCAGGTAATCATCTTACTTGACTTTAGCAACTTGGCAATGAAGAACTTTAGGGTCAAGATGGTAGAATGAGAGCACATATAAGAAAAATACATTTTAAAATATATTAAAGTATATAGTTTTGTGGGGAATTATGTTATTTACAATAAATGGTGGGTCAATCAGATAGCCACAGTTTTTAAAATGGATATTGACACCTACCTCACACTCTATAAAAAGATAATTCCAGATGAATTAGCAAATCTAAATATGAAAGATAAAACAATCCAGCTTTTAGGGGGAAAAAATGGATGAATCATTTCACAGCCTTGCAAAAGCAGACACAGGGTGTCCATTCCCAAAGAGGGACAGGGGAGCACCCATGCAGGAGGGAGCACTAGCTGCAGTAAGCCGTCAGAGCCTGAGCCGGGTAAGGAGGGTGGCTCTGCGTGGAACTGGCTGGTGCACGGTGTCAAAGCTCAGGGGAATGTGGAAGTCTTCTACACAGACAGGAGGCCCAGCATAGGGTGACAGAGCCCAAGAAAGGTGAAGAGGGAACCTAAGTGGAGAACAGACCCAATACAGGATTCAGAGTCAATGGCAAAGTAGGAGGGAAGAGGCAGTGGAGGGTATTGGAACCTAAGTTGATGACCAGGGCATCCACATGGGGACTTGGTGAGAGACTGGCATTGAGAGAATGGATATTTGCTCATATAAATAAATATATAAAAGATAATGGGAGTCAACTTTCTCGCTGTTGGTAAGGGAAATTACAAATATGGAAAGAGAGAAAACTAGAAAGAGCACTTGATGTTGGACTGGAATTGGAGGTATCGTGAACTCATAGTTCTCAATATGTAGAAATAGAGAACAGAATATGGATGTGAATGTCCATGTGTTTGCATGTATATATGGATATAGATGACTATATGTATGTATACATGTATATCTAGACATTCCCCAGCTCTATCTACTAAGATGGTCTGGGAGCAGCTATACCGAGATAGCAACACTCAAACCTAACACTCACATCCTGGTTTCTAAATACCATTGTCTTCTAAAACAAACCAAGGCTCCTTGGAGAAAGGCTGATTTCAAGGCTAGGGCAGGGAAAGTATGGGATGACACTGGAATATCTGGTTGTCCAGGCAAAAAAATGAAGAAATGCTCCAGGAATAAAGGAGACATGTCAAAAGTACACAGAAGCCAGCTAAAGAAACTCTCACTGACTCCTCTAGGACAATTTAAGCAACAATATTGATCATGTTAGCAACAGAAGATAATCCATTGTAACCCACTGAATAAAATAGGAAACTCTGAGTCCATGAGACTCTGATTAAAGATACACGTCATGACAACTACATGTAGTGCGAGAGTTTGAACTGGACACTTTTGTCTAAAGGACAATATTGGGAGAATCAGTGAAACTTGAGTGGGGTCTGAAGATTAGATAGTAGTAACGTATCAGTGCTAATTTCTGGATTTTAATGGCTGTATTGTGCTCATAATGAAAAATGTCCTGGGGCACCTGGGTGGCTCAATCATTAAGTGTCTGCCTTTGGCTCAGGTCATGATCCCAGGGTCCTGGGATGGAGCCCTGCATCGGGCTCCTGCTCAGTGGGAAGCCTGCTTCTCCCTCTCCCACTACCGCTTCTTGTGCTCCCTCTCTCACTGTCTCTATCTCTGTCAAATAAATAAATAAAATCTGAAAGAAAGAAAGAAAGAAAGAAAAGAAAGAAAGAAAGAAAAGAGAGAGAGAAAGAAAGAAAGAGAGAGAGAGAGAGAAAGAAAGAAAAGAAAGAAAGAAAGAAAGAAAGAAAGAAAGAAAGAAAGAAAGAAAGAAAGAAAGAAAGAAAAGAAAGAGAGAGAGAGAGAAAGAAAGAAAGCAAGAAAGAAAAAGAAAAATGTCCTTATAAGATACATATTAAAGCATTCAGGTCTGATGAGACACCATGTCAGCAACTCCCTCTTAATGGTTCAAGAAAAAATGAAACATGTAGCTCCAACTTTACTAAAAGTTGGTGATGATTTCAAAAATTAAAAAAAAAAAAAAGGGACCGGGGCGCCTGGGTGGCTCAGTCAGTTATGCATCTGCCTTTGGCTCAGGTCATGATCCAGGGGTCCTGGGATTGAGCCCCTGGGATCGAGCTCAAGGGAGCCTGCTTCTCCCTCTCTCTCTGCCCCCCACCACTCATTCTCTCTCTCTCTCTCTCTCATTTCTCTCAAAAGTAAATATCTTTTTAAAAATTAAAATAATAAATAAATGAAAAGGAAACCAAAAAGTCAAAAACTCTGAAAGAACTGAAAGATATTTCAAGCCCACTTTTACAACTCAATTAAAGACCTATTTTTTAATACAGAGAGACCTTAAAAAACATGTAATTTTGAGTAAAAAGAGCAAGCTGCAGAATAAAACAAAATTATGATGCCATTTATGAAAACATTTAAAATAAACAAGAGCAACCATCTATATTACTCATGAATACCCGTGTAATTACTATAAAAATATAAGAATGGACTGTGAGGCTATACCCTAAATTCATTATATTGGTTTCTTGTGGGAGGACATGGGGAAGGAGGAACAGGGTAGGAGGTGGTAAGGAGTTCACGTCTATGTAATGTTTTAATTTTTCCAAACAAATATAAGCCAAATATGTCAATAGAGTTATAACTGTTAATTCTGGGAGATGGAAGCAAACGGTTAGTTACATCCGTCTTTGCACTTTCCATTATTATTAAATTTATCAAAAAATAATTTAATAATAAAACATAAGGAGGACTTCACATTTTACAGGTCATCTAAATGTGCATTTACTTAGAAGCTTGTGAAATTTTTAGAAGTTTGGCAAATTCATCAACAAAGTTGATATACAATACAAATTAGACAACACAGTTTCTCTGCTTTTTAAAATATAAATTTTTTCTGATATTTGAGCTAGAATCATTGAATCTTTTTCAACTGAAGTATCAAATCTTTTGAAATAAGGGAAAGATATCAACACTGTTTATGAAATCTCACCTTAGACTCTGAGGTCTAGAGCTGCCGTTCACGGTCAGCCTCCTATGTAGCTACTGAACCTACTGTAGGGGACCTGGGACACAGGATCCCAGTAATCCTCAGAACAATCTTGTTGGTGCCCTGTTGTATAGATAAGTAAACCCACGCTCAAATAGAACAAGTCATTGAATCACTGCTAAATTCAGGACGGAGTTTCAAGTATAGGCTGTGATAGGTGACAATGGTTTTAAGTGATCCCGAGTATTCAGGTAAGATTTCCTCAACATACATTCACAAATGTAGTGAATGCCCCCAAAGAACTATGTTCACCATCCACCCTGATTTTTTAGGGACACGTTCTCTTACTACAACTTTCAGATTCTCTCTCATCAGAGAAGAGGGTCTCCGTGTGTAACTGTTGGTGGGAGAACCTACACAAGGGCCTCTTCTGAGGGGATGCCACTCATATCATAGACATCTTTCTCATTTAAAACATTTTTCTTAATGTATTAATTTTTATAATTTTGTAGGCTCCAAAGATGGGCTTTTTTATGTTAATTACAAGAAGTTTTCTCACAAATTATTTTTTCTTCTGAGAATATAGACATGACTTAGTTTACAAAAGAAAAATGTTTGAAATCCAAAGGCCTTGTTGAACTAACTTCTCAACTAAACTGTCCTTCTAAGTAAAGAACTGCCTTTTTGACAGTTCTGACAATCTTTCTGCTGGGAAGTATCTAAGTATGTCTCTACTGAGATTAGGGCACTGGCTAAATTTGAGTTTGACATTGTAACTTACTATTTGCTTTTTATATTCTATACTAAATGGTGTGGCAAAATCCTCCCATTTAAATCCCCAAGAAATTTCTGTATAATAATCAATATTCACTTGCCATCATAATCTACATATATTACATAGACAAATTAAACTTATTAGAGAACATTACATTCTATTAACATATTATTAGATATTAATGTTACATAAAATATAGTATTTGTTATGGAAATTTCATTAGTATAGAAATTAACTTATTAAAGTGGTATTTTATCTACACCCTCACTTCAATATACTGTAAATTATTTAGAGTAGTAATTTAACAGACACACTGCTAAAAACTTGTAGTGCTCGGGGGGGGGCGGCAGTTAGCTTTGTCACTATAGGACATCAATGGAGAACATAAATTCTCAAAAACACAATTTATTTAAATTGTCTACAATGCCTCAAGAAAGACTATCAAATCTTCTAGAGACCATCTCTATAGGAAACAAGAAAGGATAGCAAGTAAACATTGAGACTATCATAGTGGGTTTCATTTCCATGAAAGCAAAACATAAAATTATTATATAATAAATTATTGTATCATGACTTTAAATTCCTTATTGTGACTTACAATTTGAAATTTCAATTATTTTATATTCTCTCTGTAATGGTTGCTATTGCAAAAAAAAGTAATATATATTCATTATAACTTTTACTTAAAAAGCGCCATTTTCGGGGCGCCTGGGTGGCTCAGTTTGTTAAGCCACTGCCTTCGGCTCAGGTCAGGTTCCTGGAGTCCCGGAATCGAGTCCCGCATCAGGCTCCCTGCTCGGCAGGGAGTCTGCTTCTCCCTCGGACCCTCTTCCCTCTCGTGCTCTCTATCTCTCATTCTCTCTCTCTCAAATAAATAAATAAAATCTTTAAAAATAAAAAAAAGCACCATTTTCTGTTCTGCACAAAGTATTGCTTGCAGCCACGCCAAACAGTCTTTCGTTGAACGAGTTCCAGATTCCAACACAACATCCGTCTTTTGCAAGTGGTTTGCGCAGGTGCACAGGAAACTAGCATGCTTTGACATATGGAGATCAGTGAGTCTGTGACAGCTTTAATGTGTACATTTTCATACATTTCATTATTATGTTAAGATCATTATTGGAAATAGGGGTCTTCTTTTAACCACAGCAAGCAAAAGTCCTTTCACACTATTGATTTTGGATCGTTCAAATCCCCAAACGCTAGAACTACTCCGGCAGATAGGTTGAAAAACGAGGAATGAAGCAAAATCAACAAACAATGAAATTAAAACAAAAAACGGAGAAAGTTCCTACGTGTTTGCCTGTCTCCAAGCATTGCCCTTTGTCCGCACAGCTCTGGTCCAACAGGTGCTGTCTTAAGTGTCCGACTACGTACGATCAAGATCAAGTTCTGGTGAGCGAAGACGGCAGGAGAAAAATGCCCCCAGGGAGACGGGCCCCTGGTTTGGGAGGGCACCGCAAACCGCAGCTGTCCCAGGCACGGCGCTGGCGGGACGAGCGTCGCGGCCCCCGGACCCAGGACCTCAGCGCGCACCCCCGCCTCCCGACACCCGGACCCAGGCGCGTGCCCCGCCGCTGCTCGAGGCGGCCGGCCTCCCCGTTACCAGGCAACGGGCTGCCCCTGCGCGAAGCTACTGGGCGAAATGCGTGGGGGAAGGCAGTTGGGAGGAGACCTTGAGCAGCAGGAATGAGCCCGGGTGAGAGAGCCGGCCTGGGGAGCGGTCTCTTGAGGGAGAGCCCTGGAAAGCGGACGGCTAGGAGAGGGCGCCGTCCCCGCCCACCCCGGCACCCCGACCCTTTCACCCCCAAGGCGGGTCCCTTCTGGAGTGCCGACCTTCCCGACTAGCCGCACACCCCTGCTCTCCCCGGGGAGAAAAACACCGCGTCCATCCCCACGCCCTGCCTTTGCTTCCAGCCTCCGGGGCACCGGGTCCCGCCGCGCTGCGTGGTCCCAGCGCGCCCTCCCGTGGCCGCTTCCGGCGCCCGTGGCCCGAGTCGCACGCTTCGCCTCCCTTCTCCCAACCAAGCTAAAAGCCCGCCCTACGGTTCTGTTACAGAGAAGCGCCAGGAGGAAGAGGACGAAGTGGACTGCGTTCTCCTTTCAGCGTCCAAGATCCTAAATTCCTCTGACGGGGTAAAGGAAAGTGGTGGGAGTGAAACAGGTAAAATCTCCACGGCAGTGGTGTTTCTCCCTCTTACTATAGACAAGGGGTTCCTTGCCTAAATCCACCGGCCCGACAGGTGCACTTCCGGTGCATAGGCACTTCGGGTAACTATTATTATGGTACTAAAAATAGCTAACACAGCACACTTACTTTGTGCCAGATGTTGTTCCAAATACTTAAGTGTATCAATTCATTTAATCTTCACCACAACCCTATGAAGTAGGTACTACCATCACCCACATTTTATGAGGAAACTGAGGCACAGAGTGATTAACTCCCCAAGGTCACATAGGTGGCAAATGAAAAAGCCAGTATTCAGCAGGGTGGCTCCAGAGTCCAGACCTTAACCACCATGCTATACGATACTGCTTCTCTGAATACCAGATAATATTTGGGGGCAGATGTTAAAAAGATACATACTTTTTCCAAAAGAAATTACTTTTTACAGTATTTGTGGACTATAGGATATTGTATAGGGAGGATATTTGAAATAAACAAAGTGCTCCAATTCCAAGTTCCACATAAATCATGAACAAGATGTGTCTAAATACCCAGTTAGGGATATCATCCTGAGAATACTGAAGTTGGACTCTCACTTCCTTGAGAGAAGCCCAAGGAGGTTACCCACCTCTTGGAAGAGCCTGGTGGTCAGTGTGACATTGCAGGGAAGGAACAGAGCACTCTGGGTAGAAGGCAGTATCTAGAGTGATGCACCAAGTTAGGCCCCCAGTTGCCCAAAACCCACATGTGACATATGGGGAATCCAGACACGGAGGCACTGAGAGAAGTGACCTGAGATCAGCACAGGATTTCTGCACCTCTCTAAATCCAGGACCTTCACTCGTGCCTTGTCAAGGGCCCTGCAAGAAGAGCTAGAGCAACCACGTCTCAGTAGACCAAAGACAACTGGATGCCCAGGGACCATCAGTATAAGCAGCATCTCCAAGGAGGCCAGCAGGACAATGCCCTGACTGGCCAATGCCCCACTCACCTGTGCCCCACCATCCCTGAGGATATGCAGGCATCCTTGTGCAACAGGAAACCTGAACAGAGAGTAAGAGTCTTCACAGAGAGTTTAGAGGTTGTGTCAGCTCAATATTGACCTCAAAGAAAGCATTTAAGGTGAGAAGAAATTGAGGTACTTTAATTTGGCAAATCATGTGTTCTCTAACATGAGTAAGATTTAGGGCTCTGGGGAAAGATGCCAGCATGACAGAAAATGAGGTTACATGGGAAAGAGCACATACACTTATTTAAGAGCCACAGTCTATCTTGCTAACGCAGACGGGTTACAAGTGCAGGGCCTAGCAAGGGCAGGTTTTTAGTAGCATAGATTTGAGCTGGGGTACTGCCTTGGATGGCAAAATTAGGAGGTATGACTTTGTTCCCTCCTCCTTTTTCTGTTCTCCTATCTACACTTCATTGCCACCATGTGATCCATTCCCTGAGTACTAACAAACAGAATAGTAACCTCATTTGCATAAATAATGCTGAGTTACAAGAAACCCTATAGTATTTCTGAGGTCTCTTTAATTTAATTTTATTTTTTTAATGTTTTATTTATTTATTCACGAGAGTCAGTCAGAGAGAGAAAGAGAGAGAGAGAGGCAGAGGCAGAGGGAGAAGCAGGCTCACCACAGAGCAGGGAGCCCGATGCAGGACTCGATCCCAGGACCCTGGGATCATGACCTGAGCCGAAGGCAGACGCTTAACCATCTGAGCCACCCAGGCGCCCTGAGGTCTCTTTAATTTTAAAAAAGTGGTTAGCCTATGTAACCCTTGATTGATTGGAAAGGAGATGTGAAGGATACTTTGAGACTTCGAGACATCCAGTGTGCTGTTTTTAGCACCCCTGTTCTATCCAAGTCTTCATTCATTCATCCATCCATTCATTCATCTAACAAATATTTTTGAGCAAGTACTGTCCTAGGTGCTGGGGATCCAACAGCGAACAAAATATGCAAAATACCTGCTCACATGAAGCTTACCTTCTACTGGAAGGAACAAAGGAGATTGTGTGTAATACATCCCATGGAGAAAAGTAAGGCACAGAGGGAGTGGGGGAGTATACGGAGTGTCAGAGGTGGATGGGGAGTGTGCAATTTGATTTTAAATAGGGTGGTAGAGGAGACCTTATGGGGCAGATCACATCTGAGCAGAGACCTGAAGGAGGTAAAGGAGTAATCAGTGCAGATTTCTAGGGAAAGAGCATTCAGGCAGAGAGAACAGCTACGGTGCCCTGAGGTAGGAGAATACCTGGCACGTTTGAGGAACAGTTGGTGTGACTGGACCAGAATGAGTAAGGGGAAGGGTAAGATCAGAAAGGAAATTGGGGAAGGGGGCACTGTAGCTCCATCTAAGGATCTGGGGGGTTATTCTGCACAAAATGGGAAACATTAAAGAGTTTCGAGCAGCCATCCCTCCCCTCCATTGCAACTGGAAATTTGAAATTTATTGACTTGTCATCATATTGATAATACCCTTGTCTCTGCAGTAGTGATTACAATAAATATTTCTTGAGCATTTAGTTTGTGCCATGCATTCTGCAAAGGGCTTTACCTACAAACTAGATAACTACTTGTGTTATCAGTCATAGCAAGTGTATGGCAAAGCCAGGATTCAAGCACAGACAGCCTGACTCTAGCTTCCATGACAAAGCCCCATGCAGACAGTGTCACACCTCATTAGGCTTTGTAAAACAGTTCCTTCTAAGAATGAATTTGTATTGTCATAGCAAAACACTTGAACCTGAGAATGACAAAGCTTTGACTACAGAGTATCTTCTTTTTTTTAGGATTTTATTTATTTATTTGAGAGAGAGAGAGCACGAGAGGGGGAGGGTCAGAGGGAGAAGCAGACTCCCCGCTGAGCAGGGAGCCTGATGTGTGACTCGATCCCCGGACTCCAAGATCGTGACCTGAGCAGAAGGCAGTCACTTAACCAACTGAGCCACCCAGGCGCCCTACAGAGTATCTTCTAACATCCTATATGGAATCATTACGATGTTACATTTTAAAAAATTCATTTGTTCTCCTTTGTCTGTTAGCTACAGGTATGCACTTAATACAGGCATTTCTCAGAGATATTGTGGGTTTGGTTCCAGACCATTGCAATACAGAGAATGTCACAATAAAGTGAGTCAGATGAATTTTTTGGTTTCCCAGTGCATATTAAAATTTGTTTATATTACTGTAGTCTACTAAGCATGCAATAGCATTATGTCTACTTATAAAAAACATACACACCCTAATTAAAAAATACTTTTTTGCTAAAAAATGTTAACCATCATCTAAGCTTTCAGCAAGTTATAGTCACTGATTACAGATCACCATAACAAATATAATAGCGAAAAATTTTGAAATCCTGTGAGAATTACCAAAATGTGACACAGAGACACAAAGTAAGCAGATGCTGTTGGGAAAATGGAACCAACAGATTTGCTCGGCACAAGGTTGCCACAGACCTTCAATCTGTAAAAAAAAACCACAATATTTGTGAAGCACAATAAAACAAGGTTTGCCTGTACGTTGACTAATGGCATAATCCTCTGCAGATTTCAGAATAAATTCCCCATATCTTTAATTACTTCAAAAGCCATCCCACTGATAACTATCTTGTTTTTCACTCCTCACATTTAAATATGAGACAGCTAGAGAATTTAATTGAACGTAATATGAATACTATTTCTTGCATTCCCAGTAGAGTATCAGCTTCTTCAGGACTGGGACCCTATCTTCCACTTCGTCTACATACCTCTCAATAGTGCTTGTTTAGCAAAGAATAAATGATGACCTTTGATTGTGTTCCCCTTCCTGTGCCTATTTGGTAATTTCCCTTCCAATTCTAGAATCACATAATTCTATGTGGTTGATTAAGTATTGCTGAATTTTAAGATTAGCTTTCCTTTGGGAATAAGTAGTAGCCAATGTCTCCAAAACTCATAAAAAAACAAAAAGTTATTTTAAAAGCCATTAAAAACCAATAAATCCAACTCTCTGCCTATTCTATATCTTCACTGAATCCTCTGAACATTGCAGGAGAAAGCCATTCACTTCTGAGTCATAACATGGATCTCAGTGCTCCTCGGAACACTTTATTTCCCCAGCAAATGCTTTTTCAAAACTTCTCCAAGTTAACTATTTCACTCTTCTTGTTTCCTCAATCTCCAAAACTTTTCCACCACTACCTCTAAACTCATTAACATATTCTCACACTATATGAAAAAAAAAAAGAAGCAATCAGACCCAAACTCCCTGACCCTCAAACTTAAAATTTGCTGACCTACCTGCTTGTGTACCCATATTATCTGCTGTCCCCCATTTCTTGTTTGTCAAGTTTTTATTTAAATTCCATTTAGTTACCATACAATGTAATATTCACTTCAGGCGTACAATATAGTGATTCAACACTTCCATACAACACCTGGTGCTGGTCACACAAGTGCACTCCTTAATCCCCATCACCTATTTCACCCATCCCCCACCCCCATCCCCTCTGGTCACCATCAGTTTGTTCTCTAGAGAATCTGTTTCTTGGTTTGCCTCTTTTTTTTCCTCTTTGTTCCTTTGTTTTGTTTCTTAAATTCCACATATGAGTGAAATCATATGGTATTTGTCTTTCTCTGACTTATTTCACTTAGCATAATACTCTCTAGCTCCAGCCATGTTATTGCAAATGGCAAGATTTCATTCTTTTTTATAGCTGAGTAGTATTCCATTGTATATGTGTACCACTTCTTCTTTATCTATTTATCAATAGATGAACCACCTGGGCTATTTCCATAATTCAGCTACTGTAGATAATGCTACTATAAACATCAGAGTGCATGTATTCCTTTGAATTTAGTATTTTTTTATTCTTTGGGTAAATACCTAGTAGTGCAATTCCTGGATTGTGGGGTAGTTCTATTTTTTTTTTAAAGATTTATTTATTTATTTGAGAGAGCGAGAATGAGAGAGAGAGAGTACATGAGAGGGGGGAGGGTCAGAGGGAGAAGCAGGCTCCTTGCTGAGCAGGGAGCCCGATGCGGGACTCGATCCCGGGACTCCAGGATCATGACCTGAGCCGAAGGCAGTCGCTTAACCAACTGAGCCACCCAGGCGCCCGGTAGTTCTATTTTTAAACTTTTGAGGAACTTCCATACCGTTTTCCACAGTGGCTGCACCAGTTTGCATTCCCAATAACTGCAAGAAGATTCCCCTTTCTCCACATTCTCACCAACGCCTGGTGTTTCTTGTGTTGTTGATTGTAGCCATTCTGACAGGTATGAGGTGACGTCTCATTGTAGTTTTGACTTGCATTTCCCTGATGATAAGTGATGTTGAGCATCTTTTCGTGTGTCTATTGGCCATCAGTATGTCTTCTTTGGAAAAATGTCTATTCGTGTTAACTGACCATTTTTAAATTAGATTACTTATTTTTGGGGTGTTGAGTTTTATAAGCTTTAAAAAATTTATATTTTGGATACTAGTCCTTTTCAGATATGTCATTTGCAAATATCTTCTCCCATTCTGTAGGTTGCCTTTCAATTTTGTTGATGGTTTCCTTTGCTGTACAGAAGCTTTTTATTTTGATGTAGTCCTAATAGTTTATTTTTGCTTTTGTTTCCCTGGGCTCAGGAGACATACCTAGAAAGAATTTGCTATGGCCAATGTCAAAAAAGTTACTGCCTGTGTTCTCTTCTAGGATTTTTATGGTTTCAGATCTCACATTTAGGCCTTTAATCCATTTTGAATTTTATTTTTTATAGTATAAGAAAGTGGCCCAGTTTCATTCATTTGCATGTAGCTGTCCAGTTTTCCCAACACCATTTGTTGAAGAGACTGTCCTTTTCCCATTGGACATTCTTTCTTGGTTTATTGAAGATTAATTGACCATATAATTGTGGGTTTATTTCTCAGTTTTCTATTCTGTTCCATTGATCTATGTGTCTATTTTTGTGCCAGGACCATACTGTCTTGATCACTACAGCTTTGTAATATAACTTGAAGTCTGGAATTGTGATGCCTCCAGCTTTGCTTTTCTTTTTCAGGATTGCTTGGCTATTCAGGGTCCTTTGTGGTTCCATACAAATTTTAGGATTGCTTGTTCTAACTCTGTGAAAAATGCTGTTGGTATTTTGATAGGGATTGCATTAAATGTGGAGATTGCTTTGGGTAGTATAACTACCCAAACATATAACTATATTTGTTCTTCCAATCCATGAGCACGGAATGTCTTTCCATTCCTTTGTGTCACCTTCAGTCTCTTTCATCGGTGTTTATAGTTTTTAGAGTACAGGTCTTTCACCACTTTGGTTCAATTTATTCCTAGGTATCTCATTGTTTGGGGTACAATTGTAAATGGGATTGATTCCTGAATTTCTCTTTCTGCTGCTTCATTATTGATGTATAGAAATGCAACAGATTTCTGTGCATTGATTTTGTATTCTTCAGCTTTACTGAATTGGTTTATCAGTTCTAGCAGTTTTTTGGTGGATTTGTTCAGGTTTTCTATATAGAGTATCACGTCATCTGCAAATAGTGAAAGTTTCATTTCTTCCTTGCCCATCTGGATGCCCTTGATTTCTTTTTGTTGTCTGATTGCTGTAGCTAGGACTTCCAATACTATGTTGAATAAAAGTGGTTCGGGTGGACATCCTTGTCTTGCTCCTGACCATAGAGGAAAAGCTCTCAGTTTTTCCCCATTTAGGTTGATATTGGCTGTGGGTTTTTCATATATGGACTTTATTATGTTGAGGTATGTTCCCTCTAAACCTATTTTGTTGATGGTTTTTACCGTGAATGTATGATGTACTTTGTCAGGTGCTCTCTCTCCATCTACTGAAATGATCATATGGTTCTTAACCTTTTTTTTATGAATGTGATGTACCATGTTGACTGATTTGAGAATATTGAACCGCCTTTGTAATCCAAGAAGAAATTCCACTGGATCTTGGTGAATGATTTGTTTAATGTATTGTTGGATTTGGTTTGCTAATATTTGAGAATTTTTGTGTGTGTGTTCATCAGGGATATTGGCCCGTAGTTCTCTTTTCAGTGCTGTCTTTATCTGGTTTTGGTATCAGAGTAATGCTGGCCTCATAGAATGAATTTGGAATTTTCCTTTTCTATTTTTTGGAATAGTTTGAGAAGAATAGGTGTTAAGGACTACTTTTGTCTTGCTGCTTTTAAGATTTTTTCTTTTTTTTTTAAGATTTTATTTATTTATTTGACAGCAAGAGAGACAGCGAGAGAGGGAACACAAGCAGGGGGAGTTGGGAGAGGGAGAAGCAGACTTCCCGCCGAGCAGGGAGCCTGATGCGGGGCCCGATCCCAGGACCATGGGATCATGACCTGAGCTGAAGGCAGATGCCTAATGACTGGTTTTCTTTATCACTATATGTTGCAAATTTAATTACAATATGTCTTTGTGTTGGCCTGCTTTTGTTGATTTTGATGGGAGTTCTCTGTGCCTTCTGGATCTGGATGTTGTTTCCTTCCCCAGATTAGGCAAATTTTCAGCTATTATTTCAAATAAATTTTCTGTCCCCTTTTCTCTCTCTTCTTCTTCTGGGACTCCGATAATATGAATATTATTATCTTTGATGGAGTCACTGAGTTCCTTAAATCTAGTCTCATTTTGCACAATTTTTTTCTCCTTTGTTCAACTTGATTACTTTTCATTACTCTGTTCTGGGTCATTAATTCATTCCTCTGCTTCTTCCAGCCTGCTGTTCATTGCAGCAAGGGTGTTTCTAGTTTCATTTGTTGCACCCTTCATTTCTGATCATCAGTGAGACTCTTCTATCTCTGTGGTAAGGGTCTCACTGATGTCTTCTATTCTGCTCTCAAGCCCAGTGAGTATCCTTATGATCATTGCTTTAAATTCTCCATCAGGCATGTTACTTGTATCTGTTTTGCTTAGACCACTGGCTTTGGCCTTATCTTGTTCTTTCATTTGGGATAAATTCCTCTGTCTTCACATTTTATCTAAGTATCTGCCTTCTTTCTGTATTAGAAAAACCAGTTATGTCTTCTGCTCCTGAAAGTAATAGCCTCATGAAGAAGAGGTCATGTAGTGCCTAAGGCCTGGCACTTCAGAGAGTGTCTCTGGTGTGTGCTGCGTGCACTCTGCTGTTGTGTTCTGGCTGCTCTATCCTTCAGGCCAGTCATCTGCACAGTCTTTCCTTGCATGCTGTGGGCAGTGTTTGGTCCCTGGCCTGAATGTGGTGAGTTTGAGCTAGATGTGTTCTGGACTGCTTGTGAAATGAGACCTGTCACCACCTCCACTGGAACTGGGGGCTCTACAAAACTTTCTGGTCAGGAGACATGGTGTGGGCAGGGGCTTGCGCTGTTCTTCTGGGGGAGGGACCTGCCATGCTGGGACTGAGGCAAGCATGTTTGAGAAGGGCAGTTCCACTGCAGCACAGGGCGGTAGGGCTTGGTGTAAGAAAGTTAGGCAGCCAATTCTGCGTGGAGCAGTGGGTGTTATGCACAAACAATGAATCATGGAACACTACATCAAAAACTAATGATGTAATGTATGGTGATTAACATAACAATAAAAAAATTTTAAAAAAGAAAGAAAGAAAGAAAGTTAGGCAGCCAGCGTCTGTGCTGCACTGCTTCCCACAGGTGGCTCTGTGTTTATGCTGAGGGGCAGAGGAGGGAATGGCACTGGCCAGCCCCTTTGTTCCTTCAGAGTTGTCTCTGTGAATGCTGCCTCTCAGGGACATGCTCTGAGAAGAGCAGATAATCTCCTCACTGTGTGCCCCAGGTGCTCTTCAGATGGCTGTTTCCACACTGTCTGCCCCCTTGTTGTTTGCCTGCTTTCTCTCTAGGAGCAGCACAGTGCTGTCTGGGCTCTAACCCAGCCAAGGCTGCTGATGTTTAAAACTCCAGGATTTAAGCCCCACTGACTGCAAAAACTCAATGAATTCAGCCCCGCTCATTTTCTAAGCCAATGGCTTTGGAGAAATGTTCTCCTTGTGCATTCCCCTGTGTGCTCCTCTCTCTCTCCCTCCCTTCTCTGCAACCATGACTCCTTCCCCTGCATAGCAGCTATGATCTGTCTCTCCCCTAAACCATATTTCCACACTTCCTATTTTCTTTGATATGGCCTGTTTTCTTGCTTTAGTTGTGGAGTCTTTTCTGTCAGTCTTCAGGTTGATTCCTGGGGCATTAGGATAATTCGATAGTTATCTAGTTGTATTCATGGGACAAAGTGAGCCCAGGTACTTCCTACTCCACCACCATCTTCCTGCTCCTGTTCCTGCCGTCCCCAGTTTCAATGGAAGAACTGTCCCTGCTCAATCAAAGCTCATTTCCTCTTTATCCTAGCTTTCCTGGAATTCTCAGATACTCGGCTTCTGCAATTAACCTCCCGCATCCTCCAGAATTACTCTTCTCCTTTCCTACTACATGATTCCAGCAGGAAGCAGGCATGTTAGAATCTCTCATGGTTAAAAAATTCTTCCTGACCTTCACATCTCTTCTAACATGCACCCTATTCCACTAGGCACCCTATTTCTTTCCACAGTAAAACTCAAAAGAGTTGCCTATAGTCAATGCCCACAAATCTTCATTTTCCATTCTCTCTAGCCACTTCATTTGGGTTTTTGTGCCTGTCACTGCACAGAAACTGCCCTTGTCTAGGCCAGCAGTGACATCTGTATTTTCCAATATAGTGTTCATATCCATTCCCCTGAACCAGAGACGGGAATATCCCACTGCCTTTTGATGTCCATTTTGACAACTAACAGGATTGCTAAACTTTAACATATCTAAAAGTTTTCCCTGAAACATCTTCCTACTCCATTCTTTTCCATTTTATTAAAGAACATCAGATTTCATCATCCATCTGCTCTCACCCAAAAAAAAAAAAAAAAAAAAGGAGTCATCCTTCCTTCATCTCTTCTGGCCGCATTTAACCACCTAACCATGCTTTGTCTTCAAAACCTCTTCTAAATCCACCTATATTTCTCCATCTTCCCCTCTGCCATTCTAGTCCAAGATACCTTTGTCTCTCACTTGGATTACCATAGTAGCCCTGCCATTGCCACCTTACAACCCATTATCATGCAGTAGAGTGACCATAAATGTTTCTTTTCAGATCAAATCATTCTCATGTTTGAAACCCTCTAAAGCTGCCCATTTCACTTAAAATAAAAGCCAAACCACTCAAGTTGGCCCACAAGGTCCTATATAATCTAGCCCTGTCTCCCCCTCTGACCTCTAATCATAATGGGCTTCCATCTGCTCATTAAGCCACAGCCATATTGATTTTCCTTCTGTTCTGCAAACACAGATAAGCATGTTATGCTTCAGGACTCTGTCATATCCTCTGCTCCAAATCTCTTCCTACAGATGTTCACATGGCTGGCCTCTTCTTGTCATATGGTAATCTTGGCTGAAGCCAGTGGAACTGCCTTTCTCAAACATGCTTCCCTCAGTTCCAGCATGGCAGGTCCCTCCCCCAGAAGACCAGTGCAAACCCCTGCCCACACCATGTTTCCTGGCCAGAGAGTTTTGCAGGGCTCAGTTCCAGTGGAGGTCAGATGCGCAGTCCAGAGCACACCTAGCTAAAACTCACCACATTCAGGTCACGGACCAGGCCAGATAGGCTTCTGCCAACCACTCTCTCCAATGCTGTCCCCATCCTCCCTCTCACATTAGCCTAACTTCTTTGTGTTATTTATCACTATTTGAAAGTATCTTGTTTATTTCTTTGTTTCCTTATTTTCTGTTCATTCTCCAGAATGTAGGTACCGCAAGAGGTACCACAGGATCCTTGGTTGTCTTATTTATTGCTGTGTCTCTAGTACCTATAATTTGGCATACCACATACCAGACACTCAATGTTTGAATGAGTGATGTTGTTGAAGGAATGAATCACTAAATGTGAAACAAACAAAAAAACCCTAAATCATTAACTTTTAAAAATTATTCTAGACTTTCAGATAGAGATTTTAGAGCCAAGGAAGACTCCAGACCTCCCTCCTCCAGTACCAAATGAAATGAACAAAAGAAAAAAAAATTAGAAAACCAGAAAAAATTTCACCAGCAGCACCTGAAGGACATAAAATTGGAAAATAGAGGCCAAAAATAAAGACAGAAGATTCTGGCAAGACAAACTACTGACGGGCTTCTGACTTTCAGAAGCAATAAAACAAGTCAAAATCCTGAAAATACTCATTAATGACCCTCCCACTGTTAATACAAAATGTGAATTCAAAAAGAGGAAATACCTGTGTCTCCCTTTCTGCTGATTGCGCTTTAGGTGGGTAGAGAGGAGCAGCTAGGAGAATAGATAAGTAAACCTGGACACTGATCAACAGGGGCTTACTTTGCTCTGAGGAAAGAAGTTCTCAGTAGGGTTGCCATTGGCTTATGGGGTGCCTTTGCATGGATTAGAGAAAGGTATATCTGACTCTAGGTATATGCAAACCCACATAGGGTACCAGTTAGCTGAGCGTAGTGGAGCATGGGACACATCTCAGCCCACATGTGTCTTTTGGCCAGGAGCACTTGTGTAGTGAACAACCTTTACAATCTTATGTGGCAGTCCTAGTTCCAGGGACTCCATACTGAATTAAGAGAATGATCCCAATCAAGAGACTATCTCCCTAGGGTCATAAGATATATCTCCTCTAGATTTCTAACCAGTCTCAGGGAACAACAACAAAATGGCAGAGATCACATCCTCCAATGGAGGCTTCACACGGCTCCAAATGATGTCTTTTCCCCCAGACCCCCTCACCTAATTTTTAGGCTATAGAAAATGGATAGTAAAACACCCTGGCCCTGAAACCATATTTCAGAGGGACAAGACCAATGGACTCCCAAGAAGAATGTCAAGAGAAAACATCTACAGTATGTCAAAGAAAACAAATTCTGAGCAGAGTTGCTCAGGTTGCACTGAGCCATATGAAAAGAAGCATCATGGTAACTGCAATCATACTATGGTCAAAAAAGAAGGAAGAGATGGAGGGAGGGAAATATATGTAGAAGCAGTATGTAAACCTCATGTTCTTTCTTTAAAATCTTGTATTTGCTATATCCCTTTACCAAGTCTTTAAATTTCTTTTGACCCATACTTTGTACTCAGTTTTAGCAAAAGAAACACTGTACTTAACTTCAACTTGCAAGTCCTCCTAATGAGACAAAAGAAACCTGTGTGGGAAAGGGAAGCTGGTGCTGTAGATGCAGAAAGGAGATGGAATTCTGAACAGTAAATCCAGTAAAAATAAAGTTGACAGCTGAAAATATTTATAATAGTAATGTCCTATCTTTGTGTTTAAAATGTAAAACATCACAGTGTAAAAATAATGTAATAAGCAAATATCATGAAAAGTGGGAAGTAAATGTGAGAGCAAGTATAATACTAATTTTCTCATCATTTACTCCCCTTCCTGGCAAGGACTAACTCAACACTGAATACAATGGAAGTACACATTATTAAAAAACATAAAAATTCCAATCTCTTAGTCCTCATGATATATTTCCATTAGCTTAAAGGGATCTTATAGGAAATAATCTTTCACGTAGTGAAAAATTCTGAACAATAGTGATAATTTCAACTAATTGCAATTTTCTTTATTCTGTTAAAAGAAACACAAATTTAATACTACTTATCAAAAGTAACATGTATAATATGATCCCACTGTTTTAAAATAATTTCTTTTTTTCTGCATATATGCATAGAGAGCTGACTGAAAGAGTACCTAAAATTCATAATGGTTAATTCTGGGTGGTGGGGGTCTAGGTAATATATTATTGGTTTCAATTTGCAATTTAAGTTCATTTAGAAGTTGTCTTAGAGTCTGAAAAACTTTGGGATACCTTGTTGCTTTCGTCCAGATCTCACTTTTTTTAAAAATCTCTCTGAGATGAACAATGCAGACTATTGTTTTATTCCTAGTAAGATGCAAAGCTGAGCAATACCCAAACAGACTCACTGTCCCTCCCTGCCCTCCAATGAAGGTGGGATTCTTCAGTTGACCAAATTAGCTCCAAGCTCTGAACCAAAGTTGCTCTCTCAGTGTTGAAGGGCCAGATGGCAAATGGGGGTTGGGGGGGTGCCTATACTTTGCAACCAGCTCCTATAACATCTGGCAGACTGTCATTCCAAATGAGAGATGTGCTGACCTCTTTTAAAAACTTCTCTTAGGGCAGAAATTGTCAGCCTAGGGGAACATTCCATCATAACTCTCATTTCATTTGAGACACTGAGTGTTTTTTAAATTATTTAATAAAAATTTACAAAGCAAGCAAAAAACCTATTTGGACAAAGAGGGATATATGTCAGGAAATTTGCAAACAGTTTATAGTCTCTCCCCTGTTACATACCTTTAATCTGTTTTCTAGGAAGGAACACATGGATTTTTATAGTATTTTGCTTAGGAGCATTACAAAAATTATGCTCTGTAAGTCCAATTTGTTTTCCATGATGAGGAAAAACAGCACATGGCCATTTCATAGACACTGAGACCTACACAGTACTTTGTCAAAGGTCTCCTACAACAGGATTATTAGTTGTTTGTTTTTTTAAATGCAGTTTATATTGCAGAAACAAAGATAATTGAGTTTTTGAGAGTTCCAAGTTTGGCATTACAAGTTAATGGTTTATTATAAAAGTAAAACCACTATCACAATCTCAAGAGAAAATTATTTAAGCCAAGTGAAAATTATTTCTTGGGCGCCTGGGTGGCTCAGTTGGTTAAGCGACTGCCTTCAGCTCAGGTCATGAACCCAGAGTCCTGAGATCGAGTCCTACATCAGGCTCTCGGCTCAGCGGGGAGCCTGCTTCTCCCTCTGACCCTCTCCCCTCTCATGCTTTTTCACTCTCTCATTCTCTCTGTCTCTCAAATAAATAAAATCTTTTTTTTAAAAAAAAAGGAAAATTATTTCTTGATCCTATTATGTGACTAGCATTGGGTTCTTCCTAATGTGAACATCAAAATTCTCATTATCTCTGTCTCACTATCCAAGAAAGTTAGGAGACTACTTTCTATTACAGTTGTTTAAAAATAAAACTTAAGAATTAGATCATATGGTTTTTCAATTTTGCTTTTTAGAATATGGCTGCATATCAGAATCAGAAAATGAAATCCAACCACAATCAGCACTGAAAGTAAGTTCATTTTAATTCCTTTTTTTTTCCTCCAAATACCTGTGTAAAGGCTGATCTCTTTCAGAATAAATACTTCCAAAATTCACGTGGATTTTCCACAAAAATCTTCATGAAAATACACTGGAGAATTAGCAAGAATGACTAAGAATGTGAGTCCTTTGACCCTCATGTGATCATTTCTGGTAACAGGCAACTTTGGGGGAGATATATAAAAAGAAATAATAGCAATTTCAAAATGGTTCAATTTCATACCATGTTTAATTTTATTATAGGCCCTTCAGCATCAACTGGAATCATTTCAGGCTCTCCGAATACAGACTTTGCAGAATGTTAGCATGGTATGTTTCTTTTAATCTCTATATGGGAAATATCCAAACTTAAGATATCACCCCACATTTCTAAGCTAATGAGCACCAGCCAACTGATTAGTTCATGCAGAATGTAATAAAATAAAAATATTCCAGGCTCAAAATTTGTTTGGGGGAAACTACATTCTATTATCGTTGAATTTGCATATGAGCCAAAAAGAAATAGTACTCACTGATTTTTTTTAAATGTATGTTTAAAGTGCTATCTATACATAGTTTACAAATGGGAACTCTCATTATAAGTGAGATGAAATCTAACTCAAATCCACCTAGGGAAAAAGTGTATCTTATTAGTGCAGGTAACTGAAAACCCTAGGGACAGTTCACCTGGCGATGGCTTAATCCGTATGATCAGGACTTCGGTCATCAGGAACCCATCTCACTCCTTATTTTGGTTTTGCTTTCCACTATACTGGATCCTCAGACTCCATGTGGTAGCAAAAGGGCTGCTAGAAGCGCTAGGCTTTTATCCTTCCAGATTCCAGTCAGCGAAGAGACCATGCTCTTTTCTTCCTTAAGAGTTATACTGAAGTTCTTGGACTGATTCTGACTGCCTGAGATTGGTTCATATGCAATCCTTGAACAAATCACTGTTGAAAGGAAGGCAGTGTTCTGACTGGTTAGCTCTCAGTCACGTGCAGCTGGAAGTGGGATCACCAAAGGCACATGGACTTTATCCAGAACAAATAAGGGATACTATTAACAGAAGGATAGGGTATGGATATTGGTGGTACATAACACAACACATACTCACTGAAGCCCAATATAAACTTCATCCTAATATTCTTATACTAAAAGCAGGTGCAGAGAAGTGGCAAGAGAAGACAAACTCCTCCTGAGGGTGATCGAATAGATTCAGTTCTGATGACAGAGATCAAAATCCCTGCTTTATTCAACAATATAAAAATCAAACATCCAAAATTACTTGAATATAGTTCATAAAATTTTATTGCTTTACTAAAGTAAGTTTTCCTGATTTTACAGTCATATAATAAAGACATAATTTTCTTTAAAAAGTCCTTTAATGATAGAGATTATTATAAATTAAATACATGTATTTTATATTCTACATGATGGAAAAGAATTTTTATGTCCAGGAAATGTAAAGGTATCTTTGAATTATAGTATCTATTATTCCTATACATTCATAAGTTTACAAACTTGAAAGCAAATTCTAACATTATCAATTTATCTTTTAAAGGTACAGTCTGAAATCAGTGAAATCTTGAACAAAAGTATTATTGAAGTAGAAAACCCACAATATAGCTCAGAAAAAAATCTAGTATTTGGCACACGCATTGAAAAAGCTCTGGTATGTTATTCTGTACAAAACCATTTCTGTATTTAGTCACTTCAAAAATGTTACTAAAACCAGTTTATCTTCACCTTTACATTCTCAACCTTCTTCAGGGGTCAAATGGACTGTCAGAGGAATACCTAAAAGATTCCCAAGTAAATTGAAATATAAGGCAGTTTTTTTTTAGCCTGTCTATCCACTTAGGAATTTTTCTTTTAGGATTGACCAAGACCTGAGGTGAATTTTCTAGAAATAGGCTGGAACCAGAGTCACTCTGTCTACACTGATTAGAACTCTCATTTCTAGAATAGTCACAGCCCTAGAATCATCTGAAATAGGAATGCAAGCTAAGGTTGACAAACAGCCCGGAAGTGGAAATATTCATTTCCCTTAAACTTCCTATTGCATTTGACCTATTGCTTCTATCTTCCCCATCTATCCACAATGGTCTCCTAAGGGATTCTAAATTTCTATTTCTGATATTGAACAGTTGTCCCATGTATGTCACCCTCTGGGGAAATAAGTATAATTTCTAAGCAAATTGTGAAGACCAGAGTTACAGATCTCAAAATAACTGTTGTTAGATTTTTCTGGAGAAAATGAGTCATATTTATTAGGCCTCTTTGCCTGTAGAAATGGATAAAATATTCATTTGGGTTGTAAAAATAAATCCTCCACAAAATATTTTCTTGATTTGCTTGTCATGTGGCAAATGATAGTACATTTATAGTGTGCTTTTTTATTGTCACTAGCCTATAGAGAATCAAAAAGAAATCCTTTCTATGGAGAAAATTCATCATTTTGAGGAGTCCAACACTATTCATTCAACAGAAGAAAAATTCAGCAGTGATATTGTTAACAGTCTCTGTCAAGGTATGGATATTCCATCCCAGATAGATTTCAAGGACCTATTAACTCAGAGAACTTCAACAGATAATTCAGCTTCAAACATAATTATGAACCCTTCAGAAAATTCTGACATGTTGAAGAATTATAATAACCTTTATAGTTTTCTACCTCACGCACCTCAAAATATGATGCCTCAAGCTGATAGAGTAATTCTGGATAAATCCAAAATTACCGAGCCTTTCCTCAAGCATGGATTTTGTGAAAATTTAGACGATATCTGCCGTTCTATCAAACAAATGAAGGAAGAACTACAAAAGTCACATGATAGAGAACTGGCACTTACAAATGAACTTCAAACTTTAAAAACTGATACAAATGTTCCAAGAAATGGTAAATATGACCTGTCCCCCAGTCACAAGGAAAAAATTAACTTTATTAAGGAAGAAAATATAGAAAGTAACTTAAATGAAGATATAAAATCAAAGAGAATTTCAGAATTAGAAGCATTAGTAAACAAATTACTACCATTCAGGGAAACAGTGTCAAAATTCCACGTGAATTTTTGCAGGAAATGTAAAAGGTTATCCAAGAGTGAAATGCACAGGGGAAAGAGAAATGAGAAAAACAGTAAGGAAATTCCTATCACTGGCAAGAATACTACAGATTTAAAATTCCATTCTAGAGTTCCAAGACATACATTGTCATTCTTTGACCCAACAAAATATGAAATGAAAGACAAAGAAACACAACCACTAATATCAAAACAAGGACCAATAATGTTTGAAAATGAGAAAACATCCAAAGTCAATTCTGTTACTGAGCAGTGTGTTGCGAAAATTCAGTACTTACAGAATTACCTAAAAGAATCTATGCAGATACAGAAAAAAGTAACAGAACTGGAGAATAAAAATCTAACCCTTAAGACCAAAATAAAACCTCTTGTGTTTACTACACAGTCTCTGATACAGAAAATTGAAACATATGAAAAGCAACTTAAGAATTTGGTTGAAGAAAAGAATGCTATTCAGTCCAAGTTGATTAAAACAGAAGAAGATGGTAAAGAATGTCTTAAAGAATTGAAAAAAATAATTAGTAAATATAATGTTCTTGTAGGACAAAATAAAACTCTAGAGGAAAAAAATAGTCAACTTTCTTTGGAGAAGCAACAAATGATAGAAACATTAGATCAACTAAAAAGTAAGGAACACAAAACTCAAAATGATATGGCCATAGTCAATAATGAAAATAATCGAATGAGTATAGAAATGGAATCAATGAAAACAAATATTCTATTGGTACAAGATGAAAAGGAAATGCTAGAGAAAAAAACAAACCAGCTTCTAAAGGAAAGAAGCTCACTTGAAAATGAACTGAAGGAAAACCAACTAGAGATAATGCAGCTAAAAGAGAAAGAAAGGTTGGCAAAAACTGAACAAGAGACACTACTTCAAATAATAGAAACAGTTAAAAGTGAAAAACTTAACCTTGAAACAACATTACAAGAATCCATTGCTGCTAGACAAATGATGGAAAGAGAAATTGAGAATATTCAAACATACCAATCCACTGCAGAGGAGAGTTTCCTGAAAGAAATTAAAAATGCAAAATCAGAAGCAAGTATTTATAAGAATAGTTTGTCAGAAATGGGCAGTGAATGTGAAATGTTATCAAAAATGGTAATGGAAATTAAAACAGATAATCAGATTCTAAAAGAAGAACTAAAAAAACATAGTAAAGAAAATATAAAATTTGAAAACAGCATCAGTAGACTTGCAGAAGATAAAATACTTTTAGAAAACTATGTAAGAAGTATAGAAAATGAAAGGGATACCTTAGAATTTGAGATGCGGAATCTTCAAAGAGATTATTTAAATCTAAGTGAAAAAATCTGTAGTCCACAGAGTGACCTATCAAAAAAGGGTTATATTTCAAGAAGAGAGAAATTCCATTTTGACAACTGTGATACTTATGAAGACACCTCTGGTCCTAGGAATAGGCCTTTGGCTCCTGATTTGAAAGGTATGTAATATTGCGGTGGATTAGTAGAGATGTGTTTAAGATTTTTTTCACCTATTGGACACTAGCCAGAGTACAGTAATAAGAAGGAAACTTTTAAGATGAATATAATTTATTCTTGTAAGATTTGTATCCAATGTATCATCTATTGGAATTATTTAGGACCTTTGCTCTTTTGGGGCGCCTGAGTGGTTCAGTTGGTTAAGTGTCTGTTCCTTGATCTCAGCTCAGGTCTTGACCTCAGGGTCATGAGTTCAAGCCCTACATTGGGCTCCACACTGGGCATGGAGCCTACTTTAAAAAAAAAAAAAAGGAATTTTACTCTTTTGATAAAACTCATGTTGTTATTTTATTTATTTATATTACTTCTATACATTGTATATGCACACAAAAACATTGGCAGGGAGCAGGGTTTTTGTTTTTGTTTTCTGAAGTATACTTGGCACTCCCACATTAAAAAATTCTTTTTTTTCCAGGAATTCCAAGTCAACTGTATCAATTGCTTCCATCCAAGATATGTAAATAAATTTTTAAAATCAATGTTTCAAAATCCTTTGTCCAGTACTTTTTTCTCCACAAAATTATTTTTTAATTAATAATTAGAGAGAGAGAGAGAGTGCTTGGGGGGATGGGGGTGGTGCAAAGAGGGATAGAGGGAGAGATAGAATCTCAAGCAGACTCCCCACCAAGAGCGGAGCCCAATGTGGGACCTGAGCTGAAATCAAGAGTCTGATGCTTAACTGACTGAGCCACCCAGGTGCCCCCTCCACAAAATTATTTTAAATTCACTTTTACATAGGATTATAATTACCTTGAAATTATAGTAATTTTTTAATTAGAAACTGCAATTAGGTATTTGTTTTATATTGTCAAGAACTGTGAACAGCCTTGAGATTTCACTGAACTTATAAGCTAGTGTTGGTCTGACAGTTTCATGGATTCTAGTGGAAGACATGAGAGTCCTGGGTCAGGGATAAAGAACAGTTTGTTACTCACAGCAATAGCAGTAGCCAGAACACCAGCACTTTTGCATTGATTCTCCAAGCCCCAATTCCTATACGCAGCATGAAAAGGGTCATACAGCATGTTGCATTACCAGAGAGAACTCTGAACTTAGGGCCCAAATCTTTTATGAGTGCAGTAAGCATGCCTATGCCTCCCCTTTGCTCTTGATGGAAACATTACCCTTATTATACAGGACAGTTACCATACTTGTCCTTGCTCCAGAGGAGACACTGTCTTTAGCTTCCAAGACTGATTGCTATACAAATAAACTGGTTGAATTTTGTCACATGCTTTTCCTGCATTTACTGAAGTGATCATGTGTTTTTTTTTCTCTCTTTAATCTGTAAATTTGGTAATTACATTTATCAATTTTAAAACATTACACCAACCTTGCATTCCTGGGATAAACTTCACTAGGTTATGTATTACCCTTTTAATACATACTCCTGGATTCAATTCAATAATATTTTGTTAAAGATTTCTGCTTCTATATTCAGAAGAATATTAGTCTCTATGTTATTTTCTTTAATGTCTTTGCCTGGTTTTGGTATCAGGAAAATCTGGCTTTATAAAATGTGTTGGGAAAGGTTCCCTCCTCCTCCATTTTCTGGAAGTATTAGTGTAGGATTGGTTATTGATATTATTTATTCCTTAAGTACATAATAGAATTAACCAGAGAGCCTGGAGTTTTCTAAACAGGAAGGTTTTACATTGCAAAATCAATTTCATTCATGGATATAGAACTATTGAGATTTTCTATCTCTTCTTGAGTCAATTTTTTATGTTCTGAAGAATTTGTACATTTCATATATGTTCTCAGACACATTGACATAAAGTTGGTCAAAAGACTGTATTATCTTTTTAATGTCCAGAGGACATATAGTAATGTCCCATTTTTAATTTCTGACATTGGTAATTTAGGGATACTCCTTTTTTCTTGAACAGTTTTTCTAGAGTTCAATTGAATTTATTGCTTTTTTCAAAGATCAGTTTTTATTAATTTTTCTCTATTAACTTTGCTATTTTTAATCCATTGATTTCTGTTCTCTCTTTATTTTGGTCTTAATTTGCTCTTTCCCTAGTTTCTTAAGGTGGAAGGTCAGGTTATTGGTTTGGAAAATTTATTTTTCTCTATAATATACATTTAAAGCTACAACTTATCCTCCAACCACTGCATTCGCTGTATCATACAAACTTTAATATGTTTTCAATTTCATTTGGTTCACAGTATTTTCTCTTTCCTTTATGACTTATTGACATAATGGAATATTTAGAAGCGAGTTGCTAAATTTCCAACTCTGGAGATTTTCAGGTATTTTCTGTTACTGATTTCTAATTTAATTCTATTGTGATCAAAGAACAGTACAATTTAACTTTTTACATTTATTGAACTTATTTTACTGCCCAGAATATGGTCTGTGTTGGTCGGTGTTTCACACTAACTTGAAAAGAATGTATATTCCGCTGTTGTTGGGTGGAGTGTTCTAAAAATGTCAACTAAGGAAAGGCTGTTGACAGTGCTGATAAAATCTATATCCTTACTGATCTTCTACTTGTTCCAATAATTACTATAGAAGAATAGAGAAATGGGTTTGTCCATTCTATCAGTTTTTGTTTCATATGTTTTAAAGTTCTTTTATGTGTATACTTTCATGTCCTGTTAGTGAATTAATCCCTTTATTATTACAAAATGAGCCCATTTATCCCTGGTGATTCTCCTTATTCTAATGTCTTCCACTGATACTAATATAGGCCCTCCAGTTGTCTTTAGCCTTGTGTTTGCCTAGTATTTTTGCTTCATTTTACTTTTATATTTATAATGGTGAGTCTATAGTAGAAATTTTTCATAGTCAGATCATAAATATATGCCATGAAAAACTGATGACAAAATCCTGAAAATCAAACATAATGAGGGTGGTTCCAGTCCAATATGGTGATGTAGGAAGACCCTGAACTCACATCCTTCAAGGAACACACCAAATTAAACCTATTTATAGAACAGTTCCTCCTGGAGAAGAACTGAGGGTCAACTGAACAGCTTCTGCACAACAAAAGAGAACAGCAGTAGGGAACAGCAAGAGAGATAGAGACATGGTAACAAAGGGAAACCTCACCCCTGATGTTGCAAACTGCAGTGGAAGGGATGATGCTGAGGGGCCAAGAACTGATTCCTCTGTCCTTGGGCACAGGAAGAAAAAAACAAAACAAAACAAACAAAAACAACCACAAAAACCTGGCAGTGTAAAAGAGCAACCAGCATATAAAAGAGAAAGTTCTAGAACTCTGCCAACCCATGGAGGAGCTGGGGGGAATGCTTTCCAAGTCATAGGGACTGAAGAATGACAGGTTTACATTCCCTCTCCACCTTAAAAGCACAGATGAGAGCAGAGTCTGGTTGCCATAACTGACTCGCCACCTCAGTAAGCCCTGGGACCACAAGCACACACCAGCCCCAGTTGTGCTGGGACATAGAAAAAAAGCTATGGCTTAAAAGGGAAAAGGAGGGGTGCCTGGGTGGCTCCGTCAGTTGAGCGGCCGGCTCTTGATTTCAGCTCAGGTCATGATCTCAGGGTCCTGGACTGGAGCCCCATGTGGAGTCCGTGCTCAGTGGGGAGTCTGCTTGAGATTCTCTCTCTCTCTCTCCCTGTGCCCTTCCCTCCCCCCCACACACTAGTACTTGCTCTCTGTCTCTCTCTAAAATAAAAATAAAAATAAAGTAAAAGGGCAAAGGAACTGCAGGAACACTCCCTGGATCAGAGGGACTGGCTCAACACCTCAGCAAACCCTGGAACTGCAAGCCCACACTAGCCCCAGTTGCACCTGGGCATGGGGGGAAAAATTAAATTAAAAAAAATGCTTTTTTATATTTGTTTTTGCCTTTTCTTTCTATTCTATTTCTTTTTTTCCCCTCTTTTTCCCTTTTTTTCTTTAAAAAGATAACGTTTAAAATTGCATCTAGCATATAAAAGAGCCAGCACTCGAACTCCACCAGATGACTAGGGGAGCTGCTGGAATCACTCTCTGGGTGGGAGGGTCTGGTGGATATAGTTTATGCTCCCCCTTGAAAGCATGGACCAGTGCATGGTCCAGGTACCTTAGCTGACCTGCCGCCTCAGTGAGCCCTAGACCCGTAGCCCACATAAGCACCAGCCATCCCACCAAGGCAGCCCAAGGACAGTGCACACCAGGACACACCTGGTTAGCGTTCACTACAGCTCCACCCTTCACACCAAGGTGACACAGGTGCAAAGCACCCTAGACCACAAGAGGCCCACACCACTTTGTCTTCAAACAGCTTATTAGGGCACCCCAGGTGCAAAGTGCTCCAGAAGCTTTCAGTTGATGTCTGCCTCAGACCCAGCTGTCTGACAGGGTGCCCCCTGCACAGAGCATCCTAGAAACCCCGGCCAGTAGCTTGCATTGGTTTCAGCCACCCCACAGGACACCGCCTGTACCAGGCAGGGTGCAAAGCACCCCAGAACACACCTGCCTGTACCAGACGCAGTTCCAGTTGCCTGGCCGGAGGACCCTCCACACTGAGAACATTGGTGCACCTGGCTTACACCCAGTTCAGCTTTGGCTGTCCTGCGAAGGCACCCCCAATGCAGAGCATCCCAGGATGTCCTGGCCTGTACCCCATCTCACCTCTAGCTATCTCTTTACAGATAGTCCTGGAACACCCATTTATATCACTTCAGCTTCACTATCCTGCCAAGGTATCCTCTGTATACAGAGACCCAACCACCGTGCCCCGCCCCCCACCACATGCCTCCACTTCAGTTCAGCTGTCCTGCCAGGGCATCCTCTGTGCAGTGAGCTCAGGGACCTGCTGGCCTAACATAACCACGTAGGCTTCAGCTCCCCTCCAACTTTGGGCACACCTTACTCAGAGCATCCCAGGGCACCCCAGCTTATACCCACATCAGCTTCAGCTGTCCTGTCAGGGTGCCATCAACACAAAGAATCTTGGGTTGTGGACCATGCACTGGTCCATGCTTTCAAGACACTTTGGCTTGTGTCTACTTCAGCTTCAGCTGCCCTGCCGGACCTAAAGACACATACAAACTGAAAGTGAAGGGATGGAAAAACAGTTACCATGCAAATGGATGTGGGGGGGGAGCCAGAGTAGCAATATTTATATCACAGAGAATAGATTTTAAAACAAAGACTGTAACAAGAGACAAAGAAGGATATTATATAATGATAAAGGGATCAAACCAACAAGAGGATCTAACAATTGTAAATATCTACACATCCAACACAGGAACACTTAAACATAAAGCAAATATTAACAAAGAGAAAAATTGACAGTAATGCAATAACAGTAAGGGATTTTAACACCCCACTTACATCAGTGGATAGATCATCCAGGCAGAAAATCCATAAGAAACTGTCTTGTAATGACACATTAGACCAAGTAGACACAACATACACAGAACATTCCATCCAAAAACAACAGAATACACATTCTTTTCAAATGCACATGGAACATTCTCCAGAATAGATCACATGTTAGGCCACCAAACAAGCCTCAATAAATTTAAGAAGATTGGATTCATACCATGCATTTTTTCTGACCACAAAGGTATGAAACTAGAACTAAATCACAAGAAAAAACACAAAGATGTGAAGGCTAAACAACACGATACTGAACAACCAGTGGGTCAATGAAGCAATCAAAGAATAAATAAAAAAGTACATGGAAACAAATGAAAATGAAAACACGATGGTTCAAAATCTTTGGGACCCAGCAAAATGAGTTCGAAGAATATATAGCAATACAGGCCTACCTCAAGAAAAAAGAAAAAAGAAAAAAAAAAAAAAAAAAAAAAAAGGCTCAATCTAACCTTACACCTAAAGGAACTAAAAAAAGAAAAAAAAACCAAAAGGAAAAAAAAAAAAAAAAAAAAAAAAAAAAAAAAACAAGAAAAGGCTCAATCTAACCTTACACCTAAAGGAACTAGAAAAAGTGAAACAAAACCCAAGGTGAATAGAAGGAAGGAAATAATAAAGATCAGAGCAGAAATAAATGACAGACAAATACACACACACACAATGAAACCCAAGAGATGGTTCTTTGAAAAAATAACCAAAATTCATAAACTCTTAGCCAGACTCATCAAGGAAAAAAAGAGAAAGGACCCAAATAAATAAAATCAGAAACAAGACAGAAGTAATAACTGACATCACAGAAATACAAAGGATTATAAGAGAATGCCATGAAAAATTATATATATGTCAACAAATTGGACAACCTAGAAAATGGATAAATTCCTAGAAACACATAGTGTTCCAAAACTGAATCAGGAAGAAATAAATATCCAAACAGGCCAATTACTGTTAACAAAAGTTAATCAGTAATCAACTACCAAAAAATAAAAGTCAAGGACCGGAATGATGCACAAGTAAATTCTACCAAACATTTAAAGAAGAGTTAAAACCTATTTCCTTCATACTATTCCAAAAAATAGAGGAGGAAGGAAAGCTTCCAAATACATTCTATAAGGCCAACATTACCCTGATACCAAAAGCAGACAAAGACACCACAAAAAAGAAAACATGGGTACAAAGATCCTCAACAAAGGAGCACCTGGGTGGCTCAATCAGTTAAGCGTCTGCCTTCAGCCCAGGTCATGATCCTAGGGTCCTGAGACTGAGTTCCACATCGGGCTCCCTGCTCAGCAGGGAGTTTGCTTCTCCCTCTTCCTCTGCCCTCCCCCACTCATGCTCGCTCACTCGCTCTCTCAAATAAATGAAATATTTAAAAAAAAAGATCCTTAACAAAATCACAAACCACATTCAACAATACATTAAAAGCATCATTCACCCAACCAAGTGGGATTCATTTTGAGGATGCAAGAATGGTTCAATATTCGCAAATCAATGTGATACACCACATCAACAAAACAAAGGATAAAAATCATATGATCATCTCAATAGATGCAGAAAAAAACATTTGATAAAATTCAATATAATTTCATGATAAAAAAAAAGCCTCTCAACAAACTGGGTTTAGAGGAAATATACCTAAACATAAAAAAGGCCATTTTTAAAAAAATCCACAGCTAACATCTTACTCAATGGAGAAAAACTGACAGCTTTTCTTCTAAGATCAAAAACAAGACAAGGATGTCCACTCTTGCCACTTTTACTCAACATAGTACTGGAAGTCCTAGCCACAGCAATCAGACAAGAAATAAGAAGCATCCATATTTGCAAAGAAGTTAAACCATTACTATTTACAGATGATGATACTATACATAGAACACCCTAAAGACTTCACCAAAAAAAAAAAAAAATGCTATAAGTAATAAAGGAACTCAGTAAATTTGCAGGATACAAAATTAATACCCAGAAATTAGCAGCATTTCTATACACTAATAATGAAGTAGCATAAAGAGAAATTAAGAAAATAATTCCATTTACAATTGCAGCAAAAAGAATAAAATATCTAGGATATTATTTACCTAACAAAAGAGGTAAAAGACCTACACACTGAGAACTATAAAACATTGATGAAATAAATTGAAGATGACACAAACCAATGCTCTTGGGTTAAAAGAATTAATATTGTTAAAATGTCCACATTACCCAAAGCAACCTACAGATTGAATGCAATACCTATCAAAATACCAACACCATTTTTCACAAAACTAGAACAAAAATTACTCAAATCTGCATGGAATCACAAAAGACCCTGAATAGCCAAAGTAATCTTGAGAAAGAGCAGGGGGGTAGGGAAAAATGGGTGAAGGGGAGTGGGAAATGGAGGCTTCCAGTTATGGAATGAATAAGTTACAGGAATAAAAGGCACTCCATAAGAAATATAGTCAATGATATTGTAACAGCATCGTGTGGGTGACAGATGCTAGCTACACTTGTGGTGAGCATAACATAATGTTTAAATTTGTCAAATCACTATGTTGTAAACCTGACATTAATGTTCATTGTGTGTCAACTACATTCAAATAAAAATTATTTTTAAAAAAGTATTGATGCTTACAAATGTGAAAAACTATGGTCTCATATTTTCCTTTATTATAAAATTATATAAATGGCAAAAAAAGAATGAATTCAGATATTGAAAAAAGGAGTAAAGGAAGGTGAGCATTGTTTCAATTAAATACAGAACTAAGATTAAAGAACTGTGAGACTTAACAGTTACAAAATAGAATATTTGTGTTGAAACCATCGCCAATATAAACAACTAAACTAAAAAACTACACCCTTTTACTTTTAACCTATCTATGTGTTTACATTTAAAGTGGGTTTATTTTAGAAAGCATATAAATGGGTCTTTCTTTTTACCAAGTCTGACAATCTATGCCTTTAAATTGCAGTGTTTAGCTATTTACATTTAATGTAATTATCAATGTTTAATGTAATTGATTTCTATGTATTTGATTTCTATTTGTCCCATCTATTTTGTTCCTTTTATCTTTTCCTGCCTTCTTTTGGATTAATTAAGTATTTAGGATTACACTTTTTTTTTAATTATTAGGAATACTTTTTTTTTTAAAGATTTTATTTATTTATTTGAGAGAGAGAGAATGAGAGACAGAGAGCACAAGAGGGACGAGGGTCAGAGGGAGAAGCAGACTCCTTGCTGAGCAGGGAGCCAGATGCGGGACTCGATTCTGGGACTCCAGGATCATGACCTGAGCCGAAGGCAGTCGCTTAACCAACTGAGCCACACAGGCGCCCCAGGATTACATTTTCTCTCCAATTTGTCTTATCAGAAATCTCTGTTTACTTTTTAAAGGCTGCTCTAGAGTTATATATTTTTAGTTTACTACTGATTTTCTTCAAATGATATTATAGCAATTCATATACAATGGAAGACTTTTATAATAACATCTCTATTTTCCTCCTCTCATTCTTTGTGCTACTGTTATTTAGACTTTACTTTCATATATGTTATAAACCCAACAAATTTTTAATAGTTTTACTATAAATAATAAGTTATCTCTAACTTTTTAAAGAAATTAAACCAGGAGGAGAAAAAAGTTTTTTCTATTTATCATTTCTAGCATCTTTTTTTTTTAATTTTTAAAATTTTATTTTTTTAAGTAGGCTCCACACCCAACATGGGACTTGAACTCACAACCCTGAGATCAGGAGTCACATGCTCTACCAACTGAGCCAGCCAGATGCCCCTCTAGCATCCTTTAGATCAGATTTCCATCTGATCATTTTTTCTACCTAAAAACTTTCCTTAACATTTCTTGTAATGCAGGTCCCACCTCTTCTCTTTCTCAGTCTTTATTTCACCTTAATTTTTTGAAAAATATGTTTCAGTGAAAATAGATTTCTGAACTGACAGTTTCCTTGAATTCTTTGAAGATGTCATTCTTTTCCTGACTTGCATCATTTCTGATAAGAATTATCATACATAGTCTTTTTTTCTCTGGCAGATGTTAAGATTTTTCACTTTATCACTGCTTTCCTATAATTTTATTCTGATGTGTCTTGGTGTGCATTTTCTTTATGCTTATCCTGCTTATTATTCCTTGGGCATCTTAGATTAGGGGTTTTTAACTTTCTTCATATTTGGAAATTTTCAGCCACTATTTCTTCAAATCTTTTTCTCTCTGCCGCTTTCTAAGGCTTGGTAACACATATGATACTTGATACTGTTCTAGAGCTCACTGACATTCCTTTCATTTTCTTTTTTGTCTTTTTTCTCTGTGTGTTTCACTTTGGATATTTTCTATTTTTTTTTTTAAGATTTTATTTATTTCACAGAGAGAGAGATAGCGAGAGCAGGAACACAAGCAGGGGGAGTGGGAGAGGGAGAAGCAGGCTTCCCGCAGAGCAGGGAGCGCGATGCGGGGCTCAATCCCAGGACCCTGGGATCATGACCCGAGCCGAAGGCAGATGCCTAACGACCGAGCCACCCAGGTGCCCCGGATATTTTTTATTTTTATATCATCAAGTTCACTAGTTCTTTTTTTCTTTTGCAATGTCTAATTTGCTATTATTCCCATTTACTGAAAATTTTCATTTCAGATATTTTATTTTTCATCTCTAAATTTTCCAGTTGGTCTTGTTTATGCCTTCAATTTCTCTCCTCATTGTGCTTGTATTTTCCTTTAAATACATTAACATAGTTATACTAGCTATTCTAATGTCCTTGCTGCTAATTCCATCTCTGCCATTTGTGGGCTTGTTTCTAATGACTGATTATGGTTATGGGTCACATTTTCCCGCTTCTTGGTATGTCTAGTAGCTTTTTATTGTAAGGTGAACACTGTGAATTTCATATTGTTAATCGCTAGATTTTGTTTTGTTTTGTTTTCCTCTACGGAAAATGGGATAGTTCTGTTGAGATTAGTTACTTCTGTTTCAATTTGATCCTTTTGAGGCTTGTTTTAAAATTGTTGTTAGGGTGGGTCTAGCGCAACCTCTAGTGTAGTCTAGATCCTCTGGGATCTCCACTGAATGCCCTAAGAGACTGACAAAGACCCTCCATGGGCTGGTGGGAACTTCCCATCTTCAAATGATTCCTGGCCCTATGTAAGCTGTGGGAACTAGTTAACTGACAGGTCCCCAGTTGTCCTTTGCCTTCCTTCATGGAATTTAACCCTATGGGTGCCTTAGCAGTCAGCAGAATTAAGGGGACTCCAGCGCACAATTCTGAACTCTTTTCCTATGTAGCTCTTTCCTCTCTAGAACTCTACCCCACAATTCCAGACACTTTAGACTCTCTGAGTTCCAATTTCTGTCTCATATGAGCAAGGCTACCATACTTGGAGATTCCCCTCTATCCTCTCTAGTCCAGAAAGTGCCTCCAAATAAAAAGGAATTGCAGGACTCACCTCAGCTGTTTCCTCTTTCTCATTGATGACGGTCCTGCACTGTGTCCAATGTCTAAGAAGAGCGGTTGTGTATGTTTTGTACAGTTTTCAATTGTTTAAGGAAGGAGAATAAGTCCAGCCCCTCTTACTCTATCTCGGCTAGAAGCCAATTTGGGACAGTCAAGTTTGGGAAATTTAGAAAGTCCTATGAATGGACAGAACATAGCAGCAATCTTTCTAGGTGGCTGGTAACTGTAAGAATGTTTTCTCACTGAATCTCCCTCATCTCTAGAAAAGCTGCCTGTAACTATGGGTATGTGTGTACAGGGCTATTGACTAGCCATTCTTCACTTTAAGGTGTATAAGTAGAGAGCCACACTTTAGGCTATGGAGCCCTCCAAAAATAAATAAATAAAATAACCAGGGCAAGTATTATTATGAGAATAATGCCAGAATAAGAACCTTACTCTTGGAGCCCTAATTTTCCTTAGATAGATCTTCCAGATGTTTAGAGGCAAGATCTTTTCTTTTTTATCTGGGGGTAAAATTCTGGGCTGCCCAAACTGGTAAAATACTGAGAATAGGAAGGAGGTAGGAGAAAAAAGAAATAGACTGAAAAAGTCTTTCCTCAACACACTTTAAATTAAATGTTTCTAGCTCTATTCTTACTTTTTATTTATTTTTTATTAATTTATTTATTTTTGGTCTATTGTATTTTTTTGAAACTTCTCTCTGATGATCCCCTTATTCATTTTTCTGGGCTCATTATTTTAGTATTGTTTTTAGTGTCAGAGAAAGAAAGCCAGCAAATAAATGTGTTCTGCCTGCCAGTTTTAAGTGGAATCCCCTAATATATTAGTGTTGTAATTATGTTATAAATAGCCTTATAGTATATTTTTGGTTGGGACAAATATCCTCTTCAAAATAAAATTTAGAAGTAGCTAGTCAAGTTTTATTATTTTTAATTCTGTAGAGATTTTTATTGAATTGCATTGAATCTATTGATGTAGTAAAGAGAAATAGCATATTTACAATATTGAGTCTCCCTAGAACATGGCATATTGTTCAGGCTGTTCTTTAAATTTTCATTTTAACCCTAAGTTTCCTTAGCTTTTTTCTACTGTACATAGAATAGTTTCACACTTCCTGACATATTTTTTAAAAACTCTTTTGCAGATAACTATATAGACATCCTGTTAATTGGACTATTTTATTATTTCTAATATTGCAACAGTTTCTTTTTACATTGTAGGTAGGTAACTATATCACCAGAAAGGAATAATGTCGTATTTCTTTTTGTAACCTTTATTCCCCTCAGGGTTTTTTCTTGTCTTACTGCATTAACTGTATTTTCTAAAGCACAGCTTTAAGAGTTGTTGATGGCTCTAGCTTAATGTTTGTTATGATTCTGGTAGATATCCTTTATAAAAATTAAGAAAGGTTCTTCCTAATCCTCATGTCCTAAGAGGTTTTAAGTGGAAAGGGTATTTAATTTTGTCAAATGGCTTTCCGGAATCTATTGGGGGGACATGTATTTTTTCCATTTTAATATATTACTTAAGCTAATTATAACAGATCCACTAATGTTAAGCTATTGTAGTAGTCATAGAATAATCAATCTTATTTTATGATCGTTTAAAATGTGGATTTATTGGCTGATAGTTGATTTTGAGGTTTTTTTTAATGAGTTAGAAATATTATTTTCCTTTTTAGCTATCCTTGTCCAGTTATACTAGCCTCATAAAATAAACTGAAACTCTTTCCATATTTTTCTATGATCAAGACAATTTAAATAACAAAAGGCTGGGGCACTTGGGTGGCTCAGTCGGTTAAGTGTCCAACCCTTGATTTCAGCTCAGGTCACGATCTCAGGGTTGTGAGATGGAGCCCCAAGTGGGGCTCCATGCTCAGCGCAGTGTCTGCTTGAGATTCTCTCTCTCCCTCTCCCTTTGCCTCCCCTCCCCCATTGCCCTTCCCCTCCTCCTACTCACACACATGCACTCTCTCTCTAAATAAATAAGTAAAATCTTAAAAAGAAAAGAAAGAAAGAAAAAAGAAAAAAAATAATCAATGGATATCATAAATAGTTTATGCCCCTTAAATCAAGTGTGTGTGCTCCTCTATTATCACTTCAAATATCTTAGTTTTTCTACAGGCTTCACTATTCCTATTACTGGTTTCTGCATTTGCTTTTTTGTAAATTGACACTACGCATTTATGTAAACTCTAAATAAGTTCTGCCAATTGTCATAATGCTTCTTATGCCCTCCAGTAAGGCATTAGATGAGCACTCCCATCTATGAATATTATATGAAGTGTGTGTTGTTATTAGAGGCACATCAATAAAAATTAATTATAGCTAATGAAGGCATAAGTATAAATGAGCAATTACTTAAATTTTAATAAAATCTGAAAATATAAACCTCATCTCAAAAGAATGCATACATTTATAAGGCTTATTTAGTAACACTTATCAATATATATGACTTTTATTCAGTTATGTGCACCTGGTAAAATTATTCCTAAAGACAAACGTATTCCCTTTGGATCACATTATATCCTTGATAATATCTTTAAGATGTTCATTCTACACTGTCCTTTGCATAGGAAATAAAGATTTTAAATATTTTTTTAGAAAAAAGTAAATAGTATGAGATATAAAAATATATATATTTTATATATATATTACTATATTTTACAATAGTAAAAATTCTGTGTACTATCTTTAATCCTTTTAAAATCCAGATACATCTGAATTGACATAGTTTCCCCCACCCAGAAAAAAAAAAAAAAAACAAGTTGGAAAGAAGAGTATTGCCGTCTCTATACATTCTGATTTCCAGCTCTGAGAAGCCTAGAATAGCAAAGGGACAAGTACTAAGGAAGTCACCATGGATCAAAAATAACTTCCCCAATATATTACATTAATAGATATTATAAATTTCCCTTTTTAAATCCTACCACCACCACCCCCAACTGAATAAGGACTATTTGATAAAGACCTTGCTGTGAATTACAGTAATGTATTTAAATCATATCTTTTAAGAACAGATATGTTTTAAAGCGGTAGGACAAATGAAAAAGAGATAATCTGGGAACAAGAGAATAAGACCTAGAGGGGGATGTTCCAGGAGAGGTAGCTTTGGACAGCTACAAATGTGCATAAGAGGACACCAAAGACAAATTCCATCCATCTTGTAACTTTGTGTTTTTGTAAGATACTCAACTAAAAAGGCATTCCCCATTCTCCCTTCCTCCAACTCATCCTGCGGCTGCCATTGGCTAATATGAAGCTTTACACAGGCCATAAGTAGAAGGCATGAGACCACATAAATGGAGATATTTGCCTCACTCTATAATGTGCATACATGAATCTATGCAATATAAGTGGATCCATATTTCTCTTTGATGTTAAGAATGCTTTAATGGGCTATGACACTTGGATAAGCTATCAATCCAGTTTTCAAATACCTCTAAGAAGAAACACAAGGTAAGAACTTAATGTGCTCTTTCTATCCCTCCAGCCCCAGCCTTCACTCTGGCTCTCTGAGCCTGCAATTCTTCAACATTAGGAGTAAGCTTTCAAATGACAGACAACACTTCAGGATTTTATGAAATGTCTAAATATTATTTTCTCCCCAGAACAGAGATCTAAACAAAGATCAACAACCATATACTAAATTATTAGCAAATACTATTTATTCATTAAGTAATAGTACTAAAACAAGGAAGAATATTAGAGTTGCAGGCTTAATTATCTTTTAAATGTTTGAGATATGTTCCACATCTTATGTTTTATGCAAATAATTAGCACTCCATAATGAATTACCGGTAGTCACAACCTAGAAAGTTATTTGTCTTCCAAATGCTAATAGGACTGTACTGAAGCAGTCTTGTAGTTCTTCATATTTAGTGCCCTGAAATTGGAAAATAAATGCACATTTAATTTTTTAGGTGCAGGTAATATATCTGTACATTCTTGTAAAAAAGTTTTGCAATAAAAAAACTAATCATCCAAAACAAAATTCTTTCACCAGATTAAAAAGCATCACTTAAGATATAATTTAAGAAGGAAAAATTGGTTTGGGGGTACCAATTTTAAATACCACCCAGAGGTTTATTAGTTTTACAATTAGGGTAAGGGGTGCTTGGGTGGCTCAGTCAGTTGAGCATCTGACTTAATTTTGGCTGGTCATATAAACTTGAGGTTGTGGGATGGAGCCCTGCATCAAGGCTCTATCTTTGGTGCAGTCTGCTTGGGATTCTCTCTCTCCCTTTGCCCTTGCCCCTATTTGCATGCTTTCTCTCTAAAATAAATAAGTAAGTAAAAGCTTTAAATAAATAAATAAAACTGGGGTAAAAGAAGCTATAACTTGCTTTAGGATAATATTTTCTATAATATAAAAAGTATCAATAAACTCAAAATTACTAAACAGAAGATAAACTTCTGATTATCCAAAAGAGCAATCAGTTATTCTTTTCCCTGCTACAAACATATATATCATAGAACTTTCTCAGGTCTGTTTTCTGGATAGAAAAGAACACTCAGAAAAGCTGAAACTACCCCCTCTCCCTCACTCCCCCCAAAAATCCCATCTATTTGAGGGTGAGTGTGGTGAAGAAAACTCTAATTTTACTCTCTGTTCTATATTACATAGATAGAGTTTGGCAGAGTACTGATAGATAAGGAGCTTGCCAAAGGATGAAGATCAGAGGACATGAAAAGAAGACTCCATATATTCCCATTTCCACCAACTAGCCCCCTTAGAATATTATGCCTTAAGACAACAGTTAAATTACATAAATAATGATGAGCAGTCTTATTTTGGGGACAGGATAGTAAGATTGGTATTATAATCACTGTTCACAAGTGATACAGATGTACTGAGATGTTTTAATAAAAGAAAAGAATGTGAATTTGGTGTCCTTTACCTAATCTAGTGTATGATTACACTGAAGTTAGAAATATATAAATTAGCTTAATTGGTATTAAAACTTTTTCAATGAATAGATAGAAAGGTAATCAAATGAATTCTTCCACTTATTCATGATCTTGTGCACACACAAAAAAGGAATGATGAATTATCCTTTCCTAATTTACATTCTGAACTCCTGAGAACTTCTTTTCAGTTTTGAGAGTACTCAAACCTTGGGCAAAATTGAACTTTTAAAATACTTTAGCAATATACTTCTCTTCAAAGTACTATAAAATAATGTTAATAGCTTTTTTAACTAACCAAAATATTTCCTAGAAGATTTCATAAAAGATTATTTAAAACTTAAGGAGAGCCTGGTGATGGGTATTAAAGAGGGCACACTCTGCGTGGAGCACTGGGTATTATGCACAAACAATGAATCATGGAACACTACATCAAAAACTAATGATGTAATGTATGATGATTAACATAACAATAAAAAATTATTTAAAAAAATAAATAAAACTTAAGGAGAGAAGTCTCAAATGTCATCAGAATTCTTCATAATTCCTGAGAGCCTGGAGCCCACATAAAGATAATAATTTAACAAAGATCAAAAACACCCTTTGAGAAACAAACAATGTTAACCTGTACTGCTAACTGAACTATAAGTATCTAAAGTCTCAAACAACTCATAATAAGATACTACAGATTTGCTTTAAAAATTATGAACAGAATAGTCTGTACAGATAAATTAAGCTTTTTCAATTAGAAATTTCAGAACATGAGAAAGAACTTCTACAAGGAAGAGCTTCTATATAAAAGGAGCTGGGATTTTCAAAGATACACAGATTTGTCATTGTTTAAAGTATGTATAAATAGGAGATATTATTTTGAAGGGATCACAAAGTCAAAAACAATTTTTCTTAGTTTACAGGCTAAGGTAACATATTCCTACTACCTTTTGACATTTAAGGTCATTATACTTTCAATTGGTCTGCTCTTTGGTCCACTTGGTGGGTGGAAAATCTTAGCACCTTTGCTGGAAATCTGGTTTCCCAATTTAACCACATAAGGGTCAGCAGAATGTGAAGGGTAAGGGTCAAATGTTCCTGCCTTCATTCCACCAGCCTACAAATAAAAATGAGACAATTTAATGTAGTTTTTTAAAAGGCTTCTAACAAAATTAGATTGTGAAGAAGTTCATAAATATTTGTGTATTGTCTATAGAGTTGGTTTTACATTTAAAGAAAGTTGTCTACACAGACATATCTCAGAGATATTGTGGGTTCAAGACAATTGCAATAAAGTGAATATCACAAGTTAAATGATTTTTTTGGTTTCCCAGTACATATAATAGTTATATTTACACTATGTTGTAGTCTATTAACTGTGTAATAGCATTGTGTCTAAGAAAACAATGTACATACCTTCATTTAAAAATGCTTTACTGCTAAAAAAAAAAAATACTAAACATCATTTGAGCTTTCAGTTAATCATACTCTTTTTGCTGATGGGAAGTTCTTGCCTTGATGTTAATGGATGCTTACTGACCAGGTGGTGACTGATGAAAGTTAGTGTGGCTGTGGCAATTTCTTAAAATAAGACAATGAAGTTTGCCATATTGCTTGACTCTTCCTCTCATGAATGATTTCCCTGTAGCATGCAATGCTGTTTGACAATGTTTTACCCACAGTAGAACTTCTTTCAAATTGGAGTTGATCCTCTCAAACTCTGCTGCTGCTTTATCAACTAAGTTTATGTAATATTCTAAATCCTTCATTGTCATTTCAACAATCTTCACAGCATCTTCATCAGGAGTAGATTCCATCTCAAGAAACCCCTTTCTTTGCTCCGACATAAGAAGTGACCACTCATCCCTTAAACTTTTATCATGAGATTGTAGCAGGTCAGTCCCATCTTCAGGCTCTGAATTCGTTTTCTTGCTGTTTCCACCGCATCTGCAGTTACTTCCTCCACTGAAGTGTGAACCCCTCAAAGTCACCCATGAGGGTTGGAATCAACTTCCAAACTGTTCATGCTGATATTCTGACCTCTTCCCATGAATCACAGATATTCTTAATAGCATCTAGAATAGTGAATCCTTTCCAGAAGGTTTTGAAGTGGCTTTGCCCAGATCCATCAGAGGAGTCACCATGTACCGCAGCTATAGCCTTAAGATATGTATTTCTTAAATAATAAGACTTGAAAGTTGAAATTATTCCATGGTCCATGGGCTGCTGAACAGATGTGTTATCAGGCATGAAAAAACATTAATCTCATTTTACATCACCATCAGAGCTCTTGGGTGACCAGATGCATTGTCAATAAACAGCAATATTTTGAAAGGAATCTTTTTTTTTTCCTGAGCAGTAGGTCTCAACAGTGAGTTTAAAATATTCAGTAAACCATGTCATAAACAGATGTGCTTTCATCTAGGCTTTGTTGTTCCCTTTACAGAACACAGACAGAGTTGATTTATCATAATTCTTAAGGGCCCTACAAATTTGGTTATAGTAAATGAGCAGTGGCTTCAACTTAAAGTCACCAGCTGCATTGGCCCCTAACAAGAGAGCCAGACTGTCCTTTGTAGCTTTGAAGCCAGGCAGTGATCTCTCCTCCCTAGCTATTAAAGTCCTAGATGGTATCTTCTTCCAATAAAGGGCTGTTTCATCTACATTAAAAACCTGTCGTTTAGTGTAGCCACCGTCATGGATTCTCTTAGCTAGGTCTTCTTAGCTGTAACTTGCTGCAGCTTCTATATCAGCACTTGTTGCTTTACCTTACACTTTTATGTTATGGAGATGGCTTCCTTCCTTAAACCTCACGGACCAACTTCAGCTAGCTTCCAACTCTTCTTCAGCTTCTTTACTTCTCTCAGCCTCCATAGAAGAGAGTTAGGGCCTTGCTTGGGCATAAGGAAATGTTGTGGCAGGCTTGATCTAACCACTAAAACTTTCTCTATCAGCAAGAAGCCTATTTTGCTTTCTTATCATTTATGTGTTCACTGGAGTAGCACTTTTAATTTCCTTCAAGAACTTTTCCTTTGCATTCACAACCTGAGTAACTGTTTGGCGCAAGATGCCTTAGCTTTCAGCCTATCTCTGTTTTTCACATGCCTTCCTCACGGAGCTTAATCATTTCTAGCATCTGATTTAAATTGAGACATGTGGGGCACCTGGGTGGCTCGGTCCGTTAAGCTTCTGACTCTTGATTTTGGCTCAGGTCATAATCTCCGGGTCGTGAGACTGAGCCGCTGTAGGGTTCTACACTCAGCAGGGAGTCTGCTTGAGATTCTCTCTCTCCCTCTCCCTCTGTCCCTCCTCTCCCCACCTCTGTCTCTTTCTCCCTCTCTCTAAAAAAAAAAAAACAATAAAGTGACACATGCAACTCCTCCTTTCACATGAACACTTAGAGGCTATTGTAGGGTTATTAATTGGCCTAATCTCAATACTGCTGTTTCTCAGGAAAGAGGGAGGCCCAAGGGGGAATGGCCAGTCCATGGAGCAGTCAGAACACATGACATTGATCAATTAAGTTTGCCGTCTTACATGGGTGGTGTTCATGTCACCCCTCAAACAATTAAAATAGTAACAGCAAAGATCACACTGATCACAGATCACCATAACAAATATAATAATAATAATAAAGAAGTTTGAAATATTGCAAGAAGTATTAAAATGTGACACAGAGACACAAAGTGAGCAAATACTGTTGGAAAAATGGCACCAATAGACTTGCTCAAAACAGGATTGCCACAAACCTTCAATTTGTAAAAAAACACAGTATCTGTTAAGCACAATAAAGCAAAGCCCAATAAAACTAAGTATGCCTGTACTGTTCAAATACCAGCAGTCTCCCTGCTGCCAATTTTATGGGGCAAGACACTGTAATTTCCAAAAGTTCTCTATTAAAATGCAAATGTTTATAAGAAAGTAATATTCCAAACTCTTGTCAAGTATTAATATTTTAGTAAGAGTTTACCAGATCAAGCTATCATCTAGTTAAGGGATGAACCTATTACTGAGGGAATAAGACTTAGGTCAAATATATTTTGATACAGAAAGGAGTTGGGGCTCAAAACCAGAGGATGCTCAGAGAAAAGGCCAAAGGTAAGATCTGTCCAGCTGGGAGGCTGACATAACATGAGTTTATTAAATATCAGTCAATGATATTTGGTTAACATACTAAAAAAGATACTAAAGATACTAAAGATACTAAAAATAAAAATTTAAAAAAATCAGGAATAGCACAGAGAAACAGAAAGTGAGAAGAAAACGTGATCTACTTTATACTGTTCTTATAGTCTATTAAGAGAAGTCAATCAAAATTATTTTTTGACCTGTACACAAAACAAATAATTGCTTTGACTTTTTAAGCTGATTTGCCACAATTTTAATCTTTACATTATATGTAGTCACCAAGAAAATTCTATAGAATTATAATAACTCATTTAAGTAGGCATTCTTTATCTTACAGTATCTAAGCCAAATATAAATGAAAATTAAAAGACATAATTGTAATATTTCAAGTTTTCCAGATTGAGGACACATAGATCCTTTTGAATCTATGCTAACATCTATTTATAACAAAATAAAACAAAGCATACAAAAAAAAACATACAGACCAGTTACACTTAAAATTATTGATGCAAAAAATACTTTAAAAATTAACAAATAAGGTAAACTAGTACACTTAAAGATTAATACAACATGGCCAAGTGGGATTCATCCCAAGAAATCTATTATTATTATTCACCTTATAACAACTCAAAGAGAGAAAAAAATATATAGTCTAAGTAGATTACACCAAAACATTCAATATAATTCTACACACATTCCTGATTTATCCCTATTTTTGGCATCTATAAATATGAAACACTAGAGTAAATTCAAGTAATTCAGTAAATTCGAGATTAAGGCAAAAGATGGCCACTGTTGCTAACCTAAGCTACTGCACAAGAACATGACTTCAGGGCTATAAATACTGGAAAGGAGGGAGCAAAATTATTTGCAGAGAATGTAATCATATCTGAAAATCTAAAGAGAATCAAGATAATACCCATTAGAACATAAGAAAACTTAATGAAATGGCCAATTATCAAATGTTTTTATAAAGACAAATTATATAAGAGAATATATGATGGGGGAAAAAACTGTTGACCAGAGCCTTAAAATAAATAGAAATAAAATACAAGATATATAAACCTGTGTGAAGTAAAATATAGAATCCTACAAGGTAACTAAAAGTTTTTATAAGTAGTTTATTTCTAGATCAGAAGATTCAAATCATAAATAGGCTAGTACATCCAAAAATCTGAAGATTTAACTTTTTAGCAAAATACCAAATATCTTTCTCCCCAGAGCTTTAGAAAATAATTTCAAAGTTCTACAGAATAAATATGGGGAAATAGCCAATGTACTTTTTTTAAAGAGTAACAAGAAATTAGACCATCCCAAATTAAAATGTCATAGTAATTAAAAGTAGCTTGGTATAGGTAGAAATAAACATCAAATAAAATGGAAATTGAAGGGAAAAAATGGGAGTTTTGATTTGACAATTCAATTTCAAAGCAGTGGTATTAAAAATAATTCTATCAGTGACATTAGGAACAATTGGCTTTTTAAAAAACCAATTTTCTTGAAGTCTAATTCACGTACAATAAACTGCACCAACTTAAAGTTTACAATTCTATGACTTTTGAGAGCTGTATATACCGTTGAAACCATGATTGCAATCAAGATATAGAGCACATCTTCCCTCAAAGTTTCATCCTACCTTAAAAACTGGATTTTGAGGGGCTCCTGGGTGGCTCAGTCGGCTAAGTGTCTGCCTTCAGCTCAGGTCGTGATCCCAGGGTCCTAGGATGGAGCTGAGCTCCTCCTTGCCCCTCTGCCCCTCCCTCAGCTTGTGCACATGCGCTCGAGCACGCTCTCTCTCTCTCTCTCCTCTCTCTCAAATAAATAAAATCTCTGAGGGAAAAAAAACCCTGGATTTTGAGAAAGATAAAACCTGAATCCTCACCTTGCTCATGTCAAAATACATTTCAAATGAAGATTTAAATGCAAAAGTGTAAGACTAATAGAAGAAATCAAGAATGTACATTTTTATAATAGTGGTGGTAAAGAAAGTCATTCTGAGAATGACATAAAACTCAGCATAAAGAATTGATAAATTTGACTACAAATTTATTAAATTTCTGGATAGCACAAAATACCATAACTAAAGTCAAAGATTCAACAGACTAAAAAAATTATTTTCAACACAAATGACAAAAGAATATCATTAATATATTAAAAGATCTTACAAATCAATATGAAAAAGACAAATATCCTAATAGAAAATCTGCAGGGAAAATGAATAGGCAATGCACAAAAGACTGAAAGTATGAACTAAGGTTTATAAACAATAAGAAGCATTTTTACTTTTATTCACACTTGTAAACCTCAGCAGAGTAGGAGAGGGTTCATTTTAATCACCATTTCAAAAACTAAAAGATGGTCTGGCTTTTCATGGTTCTGTGAATAACTATGCCTAAGATCTAGAGAGGCACTGAGAAAATCCATTGTAAACTCAAATACACTTAAAGTGATTAGTAGTTATTTCATTTCAAGAGCTCCATTATTCCCTACACTAGCCAGGCTTTGTGACTTTTCGTAATTTTGTTAAAATAAATTTCACAATTCTTATTGTGCATGATAAGAATGTGAACAATAAGCAGAGGTTTATTATTTACATGGCTAATAAAATGATGTGACAGAAAAAAAACAATTCTTTATAATGCGTAATAATTTTTAATTCTAAAAGTTTTAACTTACCTTTTTACCAGGAGAAGAGGGCTTAAAGGGGTGTGCAAGTAATTCTTTCTTCTCTGTTTTTTTAATTGGTGGTAAAGACTTCTCAAACGAATAAGGATTGATATCAAAATATTCCCTTGGGTAAAGGTTTAACTTGAAAGGTGTTCCTTTAACTAAACGATGGTGTTCTTCATTCTCCTTCTGTAAATCAGAGTTTGAAATTACATAACATAAATTATTCAAATTAGAAGTAACAGTTAAATTTTCTTTTATATTTTAACACAACCATGTAGATTTTTAAAATATATACCACTAGGTTCACTTCTCTAAAACATTCAGTTGTTATTTTGTTTCTATGATACAAAAGAGATCTCCTCTTCCACACCACAGTGGTAAGGATAATTTAACCATTCCATTTATCCTTTGGGGCAGTGTGTCTCAAATTTTAGTTTTCATAGGAATCCCTTGATAATTTATTTGAAATACATATTACAAGCTCTTCTCTCAGAGATTTCTAATCCTCTTGGTTTGCTAGATGGCCCCAAAATCTGTAGTTTTATCAGTCACCCCAGGTGATGCTGATACAGGCTACCATAAAGCAATGCTTTAAAGATTACCTTTTCCTAGAGTATGGTCACCTTTTACTAGAATATTGTGTTTGTTTTGCCAACCCCTGCCCTAAAGTATTCAGTTGAGTACAAATCAGCACATATATGTGAGTAAGCTACTCAAAGCCAAAAAAAGAATGGCCTAAAAAGACTAGAAGTAACAGTGTCTGACTCTTACCATAGGGCTGGCAAGAGTTCCAATTCCATCAGCTATACTGGAAAACATGACTCCCAGGGCACTGGGTAGAGCACACAGAAAGGGGTGACCTCAGTAGCAGGGATAATTAGCCCTAGATTGAGCATTGCTCCTGTCCCACTTAACAAATCTTAAAAGTGAGACCTGAAAAAAAATCAAACTATTTCCAAGTCATTTCACTGCACCCCACAACAAAGCCCAAGAATTTTTATAATACAAAAAAATATACACCACTCAACAAAGTAAATGTCACAGTGCCTGACATCCAATCAAAAATCACTAATAATACAAAGTAGGAAAATATGACCTCTACCAAGAAGAAAAATCAGTAATTCAAAATCAACCAAGAACTAACATAGATGTCAGAATTAGCAGAGAAGGAAATAGAAACAATAATTAAACTGTACTATATATGCTCATAAAGCTGCATAGAGACATACAAGATATTAAAAAAAAAACACTCAAGTAGAACTTCTGGAGAGCAAAAGCACAATGTGTGAGATTAGAAATACAAAGGATGGCATTAATAGCATATTGGACCTTGCAGAAGAACAGATTAGTGACCTTAAGGACCTAGAAAAGGAAACAATTCAAAATGAAATACAGAGAAGGAAAAAAGAGAACTAAAAAAAAAAAGCAAACAGAGCACTGATAAACTGTGGGACAATTTCAAGAGATCTAATGCATATGTAATAGGAGTCCCTGAAGGAGAGGAGAAAGATAGAACAGAAAAATTAACTGAAGAAATAAATACTAGCTGAAAATATTCCAACTTTGATGAAAACTATAAACCCACAGATCCAAGAAGCTCAATAAACCCCAAGAACAAGAAGCAAGATGAAAACACCACCAAAGCACATCATAATCAAATTGCTTAAATGAGTAACACAGAAAATCTTAAAAGCAGCTAGAGAAAAAAGGACAGTACATATAGAAGAACAGAAATCAGCATGACAGCAGATTTCTTGTCAAAAACAATCAAGCAAGAATGCAGCGGAGTAATGTCTTTAAAATTCTAAAAAAATATATAAAATTTCTGACTTATAAATAATAAGTTTTGAAAATAAGAACAGAACTTTACTATTAGGAGAGAAAAGTATTTTATGCACATAAAGTTTAGGATAAAAGACTAATTACTGGGGCCCCTGGAGGGCTCAGTTGGTGAGGTGTCTGCCTTCAGCTCAGGTCATGATCCCAGGGGCCTATCAGGCTCCCTGCTCAGTGGGGAGTCTGCTTATCCCTTTCCCCACCCCCCTGCTCATGCTCTCTCTTTCTCTCTCAAATACATAAATAAAATCTTTTTTTAAAAAAAGACTAATTACTGAGTCACCGATAAAACTGTCTTGTGTGTAGTTATATGTTATGTGTTATTAATACTATTCCTACAGATGAAAAGTGGCTTATACATAATTTTGTAATAATCCATACATAGAAACAAAGATGCTTATTAAATGACCAAGGTTTCTGCCCAATTTAATAGAAAACTTTTCCTGAGTTTGGTCACACCCCTTTGCAAAAATGGCTACTATCCTTCTATCTCGTGGCCCCGCTGCTGCTTAAAGTCATCACGGCAAAATTGTTGAAAACTGCATGCCTGAAACTAATAAAATGCTTGCCACTTAAGTTCTATTGCTTAATGTCCAAACATTTTCATTTTGCCAGTTTCCTTTAAGTTATATTGAAATTGTTAAATTATGTTGACACAGCTCCAAAATTTATAAGGTTTCCTCTACTCATTCCCATGTAGGCTTTGTCTATATAAGTGACTACGTTTCATTCAAAGTCAAATATTATATAAAATGAGTGTAGAGGATATGCCAGTAATATTTAGCTTTTATATCTGTCATTTAATAGAGTACTTTCCTCTCCTCCTACCACTCTCTTTTCTGTAGGTATTCATCCATTCTGTACCTTCCACCTTCTCCTTTCTCCCTATCACTCCTGCATTCCATTCGTTGATCATAATGGCTTGATTAGGCCAAAGGTACTACCACTACTGTCTTAGCCACAAGATATTAGGGTGTGGTGGGAATATAGCTAAGGCTTAGGACATGACTCTTCTACTTAAATAGGACATAGCTGATCAGGCCAAGTTAACAGAAGCCTCATAGCCATTTGAGAGAGATATAAGGTGCATGTGGTAAACTATAGCAGGAGAGAAAAGCTCACCCTGGGAAGAGGTGAGAAGATCTACAGCAAGATATGGAAATCCAGTATCAAAAAGGTGAAATTATCACAATTCATTAACATCAGTTTACCATTGCCCTAGTAATACAAATACTGATAAAATAAAACAATCCATAATCAGATCACAAATGAATTCTCTAGGTCAACTAAAAGAAAGATTGAAGAAAGTTAAAATAGATTATTTTACCTTATAATTTAGTTTGGGTGCATCGTAGAAATCAGCAGAGTGTGAAAACTGTTTACCTATGGTAATATTTGCATAGCTAAGGAAGGAAATTAAGTAATGGTGATTTCAGGATTCAGAAATTTTAAATTTTATTTTTTTAAGTTTAAAATAAGTGATATGAAAGTATGAAAAATATCTTACCCATATCCAGTTCCTTTCTTTCCTGGGTTTGTATATAAATTCTTTCCAGGTGCCTCATATTTTTCTCTGGGTTTTGACTGTGCACTGAAGAATGGCATGGGACCACCTAATGTTCCATAGTAGCTTCCTAAACCACATCTTAAATACAGTTTTTAAAAAAGGAGGCAAAATAATACAGCAAATTTTGTGTTATACATATTTGATCACAATTTATAAAAAATGACTGAAAAAGGAACAAAATACATGCAATGGAATTGACTTGCCTAACTTTAGTAAGAAAAAAGCAACCAATTTTTTTAGTTCTTAATCTAATTTCCCCCATTTTCCAAAGTCACAAATTTTCAGATGAGATAATGTTTTTAATTTTTTATGCTTATTTTAAATGTTCCACATAAACAAAATTTCATAATCCCTAGGCAGTGATAATAGTTTCCATTAATTCAGAAGATTGCAGTTTTACTAACCTCAAAAAAAAACAGCACAATTAAGAACAAAATTGGCCTTCAACCAATCCTCATCCATCATAAATTCTACAGAGTCAGCATTACAGAGTTTTGTTTTATGTCATTGCTCTCTATTTATGTAATAAATATATGCAAATACATTTGTTTGAAAACCTTGAAAAAACTGCATTAACGTCGTATCATAAAGCTCAGCTATATAATGTAACAGACTATATGATTTTGTTTAGTGGTTTAAAGGTAAGAAAAAAAAAATGAACCTTCAGATTGACAACTGTCACAGCTAAAATATTGTTAAACTCCATGCATGTATCTTCACAATGATTTTTAAATAACATGTCTTGATAAATTACCTTCTTTATCAAAAGAAGGCTTCTCCTAATTTAATAATTTTTATGTATACTTAAAAAGTTTTTACAAAGCAGAAAAAAGAATAAAGGGCACAGATGACCCAAGGCAGTTTTTTCAAGGTTTTCAAACAAATGTATTTGCATTATTTCGTTAGCTTTTATTACATAAATAGAGAGCAATGACATAATCAAAAATTTAATGAGATGAGGATCTACTTAATCAAAACTCCCTGTTAACTTATATCACCCAATATAACTGTCTCCAAATAAGACAAGTTCATCCTAAAAATCATATTTTAAAAAATGAATCATACTTAAGTCCTCCAGAGAAAGACTCAATTTGGGCTAGAGGAGAGAAATGGGCAGGAGATGTATTTATGACTTTTCCCCCAAACACTTACGGCTTTTTATCTCCACTACTAGGGAGGAAGGCTTTGCCTAGATTTTTTTTTGCTTCTTCCATCATATGCCGTCTCCTCACTTGATTCAGACTTACATAGCCTTCACCTTCAAATATCCTTACAAAATGGGGATCAAAATAACCTGCCTGGAGATTTGACATTTCTTTGGATCCCCCAGGTAGCATCTGTTTATTTTTGCTTGCAGCCTCATTAAAGGGTCCTTTAAAAATAAATTAGGAATATCATAACTTTGAGCTAATAATTAAAGAACATGAAAAATAACTAAGAAAAGTTTCAAACTGTGGGATTGGGGCCAGTGAGTTTTGAGCTCTAAAATGCTGTCTCAAAATGTTCACTGAAAGCTCTGTGTTGCAGATTATATTGACTATAAGACCTAAGAGGTTGCCATTAAATCATTTTAATAATTAGGTCCTGGTTATAGACTCTGAATTTTAGAGCTGGAAGGGACCCTGAAAAGCATTTAATCCAATGCTTCCCCATCTATATACTAGAAAACACTGTGTGAGATTATCAGCAAGTACGTGTGTGGGTGTGTGTGTGAGGTTGAAGGGAAGGGTGTTCCATACTCAAACTGAGGCAATTCCCCTCTTGGATATATACTCAACACACATGAGTGTCTATACTCACTAAAAGGCGTGAACAAGAATTTTCACAGCAGTTTCATTCGTAATATTCAAAAACAAGTAACTACTCAAATGTCCATCAACAAGAGAACAGATAAATAAACGTGATATATTTATACAATGAAATACTAGTATTTCATTTCAGTAATTTTTTTAGAAGGCTGTTTTTATAAGTATTTAGAGCTTCTTTTATAATTTAGATCTAGGAGAGCTCAATTTGAGAAGTCCTTCAGCAATGTGAAAATTTTTTTGAAGTGCAAACAATCCTTAAATCAACCAGTTATTTAAATGTGAATTTGTATCACTGATTTTTTTAACTTAAATTTTGGAAAGGTAATATATTCATAGGGTTCCAAATCCAGTAACATGTTTTTACAATAAATTTTCCTCCCACACTCGTACATCCAGTTCCTCTCCCACAGGAAATCATGATATTTTGTTTTCCAGAGAATGTTTAAACATGTCCCAATGAATATTTTCATATACATCCTTTTCCATCTTTGATGCTTAGCATAATATATAATAAACAATTCTGTACCTTGATTTTTTTTTATTTAACAGTATATCTTGGAAATGTTTCATGTCAGTGTATTCTTTTTGTAACAAAGGAGTCATTGAATAGCCAAAAGTTTAACTGAGACATTTAAACTGTTTATTTACTTTAGCTCTTTACTATTTATGACTCCTACAAATCCCTCAGCTATTCACTTAGCATTTTACTTTTCAGGAAAGTAATCATGGATGGCCCTTTGGGATGCAAATGTAAATGCTGCTTGCATAACACAGTGTCCCATCTGAGAAACCATAAGCTAAAAACAAAATATTCTGAGAGAAAACTGCCATGCACCTTTGGAAAGAAGTAAAATTACCTATGATGAGAATATACAAAGGAAGGGTATCCCAGTGAAAAGAGCTTCCAGCTCTTATAAAATTAAGTTGTCTCAATTCTATCGAAATTTCTTAAGTTTATTCAACTTTAAACTTAATCCTCTAAAATATAGAGCATTAAAATATACCACTTAACCTAAATATTAAATCCAAAATTTCATATAGAAAATATCCACTATTAGGCTGTAAAGAAAACCAGATATACTTACGATTAAATGATGACACATATTTATCACCAACAGTAACATATTCCATCTCACTAAAGAGGCCAATCCTCTCCATATCAGTTTTCCCTCCTTCCACAGGCATGGTTGCTTCTTGTGGTGGTATTCTCTATATTGACAACTTTAAAGTGTTCTTTATGGCTATTTCTTTTATAGCAAAATCCTACTTTACATTGAAAAATACAGGAAAAAAAATTTTAAGAAAAAGGCAATTACTAAATTTCAGTCCAAATGACTTTCAGTCTGAGAATTAGCATTCATTATAAAACAATGGTCCCAAACTATGTGGGGAAATAATCTACTTTGTGGGGCTGAAGGGGAATAACAGCATTCAAAATTATCACCATGAACCCTCCCCTGGATTCTCTGGGTGAAGTATCCACAAATTCCACAGACATGTGTATGACAGCATCTGTCTCATTACCATTCATCTGTTGTAAATGATCAAATTATTACTGTATAGTATAGTATAAATACTGTGTAAACAGCACCTTTCTTTTGAGAAGTTCAAAGTAGATTTAAAAATCATACTTACATAAGGTGGGGGGCACTTTCAGTTTAGATCGAATGATTTAAACACACTGCGTTGTCTCTCATGTGGGAAATTACAACAGTTTTTCACAATGCACAACACATATAGTTATTATGTGTTATCCTATGCTCTTGAGTTTTCTCAAGTTTAAATGAAAACAAGAAATGTGTCACTGGCGAAATTAGTTCACAAAGGGGTTGGATGGGAAAGGACAATTGTCCAGGCAAGATAAAAACTAAGAACAACAAAACAAATGATAATGCACAATGAATTAAGAGTACTTGTTAAAGGCTAAACTGCAATTGTGAATTTTCTTTTGAAATATCACATTAAACATTCAAGTATTTAGATTTTTTTTTAATTAGACATGTTCTGGAAAGGAAGACGAAAGAGCTAAGGAATATTTGCCTCGATTTCAACATTATATATATATTTAAAAAAAATACATACATTTTTAAATAGGCTTCACACCCAGCGTGGAGCCCCAAGCGGGGGGGGGGGAGCTTGAACGCACCACCCTGGGATCAAGACCTGAGCTGAGATCAAGAGTGGGTCACTTAACGGACTGAGCCACCCAGGCGCCCCAATAATATTTTTCAAGTACCAACTAGATCTAGGCACTGGGCATACATCCTGAATAAAACAAACCTTGGCTTATGCTTCCCAATTTATAATCCAAGGTAAGAAACCTTTGCCTTGAATTTCAGTGACACTAAACACACTTGCCTCTTTGGAACTGTGGCTCATCTGAGCATCAACCTTGCTAACGGGTAATATCAAAGGCGCAAGTGAAGACTCCTTTAAACTAAAGCGTTAATAAGATACGCTTCCATTTCCCCCCATTCCAGCTCTTCCTCTGATCAGGTCTGTTTTAAAAGCACACGTCCGTCAGCTGGGATGTGCTACTTCCATTTGCGGCCTGTTTCAAAGCTCCATCCCACCGCCCAACCACAAGAGCTTCCTGTGATGTTACAGGGGCTCAGACCCCTTAAATGGCTCACGAGGTCCGCTATCACCCACACTTGTCACCAATGGGAACCCCACTCCCCGGCCCCTGGGCTCCATTTGTCTTCTTTCGGTTCTCAGAAGAGACTCGCTCCAGCCACAGGACCATGGCACGCGCTGTTTTCACTTCAGGCGAGTACTTCCCCGTGCTGTCTCCTTTAGCTCCCCCAGTTAACACTGACGCTTCGGATCGGGTCGCTCAGTGATCACTTCTTTAATTACCTCATACCATGTACTACTTTTTCCAGGCCCTCGCCATGGTTTATCTAATGGGTTATCAGTTCACATACAACGCGTGGGAATCCTTTAATTAACAGCTATTTTCCCCATTAAACTGTGGGCTCCACGAAGGCAGGAACCGGGCTGCGTTTCGATTCTTCCCTCCCGCCGCATTTCCAGGGCCTGCGCAGCGCCCGGCACACAAACAAACAAAGCGAGCCACGGAGGGGAGAAGGAAAGGAAAGAAGCTCCCGCCTTGAAATTTTCCACTATTTAACTCTTCCTGAGCGACAGTTACAGAATCGTTCATTCATTTAACAAACACTTTGCAAACCCCTCCTCTGGGTAAAGCTCGCTGACAGAAGCTAGGCAAGCACTGCAAAGGGCATGGATCCTGGCCCCAGGGAGCTTACAGTCTAAGCAGGCGAGTACGTAAGTCAGTGTAACACGAGAATTTGGTAAGGTCCCTCATGCTTAAAGCGCTGAAGGGAGGGGGCGGTGAAGAAGGGGCGGAAAAGGTCCGGCTGAGGCGACGGGAAAAAGATTTCCCATCAAGGAAACAGGCTCGGAGTAGGTAGGTATCTAAAGGCCAACACCCTGCGGCCCCGAGGACCAAGTCACCTCTCAGAAGGACACCCGGTCCGACAGCCGAGACCAGGTCGTCTGAGGTCGGGTCCGGGTTAACTCAGCGGCAGGAGCGACAGGTGCGGCGAGCCACCTCGCGCAAGCGCTTCCCGCGCGAGGCCTCGCTGCGAAGCCCCTCCGCACGCTCCGCCCACTGCTGATACTGACTGCGGCCGCAGGTGTTTATTGTGACGCGTTGCCTCGGGTACGGGAGAGCTCGTTTCAAGGTACGCTACGGAAGGATATGTGGAGAATTCGAAGCCGCATCCGAGAAACATACGTAAAGACTTAAGAGTGTGGGTAGAATGCGAAGGATTCAACCAATAGAATTTACTAAGAAAAGGCTTCTGCTACCCGCCCCATTATCCATCCGCGAGGAGCAGTGGTAAAGTACGCCCCATAACGTTGCTGCGGGGCATGTTGGGAGTTGTAGTCAGCCTTCCCAGGCTCCGCCCTGGAAACGCCACTTCCGGGCCAGCGTGCTGAGCCCTTGCGCGGACGTCTGCGCCCCTGTCATAGCCACGTAGCCGATATGGTGAGTACCTCCGCTGGTAGTCGACCCCTGCGTTTCCCCTCGGACTTTCCTAGCCGCCGTGGGTCCAAGCCCTTGAAAGGAGCTGGCACTGCCGAGGCCCACAGTGGCAGCGGCGAACTCGGTGGTTTGGGCCGCCTTTCTCTCGGTGTCTCCCTGGTAGAGCCGGAGGGACACTGCCCCGCACAGCCTAGACTATCCCAGCTCAGCCGCGGTTAGGACCTGTGCTCCCCGCGCCTCCTCCTTGTGAATGCATTTTGTGAACGAGGGATTATTTGGCGTCCTTGAAGATTTGAAGTATTGGACCTGGGAAAGATATGAGTGACTTCCTTCAGAGACTCTATTCCCCTAGCTCCGGTGATGTCGCACTCCCCCGGTTTCCCTCCTGATTGCTCAGCGAGGTCCTCCAAGCCCTATCCTCGTTAAATTGCTCTTGCCTTTTTAACTTTTGTCTTCTTCAGTATTTTTCATTGTCATTAAATATTTTTTGTCCAAATGGCAACTGTAGAACTCTTCATAGTGCAGATTGTTCAAATGATTGCCTGATATTTGTATGGTAGTATTGTTCTTTAACTGACTTCTTATTGATAACTATTTAGGTGGTTTCCTTTTTTCTTTTATTAAAGTTAAATTTTTACTGAACTTTATTTCCTTAGAACAAATTTCCAGAAGTAGAATTGAGTCTCACTTGTATGAGGATGAATTTGTTTTGTTTTACAATGGAATTTTGGTTCTGTTTGTCTTAGGTGATTTCAGAGACTAGGGATATACTCTTCAGAATAAGAGGAGGCCTTGATCTAGCTTTTCAGCTAGCTACTGCTAATGGTAGGTCTGACCAAAAAAACTCTCCTTTTTTATTATAAAATTGATGGTGAAATATACTGGGATCCTCTTTATTTTGCAAATGAAACTGAGTGAGGATAAACTCAAATCATGTGGTTGGTGAGTTCTGTAAATTGGATTTAAACAGGCACTGTGTTCCAGCACCACTGCTAGCCTGTGAGGCTTCTCTGTGCAAATTAGAAAAAGATATCCCCTTTCTTAAAAAAGCTTCACTGCCCACTGGCAGAAAATTGTCACAATAAATACAAATATCCACAATGAGCGCAATGTAAACAAGGCATGTAGATTTGTACATTGCAGACTTGCACCTGTACATAACCCTGAGTCTCTAGAGCCCACACTCTTGAAAGTTAGGTTGTTTTGGAATGGTATAAGAATTCTATGGGAAAAATATCAGCAGAGTTTGTATCAAGCAAATTCTAGGATGTCTTCCTATCTCTGACTTGGGCTAAGGCCACAAAGAGAAGTAAAGAATATCAGAAGAGGAAGATGGGTTGTGTTTGAAAGGTGTTTCATTTAAGATACCAGAGTGTATCAAGTGCAGATTCCCAGCAGGCATCGGGTGATTTGAATCTGAAATTTAGGGGAGGGTGGGTGGTCAGGACTAGAGAGAAAGAATATCTCTGAAGGATGATCATTAACACCGTGATAATAAATAAAATCACTCATGAAAAGTATGATCAGTGGTGTCAGAAACCACAGACAAGTTCAGAAAGTTACGGAATGAAAAGTGCCAAGTTCCTTGTAGGAGGTCACTAGCTGGCCATCGTTTCCTGGCCCTGTGGAAGTAGGAAGGGAGAGAATGCAGAATGTTCTTTCTGACTCATCCCTTTATGCTAAAAAAAAATTGCTCTCAGTCTTGGTCCATTCAAATCCCCACTCCCAAATGAATGAAAGTAAGTCTCTGGGACAGAGACCCAGGCATCAGTAAGCTTTCTGGGTGTTTCTAATGTGCCATCCAGATGAGAACCATCTTACAAAGACTAAATCAAACTCATTTCCAGGCCTATCTTATTAGTAAAGTGTAGTTCTCTAACACGTTAACTTGTGTGGTTAAAGCCTTGTATTTCACAACTCCATATAAATTGAAGCTATACTTTACTATGAACTTATTGCAAAGTATAATTAATCCATTAGTAGGTATAATAATATAATTTCAAATGTAAACAAGGACTGCAATACTTTTTACCAAGTAATTAACATATTTGAGTTTGTCTTCTGACTTGATTATATTACTCCTACAATATCAAACTCTTTCAAACATTCAGTGAAGGGAATCATTAATGAGAAAATATAGAGGAAAGAGGTGCTTAACTTTAAAGACATCACAGTTTTTTCAGATTAGTTTACCTCTTGGTCCTTCAGGGATAAACAAGGTAATCCAGGAATTATGTTTGTCTTCTGTAGTATAGCTGAAAATCTTTAAATTTGGCCTTCTGAAACATATCAAGATGTCTTAAAATCTGACTTGTTGTAAGTAATCTTTTCTCTACCACAACCCCAAGGTATTTATTTATCAAGATATCAGTGTGATAGTTAAATAAATACTTTAACCACAAGGTTAAATAGGTTTAGGATTTAAGAATATAAAGCTAAAATAAGTATATATTGTCTTCTTTAAATATATCTTCTTGGGGCACCTGGGTGGCTCAGTCGTTAAGCATCTGCCTTCGGCTCAGGTCATGATCCCCGGGTGCTGGGATCGAGCCCCGCATCGGGCTCCCTGCTCGGCTGGAAGCCTGTTTCTCCCTCTCCTACTCCTCCTGCTTGTGTTCCTTCTCTCACTGTGTCTCTCTCTGTCAAATAAATAAATAAAAATCTTAAAAAAAAAAAAATTTTTTTTAAATCTTCTTGAACCATGAAAATGTTGTACATATTCCAAAAATTATTGTAAACTAAAATCCCTGAAAATGAAGTCAAACAAGTGTCAGGTTAATGACATGTTACACAGAAAAAACTTTGACTTTAGAATACAGTACTTTGGTTGTACTGTATTCTTAGTGGGATAGAGTCCAAAGAGAAAAAGAACTACAAAGAAATTTGAATTTTTTTTATTATTACTATGTTACGTTAATCACCATACATTACATCATTAGTTTTTGATGTAGTGTTCCATGATTCATTGTTTGTGTATAACACCCAGTGCTCCGTGCAGTACGTGCCCTCTTTAATACCCATCACCAGGCTAACCCATCCTACCCCCCTCCCCTCTACCCTCAGTTTGTCTTTCAGAGTCCATCGTCTCTCATGGTTCGTCTCCCGCTCCTATTTCCCCCCCTTCATTCTTCCCCTCCTGCTATCTTCTTCTTCCTCTTTTTTCTTTTTTTAACATATATTGCATTATTTGTTTCAGAGGTACAGATCTGTGATTCAGCAGTCTTGCACAATTCACAGCGCTCACCATAGCACATACCCTCCCCAATGTCTATGAAGGAAATTTGAATTTCATTCAACACTTTTATTGCTATAAGTTATATGGTATTTTGAAAGTAATTGGTGTCCTCATACGTTCCTGGTGGAATACAAAATAGTGCAGCTCCTTTGGAAAACAGTTTGGCAGTTCCTCAAAAGGTTAAACATAGAGTTACCCTGTGACCTAGCAATTTTACTCCTGCATGATCACCTAAGAGAGTTGAAAACATAATGCACACAATAACTTGCACACAAATGTTCATAGCATTATTCATGATAACCAGAAAGCAAAGAGACAATCCATACATGTATCAGCTTGTGAATGGATAAACAAAGTGTGTTGTATCCATTCAGGGGAATATTATTCAGCCGTAAAAAGAAATGAAGTACTGATCAATGCTACAATATGAATGAATCTTGGAAATACTATACAGGGTGAAAGGTAGACATGAAAGGACACATAATGTGCAATTCCATTTATAGGATGTGTCCAGAATAGGCAAATCTATGGGGACAAAAAGTAGATTAGTGGTTGCCATGGGTCAGTGTAGGAGGAATGGGGAATGAGTGCTGATAAATATAGGGTTCTTCTGGGGTGATGACAGTGTTTTGGAATTAGATAGTGATGATTGTGAAACCTTGTCAATATGCTAAAAGCAACTGAATTGTATACATTAAAAGGATGAACTTCATGGTCTGTGAATTTTATCTCAATTTTTAAAAAGAAAGGCAAAATGTTTTTTTCAATATTGAATCTGCAGAATAGTTATCTGGGAGTCAATTTTACTGTGTTCTACTTTTGTGTGCTTGGAATCATTCATGTTGAAAAAGTTTAAGATTTTTCTCATTAACTTCTATTTATTTGCTTTTAATTTAGAAATATTTATCAAGAAAGCACTAAAACATGTGCTGAGTGATCTGTCAACCAAGCTTTCTTCAAATGCACTTGTGTTCAGAATTTGCCACAGTTCAGTGTACATATGGCCTAACAGTGACATAAACACCATTCCAGGAGAACTGAGTGATAATTCTGCTTGTAAGAACATAATGCGCTTTATTCAGTGAGTATGTTTGAAAATTGCTAGAAATGTTTTCAAAATGTCATCTCATATTATAAACATCTTTGTGTATTAAACATCTAGCTTTGAACAGGAAGAAGATACCAAACGAAAATTTATGAGAAAGAAAGACAAAAAGTTATCAAACATGGTAAGCAAATCACCTGTCTTCTTAGTGTTAAAGATCTATAATCCTTGGATTTGGACTGGAGTGAGATCTTAGAGATTATTTAATGCAACTCTCTTATTTTTTACAGATCAGATTATTGAGGTCCAGAAAGAATAAATGACTTGTCAGAGGTTTTATCTCTGTTTTACGTGTCTAAGCTTTTGTTCCATATTAGTACATATCTTAATACATACCTTTTTCGGGATGCTTTCTGTGCTCCCACAAAAATACACAGCTCGAGTATGTTTGCAAATTACTTAAAAATAAATAAAAAGGAACCATTCTGAAACATGACAGAGGCACATTATGCCGTGAGGTAGTAAATAATAAATGATTTACTTCTCTTCACCTCGTTCTTAGTTCTGGTACTTTTTGAACCAGTGTTATTGAGGGCCTGCCATATGCCACAGACTTGGCAAATACTGGAGAGGAAAATTGGAGCTACTTCAGGGGAGGAAGTTGTACGAAGTTAATACACTACCGTGTTTTTCTAGGCTGTTACGGGAAAATAGGGTGGACATGAGGTTGGAGAGCGAGGCAGGGGCCGCTTCAGAAGAAGCAGAACTAAGCCAGCAGCTATGCTAACAACAGAGGAGGGAAGGGATCCAAGAGATATTTAGGGGATAAAATGGATGATCCTTGGAAATGAATTGGATATGGGATGACCATTTTCTTGCTTGGGTAAAGATGGGCGATGGGGAAGATAGGAGGTCAGTTTTGGTCACGTTTGAGACACCAGTGAGATGTCCACATGAGCTGTTAAATTTATGATTGGTAGCTGTTAGATTTAGAGAACCTGTGGGCTCTGGATCAGATGATCTGAGAATTACAAGTAGTTGGAGCTTGACATTTTGAGGAGTACGGGTCGGTTATTTTGTAGAACACTCCTCAGTTGGGGTTTGTTGTCGGCTTCCTCATGACTAGGTTCAGGTGCTGCACTGTTGATAGGAATACGGCCGAAGTAATACCATGTCCTCCTTAGCACATCATGTTAAAGAGGCATATGCTATCAGCCGGCCTCTGGCATTGGTGATGTTAGCTCTGATCATTGACCTCCCGTGGTGTCTGCTGGTTTTCTTCTCCGGGTGAGGGCACTATTTTTTCCCTCATAAGTAGTGTCTCATGGTAAGAGGCTGTCCTATTCTTCACCAAAGTTTTACCCACCAATTCCAGTATCACCTGATAATTTTTTTCTGAATCCAGCATTAACCCGATGGTTACGAAGTGGTGATTTTTCTGTCATTTCCTTCTGCCGTTCTTAGATGACATTATACCATAAGGAAGAGCTTTGTTTTTCCCTTTTTATTTATTATATGCATGGAAGCATAGGTTCCTGTTTTAGGCGGTGAGTTACAGTCTGTTACTCTCCTTCGTTATTTGGATGCTCACGTTTTCCAAGATTTGGCCAGTGAAAGCTGCTTCAGGCTGGCTCCAGTGTCCTTTGGACACTGTATTTTCGAGTACTACTTCTTCCACAAGATGTTCTAGGCATGTCATGGACTGTCCTTGTTCCAGCTCAGGGATCAGCCGTTTCTCTAAGGAGCACGCACATGTGTACATACCTACCATACGTGTGTACGTATATACACACACAGAGACACACACAGTACATTCCGATTTATCTATGTAAATCATATTTATATTTCCAATTCTATTTCTACCTCACTGAATTCATAACTTTTTGCCAGTGAAAAACCTGGCTTCCAGTATTCTCAATCTTTTGCCAGATTTGTTCAAAATAGAAAGTATTTTCAGAGTTGTTTTTCCATACCACTGTCAAAATCAAACCTACTAACATAGTTCAGTATTTGTTTATAGTTCTCTATGCCTTTAGGCCAGGGGTTTATAGTTCTAATGTAGGTTTAAAAGTTCCTTTGGTGTGTGGTTATTGTATCTTGTTCATTTGATTTTTTCTTTTCACTTTTAAATCTATACAGAAGTAGAATAATATGTGAATCCTGGTGAACCTACACCAGCTTTAATGTTTATCTAAACACACAAATGTTTAAAAAGAAAATGTTTATCAACAAATGGTCAGTCTGATTTCATCTTCATCCCCACTCCCTCTCCACCTCTCCTCAGATTATTTTGAAGCAGAGGAGATTTTTTGTTTTAAGATAAGATTTGTGCTTTTAAACAATTTACTGTAAAATAGCTTTATATATGGCCCTTAAAAAGTCATTTCACTGGCCCTTTATATTTAATGTTCAGTGTGCTGTAAGCTGACTATTACTGTTTATAGCATCAAATAGTAAATATAGATCTTATGCTGGAAATGTCAACCTCTCTGGGAGCCGTAACCCCCATCATTGAAAGAGAAAGCGGAGGACACCACTACGTTAGTATGACTTTACCCGTTGATGCAGTTCTATCTGTTGCTCCAGAAGAAACATGGGGAAAGTAAGTATTTTGTATTTCTACTGACACATTTAAATAAGCACTCCTCCCCAGAGTAATCAGAGCCCGTTTTTAAATACCATATAGACATATCCAGGATTGTTGTTATTTTTACTATGATTTATTCCTTGTTTGTTATTAAGCTGAGTCATCTAGTAATTAAATGTTTATTTAGGGGAAGTATGCAGAGACCTAAGAGGTTTTCCCTTTACCTACACATTGGAAATATATAGCCTACTTAATTTTGCATAAATTTAGACTTCACTTAATAATCCTGGTCCAGTCAGGTTTTTTACTGTATTTAGGATATATTAACTCTCCATTCTCATTTATCATAGCCACTATAACTTTTGTTAATGCACTTGAATACTTCCCTCCACAGAGTTCGTAAACTTCTAGTTGATGCAATTCATAATCAGCTAACTGATATGGAGAAGTGCATTTTGAAATATATGAAAGGAACATCTATTGTGGTCCCTGAACCATTGCACTTTTTATTGCCAGGGGAAAAAAATCTTGTGACAATTTCATATCCATCAGGAATTCCAGATGGTCAGCTGCAGGCCTATAGAAAGGTAATACCAAGGAGTGCCTGGGTGGCTCAGTCGGTTAAGCATCTGCCTTCTGCTTGGGTCATGGTCCCAGTCCTGGGGTCGGGCTCCCTGCTCTGTGGGGGGCCTGCTTCTTCCTCTCCCTCTGCCACTCTCTCTCTGTCAAATAATAAAATCTCAAAAAAAAAAGGGGAAAGAAAGAAAAGTAAAGCCAATACACTTATTCTTAGAAAAACTATGACCATCATTCATTTTATGTTTACTTAAACATTCCTAATAAATGGAACTTATTTTATGATTTAATATGAAAGTAGAATCAGACTACTATTTTTACGTGTTACTCAATTTCTGTTGACCTATAACTTTTTTAAAAGTATGTTAGTGAAAATATATGCTAAACCATATGTAACATTTTGATTTCAGACACTCAGTGTGGTTCATATGTTCTGTGAAATTTTTCCATAATGAAATACAGAAATGAAAAGATGCTTACATGCCTTGAGCTGCTGCTGAGTGTTTATAAATAAATTCCTTTTCCCTTCCGTTACTTTCAGATTTGTGAAAGAGACAAGATTACAGTTAGGGAAGGAAAGTTAGGGTTTATGCTAATTCTAATTAGGATTTATGGTAATACTTTACCCCCCACCTCTCAGGGTTATTTGGGTTTTATTAGAGGCATTTTGAAGAAAGCATGATCAACATTCAAAGAACTGAGATTTATTAATGAAATGACTGGTTTTGGAGTGCATATTTTTGATGTGTGTTCTTGCCTGGCACCCATCAAATTATACCAGGGGAGCATCTTCCACATCCGTCCCTGGGAGGAGGGGAGTCCTGTAACGCCCTGCTCTGTCTGTAAGTGCTGGTGGACTTGACCTGCAGAGGTGCCAGATGATCCCATTCCTGCTGCGAGAGTACTTAGGAGACACGAAAACAAAAATGTCAGACTTTACAGAGGAAGGGTCACATTTTTATACAGTTGGGAAAATTTTGCATTTTAAGCATGTATGCGTATTTTAATTTTGATGCCATATTGGTTGGTTCCCCACCACCAATTTCTCCTCCAGAATTTACTCACCACCCCTTGTATTTGTTAAGTACTTTAAGCGTGACTTTTCAGAATGCTGTCATGTAAATCTGTCATTATTAATTATAATTTACTCATTTTACAAGGCTGTTTCAAAACCAGTCTTTAGCCTGGATGTATTTTAACAGACTGTGTTATGATAAATAATTAATTTGAAATTATGTGACTTCTCTCACTCTCACAAATTACAGTCGACCCTTGAATAACACAGGTTTGAACTGCAAGAGTCCACTCGTACACAGATTATTTTCAGTAAATACAATATAGCACTGTAAATGTATTTTCCCTTCCTTACGATTTTCTTAATAACATTTTCTTTTCTGTAGCTTACTATATTGTAAGAATACAGTATATAGTACATATACAAAATATGTATTAATCATTAACGTGTGTATGTTCTCGGAAGCCTTCCAGTCAACAGTAGGCTATTTAGTTTTTGAGGAGTCAAATCTACATTTTCGACAGTGTGAGGGCTCAGTGCCTCTAATCCCCACATTGTTCAAGGCTCAACTGCGTTCTCATTTTTTCTGTGTTCCCTTCCAGTTTCTACCCATATCCATGGAAAAACATACATAACTCTCATTTGGTTTTAGTTTAAATCTCACCCTGTTCGACCTTAGTGAATTATATTAAAAGTATGTTTGATAACTTTTATAGCCAATATAGTTAATTTTGTTTTCTGTTCTTTAGTTTGAATTTGTTTACTGATGAGCGAGGAGTCTGAGTTATTTAACTTTTTCTCTTCTATTGATTCTGATTTCATTTAGGAATTACATGACCTCTTCAATCTGCCTCATGACAGACCGCATTTCAGAAGGTCTAATGCTTATCATTTTCCAGATGAACCATACAAAGATGGTTACATTAGAAATCCACATACTTATCTCAATCCACCTAACATAGAGACTGGTATGGTGAGTTTAATAATTATTTACGGAGTCAGTTGATGATCCGTGTCAGTGGTGATTTTTTTGTGTGTATCCAGTGGAAGTTTTAAGGATTGATTGAGAATGTGTGTCATCTCTAAAACAAAATTTACCACCTGTTTCTTATAATAATCGTTGCTTAAAATAGCAGTATTCACAATAGTCTAAAAAGGTCAGAAATAGTTTGTACCACAGTTTTCCTATGGAAATTCCATTCCCTAATTTATTTAAAGGCTGATCCCCATTTATTTTCATTCTGAACCTGAGAAATCACACTAATTAAAGAGCATGATTCATTATTACTTTTTATTCTTTGCTGGATTTCATTTGCTAACATTTTAAGATTTTTGCGTATGTGTTCATGAATAAGATTGGCTTCTGAATTTCTTTCCTCACATTGTTCTTATTTCATTGTGTCAGTAATATCCTGGATCATTGAAAGAGTTGGGGAGCATTCCCTTTTTTATTTTTTTAATTTTCTAGAGGAGTTTCTGTAGGATCGGCATGATAGTTTTTTGATCATTTGGTTAAACTTACCTATAAAATAATTTATGCTTAGCATTTTCTTTGTGAGAACATTTTTAATAAGATTTAATTTTATTAATGGTTATAGGACCTTTTTCATTTTTCTAAGTTCTATTTACCTAGGTCTTAGTCTCTTCTGTAGTTGTAGTGATTTTTTTTCATTCTTTATATCATTTTTATGCCTTTTTTTTTTTTAAGTTTTGGCTTTATTGACCCCCTTTATTGTAACTTCTATATTGTTTCATCAATTTTTTGCTCTTCACTTTCTTCTTCCTTTACTTTCTTTGATTAGTTGTTTTTCTTCTCACTTCTTAAGTTGGGCATTTTGCATATTGTTAATCTTTTTTATTCTCTAAGGTTTTAAATTTCAAGCAAAGTACTGTTTTCACTGATTTAATTTGAGGTATTTTAGTTTTATTCAGTTCTAGGTATCTTCACACCTCTATTACGATTCTTCTTTAACCCATGTATTATTTCAAAGTGTTTTTTAACATCCAAATATATTAGAATTTATTTATGTAGGTATGTGTGCATGTATTTTTACTGATTTCTGACTCTTTTGCCTGCTGGTCAGAAACAATTTTTATGTGATACAGATTCTGAAATTTATTGAGACATATTCATTTCCTGTGGATGCTATAGAAACCACAGATTTGGTAGCTTAAAACGACAAAGATGTATTCTCTCAGTTGTGGAGGCCACCAGTCTGAAATCCCTATAATGAGGCTGAAATCAGGTGTCAGTGTGGTCATGCTCCCGGCAAGGGCTTTGGGGAGAATCCATCCCGTGCCTCTTCCAGCTGTGGTGGCTGCCCGCACTCCTTGGCTGCATCACTCCCATCAGTCTCTGTGGTCACGTTGCCTCCTCTTCTCCTCTGGTGTCAGATTTCCCTCTCCACTCTCTCACAAGGATGCTTGTGGTTGCATTTCAGGCCCACCTTGGATGGTCCAGGAAAATTTCCCATATGTTAAGATCTTTAATTTAATCACATCTGCAGAGATTCCCCTAGCCCCCCCCCTTTTTTTTTTTTTGCTTTTTGACCATATAAGGTAGCCTTTACAGGCTCTAGGGATTAGGAGATAGATACCATTTGGGGACCATTTCACCACCTACCACAATGTTCTAGCTAAAAATTTTCTGTTTGTGCTTGAGAAGAAAATATATTGTCTAATTGTTGGATGAGGATTCTATATTTGTCCATACTACTTCTTACCTAATTTTTAAAAAAATATTACCTTACACCGGTTTGTGAGGAAAAAAAACACATGAGTATTCTTAACATTATACTACAAGAATAGAAGTTATATGATCTTGGCCTTTATTTAAGGATATTTAAAGTAGCATACCTGGGCTGTAATCAATGGCAGGTTTACAAAATTGGAGAAATATTCTTCATATGTCCCATTATATGGCCCCTTTGTTCATTCCTTTATTCCTTCCTTCATCATTTATTCAGTAAACATTCATTGACTATTAACCGTTTGCCAGACCCACTGTAGAAGCTTAGGCCCAGAAAGAAGTAAGACACAATAGTTGCCCTTATCAAACTCACATATTAGTGTGGTTAAGCAGAGATTTAAAAAGTAATAAGTAAGGTGTCAAGTGGTGCTTTGAAAAATAAAAAAATAAAGCAGAATAGAGTGACAGCCAGGGCAGGAGGTGGGTGGTGAGGGAGTAAAGCATGCCATTTTTAGGTTGGACGATCATGGAAGGCCTCTGACATTTGAGCAGAGACCTGAGTGAAGTAAGGGTGCAGAGCTGCAAATTCTTTGGGAAAAGTGTTCTAGGCAGAGCAAACCATTAGGCTCTGACATCAGATTGCCCCGGGCATATCTGAACCTAAAGCAGAGCAAACAACCAGGGGAAAGTGGTACAAGATGACATTGGAGAGGAGGCCAGAGGGCAGGACTTGCCAGGCCTTAGAGCCTATGATAACGACTCTGGACATTTAATAAAAAGCCAAGAAAGTATCATGTTCGACTACAGTTCTCTGAAGGCATTTTTGTAAGGAAGTAACAGTCAGGCTCTGAGAACAGTAAACTTGTCTTGGATGTATGTATGTATAGAATATGTGCATCTATCTTAAGTTAATATGTTACTATATTCTTTTTATATAGATTTTTGTGGTCCAGGGCATTTATGGTTATCATCACTATATGCAGGACCGGATGGATGACAATGGCTGGGGCTGTGCTTACCGATCTCTGCAGACAATCTGCTCTTGGTTCAAACACCAAGGCTACACAGAGAGATCCATTCCAACACACAGGGAAATTCAGCAGGTACAGAACATGCCATTTAAAATTCTAATCAATCGTACATTTCATTAGCCTTAATATACTATTAATAATTATTACCTCGTGGTATGGACTTATTTCTGTTTTGAAGGGGAAAAAAAAAAATACTCGTAATCAGGGAAAAGGTCCTAAAAGTGGTTTTTAATAGCTGTCTCGTGTGGATTTTTTGTGTTTTTAACTACACAAAGGCTCTAGTTGATGCTGGGGACAAACCAGCAACGTTTGTTGGATCACGGCAATGGATTGGATCTATCGAGGTACAGCTGGTACTGAACCAACTGATTGGTGTAACTTCAAAAATACTGTTTGTCAGGTGAGGACACTTTAAGAAATTAGTGATATCATTTCAAAGCAAATTTGTCATTTTATTAAAAAAGAGGAAAATTATATATTGTTCTCCTTTCTCTTCCTCCTCACTGTTTTTACTTTCTCTCCTCCACATTGCCTCATTGCTTTACAAATCTCATTTTTTAAACCCTGAATTTTTTGGTTATTTTTTTAGAAGGCTTTGAGTTGATGAGTAAACTTTGCAATATATACTTGCATGGTGTAGACCTAATTTAGCCAAGAAGAGGAACACTTGGAAATATGTCAACTTTGACTAGAGTTACAGAAAATCAACTTTTTGTTTATCCTCAAGTCTTTAAAAAGTCTTAAAAGGAAAAAATCAAACGTTGATCTATGACTGCCCTTTTTGTGTACCTCCTGGCCTTTTTCCTCTTAAGATGCCAATAAACTAATAATGTGTCCAAATAATATATTCGTTTTTTTTCCCAGTACAGTTTAGCCATAAGTCTGGCATGAAAATATGAGCAAATATTCAGGTTGTGATTGTAGGGTCCTGGGATTGAGCACTGTGTCAGGCTCTGCGCCCAGTGTGGAGTCTGCTTGAAATCCTCTCTCGCTCACTCTCTCTAAAGTAAATAAATCTTTAAAAAAAATAAAATATGAGCAAATATTAACTAAATAAGATTGATTTCTATGACAGTAACTAGCTTATTCCTTATTAGTGAGCTTATGTTTTAAATACTTTTTCTATTACAATAACCTCAATAGATAGAGTAACGTTATCCTTTTTTGTCCGTGTGCTTATGACCAAGGACGTATGATTTCACAATTGCAGTTTGGATTGTCTGTGGAAACCAGAGCTGACAAATAAATGATAGATTAAGTAGTGAAGCATATGGTGATTCAAAAGTGAACGTTTTGGCACAATGAAACTTTATACGTTCCTTACTGAGCAAGAGCTAAGGATTAGCCACTACCTGGCACCTCCAGTCTCAAAAAATAATCTCCCTTCATCTGGCCATCTTTCTTTCTTCACAAAAGTACAAATCATATCGGACATTGAAATATTCCCTAAAATAATATGTTGTACTTGAAAACATTTTGCAGTTTTCACTTTGGCCTCACAGATACCATCTGTTTTGGTCCCAAATCTCCCGTCACGTAGACAGGGCAGGGGTGATTGGTCCCAGTGTAAAGATGAGGAGGTACAGACTGAGTCTGATGGCAAGTAGACAGAACCCAGGACTTAAAACTCATTCTTTTGAAATCAGATCCACCCATAAGAGCCCCATGGCCATCAAGGTGACCACTTTCACTCATCCGTTAAAAATCCTTCTTTATGCAGTTCCGGAAGCAAAGAAGCAAGGTCTTCTTGCTTCTTTCCTAACACATTTAGTGGCCTTAAACACTTTGAGAGGTTATGGTGCTTTAAATTGCTCTCAAGTCAGTTCCCTACCACTTAATGTTATTTAAATTTATTTCATGTTTTTTTTCAATAACTAAAAAAGAAAACAGAATGGTAGAAAACACTGGCTCCCAAACTCCTTCTTTGACCTTAGTGTGAGAAATCGTTCATCTGATGGAAAATGGTTTCTTTCTAGCCAAGGTTGTGAAATGGCCTCTCAAGGACGGGTGCTGGCTGATCATTTCCAGACTGCAGGAACTCCAGTCATGATCGGTAAGGTGTTTTGGACATCTCTGGCTCTTTGGGTAAAGAGAATATATACAATTTATTGTTGATATAAATAATGTCACATAAAATCAGTCATTTTTAAACATTTTAAAATTAGCTTTCATACCATACATACTGACCTCTGGATATTTATTTTTCAATTTTTAAGGTGGGAAGAAAGTTATAAGAAAGATTGTAATAACCAGAAGTAAAGGCTAAAAAGAGAAGTGATAACTGTTGAAATATTTAAAGAGTGGAGAACAGTATAGAAAATAGGCCATGGTCACTCGGTTGAGCCTACTGAGTCCTGGTGCTGTCTCTAACGTGGCTGGCTGTGTGGCATTATACAAATTGCTTCACCTCTCTGGGCTTTATTTGTAAAGGGGATCAGATGAGTTGATCTAAATGTTGATGATTCTGTGAAGAATAGGACTTGATCTGAGATGACAGAAGGCAGACTTAGTCTGGTATGTAAGATACGCAGGCCAACAGATTTAGCAGAGTATCAGGAGGACCTGAATGGGTAGATGGGCTGTCCCACGGGAGGCACTCAGAGCAGAGGCAACATTGCCTGTGTGCTGAGAGAGGCCCTCACAGCAGTGATTGTGATCCTCCTGTAGCCCTTTCTAAATCCAGTGTAGGTAATTCCATGGATATGGTAGTGGAATAGAAACCTGATAGGAGTACAGATATGACTGTATTTTTCCAATTTTAAAGATATAATTTTATCTTCTCAGGGTATACTTGACATTGTCTGTGGTCTTTTATAATATAGGCTAGTCACCTTTAATGGTGTGTTAGATCAATTAATAGGCCAAATAATCTTTTTAAATTGAAATTGAGTGGCACCTGGGTGGCTTAGTCATTAAGCGTCTGCCTTCAGCTCAGGTCATGATCCAGGTATCCTGGGATCGAGCCCCGCATCGGGCTCCCTGCTCAGTGGGAAGCCTACTTCTCCCTCTCTCACTCCCCCTGCTTGTGTTCCCTCTCTCGCTGTCTCTGTCAAATAAATAAAATCTTTAAAAAAAAGAAATTGAATAAGAAGTTGAGATTCATATATGCCCTCTCATATTTCACATTTCCCTTGCTGTAGGTGGAGGAGTTTTGGCCCACACAATACTAGGAGTGGCATGGAATGAGCTTACAGGGCAGATAAAATTTCTGATTTTAGATCCACATTATACAGGCGCTGAAGATCTACAAGTTATTTTGGAAAAGGTAAGTATCTTTTTAACACAAATTTAGATGCAAGGCAAAGAACCCAGAAGCAAAGGAGAACAAACTGGCCATTAACAGAAAGACTATAAACCAAGGGCTGTGATATACACTATCAGGAGGTATTCTAGGGCTGTGAGGACTATCTGTCTGGATAGAGACACTATCCAGGTCCCAGAGGGAACTAAAGTGAATTGCAAAGAACAAAATTCAGATTAGATTTATGAAGACTTTCTTCATAAAGTTATTAAACTTAATAATGGAACAAAGAGCTTATAAATATATTCTTTTGGAGATGTTACAGCTTTGCATAAACAAATGTATTGAGATAGAGTGGATTAAATAACCTTTATAATTGTATTATTAACCAAAAATAAGTAGTATGTTGGACATTATGGAGGCTTGACTACGTCTAATATATTTATATATAATTTATTCTCATTCTAGAAAGGATTTGAATTTGAGACAAATTTAAGAGTATTCGTAGATACTTAGAATACCAGTTAAAAGAGGTATAAATTTAACTTAATGTATAGGCAGCTAATTCTCACATGTGAAAACTCATACTAAAACTTTAGAAGGCAAGTATAGTAAGACATAACTTGAATTTTAACTTCTATATTTTTTGCCAAATATATTAAAATTACAAAGAAGGCATACAACTTTTTCAGCCACAAACCAATGAATATATCCTACTATTACCCACTACCCTTCATTTTTCTCATGTTGTCACTTAAGTCAACATCATTAATACCAATAAAAAGCCTTCTCTGAATTTTGAAGTTGTAGTATAATTAGGTCATTTTTTTTTTTTTAAAGCACAATTCCTAGGGATTTGGGTGGTTTAGCATTGAAATTCATTGGTGAGACACTTTCAGAAGTTGAACAGAATGTAACTGCATGAAGTTACCAAAGCCCTAAGAATGAGGGGTTTAGTACATAAAGAGCTTTGGTGTGTGTGTGGCTGAATTCTTTTATAGCCCAGTTTAGTAAACTATTTTGCCAGCGATAAGACTATAAATACAGGAGATAAATGTGTCCTTTTATCTTTCAAGGCATTTGGACTTGGAAATCTATGAAATGTTTTCTGCCGGCACATGGAAATGGGAGCAGTATTTATTCTCTTTCTGTAGCCAAGTGGTCCCTCACTCATCATTAAGTACTAATACATGCCATCCACTGTCCAAAGCAATGGGGTATTAAAAAAGGTCTTTAAGAAGCTCTTAGTCTACTGTAGAAGACAAAAGAGATCCGAAAAGTATTCCCCAGAAAAAATATGGTTATCGAAGGTAGAGTTTACAAGGCTGATCAGTAGAGGGATCCCTTAGAGACCGTGAAAGGAGAGCAGGCCATGTTGCCAGAACTGCGGCAGTTTGGGCAGTTTTGACATGGTTAGAGCCGGCGAGGAGGGATAGGCAAGGGCTAAAACTGTGAGCCAGGCCGAGAAGCAGAGCATTTAGATTTTAACTCAGAGGCAATGAGGAGCCTTCATTATTTTAATGAAAGGTATGATTACTTCTTTCTGGCTGGTTTGAGGAACTTTGCAGTAGATGGAATTGTCTAGATAGGGTTTTCTGAAGCAGTTGGATAGAATAAGGCGTTGTCCCTGATTACTTTCTCTGAGGATTGTACTGTCCTTCTTTGCTAGTTAGATTTCTATAGAGTTTTCAATTGTAGAAAACCCTCTGCCCTTTTAGCACGTATAAGGAACTACGAAGCCAAGGCCTGGCCATCACTAGTATTGACTCTCACTTGACTCGAGAATCTAGAGCAGTGTCTCAGAGCCTAGGCTGCTGTAACAGAACACCATAGCCTGGGTGGCTTATAAACAATAGAAATGTATTCCTCACAATTCTGGGGGCAGGGAAATCCAAGGCACCAGCAGGTTTGGTCTGGTGAGCCCCACTTACGAGTTCACAGACAGCAGTCTTTCTCACTGTATCTACACAAAGTGGAAGGGGCCTCCTTAATGAAGGCACTAATCCCATTCATGAGGGCTCCACTCTCATAACCTAGTCACCTCCCAGAGGTCCCACCTCCACATACCATCATGTTAGAGACTAGCTCCTAGCTTTCAACATGAATTTTGGAAGGACACAAACATTCAGTCTAGCAAGGACTGTAGGGACAGTTCTGCCTCTGCTTGACCTCTCTTTACCCTCTTGTGGAACTTTCCTGTTTGAAGTTCCCAGACTAGTCGCCTCGGGGAGAAAGAGCGTAACTCCTCTATCTACTCCCATCGGTTTCTGGTTTGGGCACCCTCTCTACCCACTTCTCTTTATAAAATAATTTGAGTCTGGTTACCTGGAAAAGGCCTAAAAGATTAAAACAGAAAGTATAAGCCTTTATTCATCATTAAGAAAACAGATTTTAGGACATTGAATTTATTAGAAAAAGTTTTGTTTAAAAAGATAATAAAAAAGCTTATTTACATAAAGAAACAGGTCTCAAAGACAAAAAAAAAAACCCACAAATTTTGTGGTTACCTGGGGGCAGATAGGATGGAGGACTTTTTATTTTCATTTGAACTTTGATAATGTAGATCTTATTTTTGCAATCGGAGAAAGAAAAAGGCAAAAATTAAAGAGCGTCTCTACTCAACCCTCCAGCCTCCACACTAAAAAATAGAGAACACACTATCTTCTGTAGAAACCATGAACTTTAGCTCTAGGTCACTGCCAGAATAGGCAGCAGCTTCTGAGTTAGTTAGGCTAAGGGGTAAGACCACACTACTTGTCACTCACCCAGTGGTATTTATTTTAAGAGTTCTAGCTGGCCTCCTCACAAGTATTTTGTGAGCAAAACATTTCATTTCAGGTAACTCAGACTAGTCATTAGCTGGGTCTTTAATAAATCAATGGCCCTAGAAGAGATGTTGTGAATTTGTATTCACAGTGAGACTTCATTTGAAAGTAATTTTCTCTGCTGGGGAAAAACGATGGAAAAGAATGGAAAGTGGAAGGATTATAGCCTGAGGACAGTGAAGGGCAATTCAAGAGGCCAGCACAGATTTCACCCTGCCACATTTCCTCGCAGCTAAGATGCACAGCGTGGTCCCTAAGACAGCCTTTAAAGGACTGCTAAGAAAAACAGATTGCCAATTCAACTATGACCTACCTGCCATTGACTGCCAGAATTATAAAACTTAGACTCAGTAAAAATGTGGTATTTGGGAGGCGCCTGGCTGGCTCAGATGGTTAAGTGTCTGCCTTTGGCTCAGGTCATGATCTCAGGGTCCTGGGATCGAGCCCTGCTCAGGGAGCCCACTTCTCCCTCTCCCTCTACTGTTCCACCTGCTTGTGCTCTCTTGCTCTGTGTCAAATAAAAAAAATCTTAAAAAAAAAAAAAAAGATATTTAAAAAAAATGTGATATTTGGAGTAACAGTTACCCTAAGGAAGCTTTTTCTTTTTTATCAATTCTATGATTAAATACTGTTAAAATTTTTTTAACTCTATCTGAAATGGACTCAAGTATGTTACTTTCCTATGCTTTATAGGAGTTCAAATCTTTGAGTTATATAGGTAGTCTTATTCTGGGATCCAGCTGACAGAATGGGATTGTAAAATGTTACAGTTGTGATCATGTAATCCTATAATCTAGTAAAAGGTTTTCCTTTCCCTTCTCCCAAATCTAGGGCTGGTGTGGATGGAAGGGCCCAGACTTTTGGAACAAAGATGCTTACTATAATTTATGTCTTCCTCAGCGACCAAATATTTTTTAAAATATCTTGGACTCAAAGGCTGTAGTAAAGTTGTATTATAAACTTGTTAATAAAGACTTAAGTTTAACTTCAGTTTAAATCCTGGGTGTAGTCTGATGGTTTAAACTACAATTTTTTTCAAAGGCTGCAGATACTACACAAAGAAAACAATGTATTCTTTAGTATTCTTTAATAACTTAAAAGACAAAAGCAGGCACAACCAAAATATTACAGGCATGTAAAAACATGTATTCTTAAATGTTATCTTCACTTAGAAGAACGTTTTCCTCCTTCCTAGAAGGAGTTGAGATACACCTGGTGAGCCAAAAGCCATAGCTTCTGGCTGGGCAGTGGATCTGCACGGAGTGAAGGCTTTCTTCAAACCTTTTCAGGACCAACGTGAATCTGTGGTTAAAAAACATGGTGACATTAAGAACTTTCTAAAAAAGGTTTTCTCCCCAACCTTCCATTGTGCAGGATGATTTCTGGGCCCTAGAATCTAGCAGTAGTTACTATAACCAGTATTAAAATGTGTTCACAAAAATAAAGACACACTAGAAATAAGACTGCCGATTTAAATGAAACAATTAACTGTGCTGAATAAGCAATCCCTGAAGAAGGAAGAAAACAGTACTGAGTTACTTACCAACACTTCCTCTTTCCAGTTGTATTTTCTACACTTCCAAAACTTCGTTTCTGTCTGGGCACTGGAACACAATGATCTCTAGCGGATCGGTCACTCGATTTTATTGTCTGCATACATTTAATTGTTGTAAGAAACTTGGCACATTCTAGAAATCCACAGGCCCAAGCAAGATCTTCAGCTGTTTGTCCATTCTTATTACATAAACTGAATTTAAGACAAAAATTGAGTTACATAAAAATTGGTCATTGTTTAGCCTTTTTTTTTTCTTAATATATCCTTCTACAAAGGAGCTTTGGGCTTATACAAATGTTGGTTTCAGAACAGAAGTAGTAAAGGAGTCAGAGAAATTCCAATACTCCCTGCTATTGCACCCTAAGTGGCTAGCACAGAGTTCAGCAAAGAGTGGACATCTGATTGAATGAAAGAGTGTTCTGTGCTCAATATAATAAGGAATACTCAAAGGAAGTCAATGAGAACTTTTATAGAAGGGATTATCCCAAATCAAAACTAAGATGTAATATTGCCACAACAGATGAACAGAACTGCACCTCTGATTGCTAAGGATCCATTTTTTACTTAAATTTAATAGTATTAGGTATCATTAACAGCCTAAATTAACAATTAAATGACAACTCTAAATTGTCAATTAGGTAGGCAAACATCATTTTTAAAAGCACATAGAATTCAGCTTCAGGAGTTTGATTAGCTTAATCCAAGAAAATACAGAATTTGAAGCCACTGATTTTATACTTACTCTAATTGGGCATCCCCGGCTACAAGCAGGCTAAGGCATTCCAGACTTCCAACTTTTGCTGCCTTGTGTAGTGGAGCCTCTCCAAAAACATCCTTAAAGATAAGACAGCACTTTTTAGTCTCTCCCCAAAACAATTTCTGTGGAGGTTGGTAGGGGAAGTCTAATTACTGTTTAAGAAAGCCAGTTAGAACCACACTGTACTCAATTTTTTAATTCAAGGGTTTTTTTTTTTTTAATAAAGTTCACTTGGTGTTCTATTAAATACAAAGTTTTCATCAGTAAAACACATGCAGCCACAGCTACCTACATTAAAATTTAGGTGAATAAGAAGCAAAGCAGAGTATTACAAAGGTAAAACGATTTACAATTTAAACTCACCCTACTTTAATATTCAATGGGCGATGCAGACTACCGTAAGAAAGTTCTGTAGAAAACTGTAATAGTTGTTGAGTTTGCCTCACAACTGTTATTTAAGTAATTACTGTACTGAGACACTTAATTTGGTAATGTAGCAACTGTTCCTTTTGAAATAAACTGTAGACCTACGTATGCTGAGCAATATCCTAGCCAGGAGCCATACAGATGGCTAATGAACACTTGAAATGTGGCCAGACTGAGTTGAAACGTGGCTGTAAATGTAAAATACACACCAGACTGAGATGTCTGAAAAGAAAATGGAAAATATAAGTAATGCTTTATATTACCTACTGAAATATTGAGTTAAATCATAAAATTTCATGTTTCATCTCATTAATGTGGCTACTAGGTTCCACATTTCTTAAATGTCCCCCTTTATATTTCTATCAGACATCTCTGCGAGAGCCATGTTTACAGCAAGGGAAACAGTATTTTGGCGTCTGCGAAACGTTTGTGCGGATCTGGGTGGAGGGGAGGGTTGTACACAGCAACAATCAGTAACCTAGTTACCTGCTGGTTGAGGTCAGCGCCAGTTTGCAGCTGCCACAGAAGCAAGCAAGCAAGGCCGCCCCCTGCGGCCAAATGGACAAGCGACTGCTCGCAGGGATCCGGGGGTGCGTTGACCGAGGCGCCGGCCTCCAGCAGATGCTTCAGACTCTCCACCTGCGGGAGGAGAACAGCTCCAGCACCCCTCTTGCCTGTATCCTGTCCCGCGCTCGAGAATCTTCCCCCACGCCCCAAATCTAACTCTGAAGAGGCCTGCCTCGGCAGCGCTCAGTGGTCAGTCCCCCTCGCTAGTGCTCCCGAGCAGACGGACACCCGGAGAAGTAAGCCTGCAGGACGAAAGGGGCCCGCGTCTCACCTCCGGGTTGCAATCAAGCAACAGCATTTTCCGCCTACAGCAGAGGACGGGAGCCCTTGGGAGTGCGGAGCGGCGGGGCAGCAGGCGCTGGGGACCAGCAGGAAAGAGTGCACAGCCCGCCGGAGTGCGGGAGGATTTAGATTGCCCGGGCCAGGGGGCCGGCCCCCCGCCGCCGCCGCCGCGCCCCAGCCCTGGCCGCGCCCCAGCAGCCTCGCCCCGCCAGCTGCCGGACCTTTCCCCGCCCTGCGGGAGCAGCACGTACACAAACACCGGCACGTGCCCCCGCGAGGCTGGCTGGGGACGAAGGCGGGGGTTCGCCAGCCGATTGGCCAGCCGGGAGGCGCCAGGCCCGCCCACTTCGGGGCGGGGCCCGAAGGAGCCCCGGTGGCGCCGCAGTGCGCGTGCGCCGCCGAGGGCGCTGGGCGGGGTGAGGGGCTGGCGCTCCAGCGGCAGCCATGAGGCGCGCTGAGTTTGGCACGTCCCACACTAGCGTGCCCGGCCCTTTGGTCCCTGTGGAGAAGCGGGTGTCGCGGGCGAAGGTTTTCGTTGCTGCTAGCACGCACGTAAGCAGGAAACGAGAGAACTCTGGCAACGCCCCCTCTGGAAGCCGTTGTGCGTGGTGCTGGCGCCGTGTTCTGCGCCCTCCAGCTCCGGAGGAAGGATGAGCGTTCCTTTGGCGTCACGTGCAAAGTTGCCCCGGACTTTCAGGGATGAATGCGGGGGCGGAGGGGCGGCGACCGTGAACTAAGGTTTTAGCACAGGGACCGCGCTGACCACCCCCCGCCCCCGAAACTAGACGAGTTCTCACACCGGGCCCTTTCGGTGACCCCACGCCCGTACTGGGGAATCCGGTAAAATCCGGCCAACCGCTGTACTGTGTCCCCTCCTGCGGACCGGCTAAAGCACCGCTGGGCTCGTCGCCTGCGGAGAGGTTGCGGGCCCGGGCTGTTAACCTCGAGCTTGCATAAAGGACGAGGACACGGTGTCAGCCCGCACACTGACGGGGGGGCGGAGGAGGGGGTTCAAGGAGAGTCGGACGCAGACCGAGGACGGGTGTGGCCGAAGGGGCTCTTCGCCGGCGGGGCCGCCGCTCCCTCGCGGCCGCGCGGAGGGGAAAGCGCGGGGGGCGCGTGGCTGGGGGGGGGGCGCGTGGCGGGGGGGGGGGGCGGGCGGCCTGCGCACTGTCCTGCTGGAGTCGTTCCCTGCGGCGCCACTTGGGAGACAGATTTCCGGACGTCAAACTGTAGCCGTCCGCCACACCTATCACCTCTTGCCTGTCTTTTCCTGAACGCTTTTTTCCACATCGGTCTTGCCAGAAGCTAAAGCTGGAGCCGTATATTCATTTTCCTTAACCTCCTCGGTGATTTCCTTCTTCCTATTCATACCTTTGAGAGCAGGACCCATGAGGAAATAGTGTTTATTACTATGCTTTTGGAGGACAAGCTCAATGAGTGGACTTTTAGTTCTCATTTTGGTTGCAGGATCTTGTTTATTTTGTAGTAAGAGCCATAAAATAATTTTACAATAATAAATCTATCATGCACTGACCCAAGCGGTAGTTTTCCACATTCTTACTCCTGTGTATACCTGAACATAAATATGTGTGTGTGTATATATATATGTTCAAACATAGAATCGTGCTTGTGTTCTGTATTTTTTATATTGAAACTATTCAAAATACCTTTTTTATGATATTTGAAGAATGTCAGAGATCTGTGAGAACACATAATCGCTGACAATTGCCCTTTTCTCCTGTTTATCAGTTAGGTGAGCACTGTTTTTTAAAGAATATAATTAAGCTTCAGGTTCACACAGATGAAAATGAATTTAAGAATCCATTTTCAGGAATTCTGAAGTGATACAAGGTAGTATCAGAGAAGTTCTTAGAGTTCTAAACAAAAATGGCAGTTAACCTGTGCCATGCCATATTGGTGTGATGAATCTGCCTCCGCATTACATCCTTTTTATTTAAAACAAGATTCTATTCAGCAAGTGTTCAGTCTGGTAATTAGTGTTAACTTCTTGTTACATATGTGAGTTTCACAAGGATAGGGAATTTTGTGAATGGTTGTTAAAGCTTTTCTCCTTTCAATCACTTCCTACTTCTCCATTGCTGACAATGTTTCAGAAAAAATATGTCTCAGCTAAGTATCTGGTTTACTGTTAGTAATGGGCCGAAAAGCTTTCTAAAAATGAACAAAGCTGGTGGAGCACAAAAAGACACAGAAGAAATACATGTGGGGAAGAAATACTGTTTACCAGCAAGCAGCTGGAGTTATTACTGAACATGTACCGTGGGGGGTCAGTTTTCTAAAGAGGAAAATGATCTAAGATGCATATTCAACGGGCACTCTTCTAAGCAGTGTTAATTCTATTTATGTTTAATTTGCTGGTAGATAATGTTTCCAGAAAGAGGATGCCATTTAGAATGGATGTTTTTAAAAAATGTTGGATGATGACTAAGTGACCAAATGAATGGAAGATAATGTAGACTGAGGAAGAGTGAGTAGGAGGAATCTGCCAGGTAGTCCATGAAGGGAAGAGTATTTCTAAGGAGTATAAAATATCTTCCAGTGTTAAGAGAACTATGTGCAATTCAGTCTAGTTGCAGAATATGATACACAGCAGTGATGTAAAATAAAGATTTACAAATAAGAAATTATATTAAATGGCCACTAATATCTATTCCAATTTATTAAAATAAATTGACATTGAGCACTTCCTATGCCCCAAGATTAATACAGATAGGTATTGTTATCTGTTCCATTTTACAGGAAAGGAAATTGAGGCTTAGGGAGGTTCAATAACTTACCTAAGGTCCTATCATTATTAAGGGGTGGAGCTGAACTCAGACCGTTTGACTCCAGAGACCACATTCTTATATCTACATTTTAAAGAATTTTGGTCATCGTTGGTAGATTTGAAGTTACTAAGATTTTCTTTTTTTTTTTTTTTTTTACGATTTTATTCATTTATTTGAGAGAGAGCACAAAAGCAGGCAGAGCAGCAGGCAGACGGAGAGGGAGAAACAAGCTCCCCACTGAGCAGAGAGCAGGACCCAGGGCCTGGGATCATGACCTGAGCTGAAGACAGACGCTTAACCAACTGAGCCACCCAGGCGCCCCGAAGATTAACTTCTTAAAAGCAAAAGAAAGTCCTTAGAGACTATTATGATAATCCATAGAAAAACAACTCTTTCATTCAATGAAACATATAGTGAAGTTGAATCACTAAGTTGTACACCTGAAACTAATGTAACATCAACTATACTCAAATAAAAAAATGTTAAGGAATATTTGGCAAAAACAAATGAAAAAAAACAATAGAGGAAATAGGGGCAATTCTGTGCACTATCTTCGCAGTTTTCTGTAAATCTCAGATTATTCTAAAATATAAAGTTTATTTTAAAAAAGAGGACTGAGGCAACTTAAAATTAAACCATTATGTATTCTTTTTCTTTCTGAAGACCACGGCTATTACAGTTTTTGTTTATTCAGATATTTAGTTTCACCTTTAAGTAACCCTCTTCCCAAATACAATAATGACAGAAGATACCTAAAACATTATGAAGCTAGTTTTAATCAAAAGAACAAAAAAAATTTCACAAAGTTTTCAAAACCAATCACTACTTAGTTTTTTTGTTCTGACTGACCAATATACTTCAGTTCCTCTGCAAAACCCAGTGCCCATTGCATTGATCACTGGAAGATCTTACCAGGCTGTTTCTAGAATGCTCAGTTATTTGGGCTCACATCACTTTGATTTTTTTTCCACATCTATAAAGATTTTAATATCTAATATAATTAAATATTACATGACTGGTGAAATAGGAACAGTGAGAGCTATAATTTTTTAAGAAAACCAAACTCAATGCTTTCAAAATCATCAAGTCTCTAAGAAAAATGTTTCCCAAGTAGGTGAGGATAAGTCAACCGTAAAAGATGAGAAATAGCTCTACATTCAGACTGTTTTATGGCCATTTTAAACTCATACTCCATTTGAAAGAAACATAAAGTGGAATTCATATATATGCCTATGGTTTATGAAAGAAAGACAACTCTAAACTCTCATGGTCAGCCCCTATTAAGGAAATAGCTTCCAACCCTAGATGAAAAGATTGGAAAGTAGCATATATTTACATGTTATAAATTAAAATGTATATGGTCTGATCATACACTCTTTTTAACTGACCACAATAAATGCAGTAAAAGCATTTATTGGGCAACCTATATCTTTCATTTAAGGAATATAAAGAGAGTAGCTGAAGAGAATGCATTATATTTTTTTCAATTTTTTATTTAAATTCCATTTAGCTAACATGTAATTTAGTATTGGTTTCAGGAGTAGAATTTAGTGATTCATCACTTACATATAACACCCAGTGCTCATCACAACAAGTGCCCTCATTTACCTTTGGATGTTGAGTGAATCCCCTCAGGAAAGACCCTGGTAGCCCTAACTGGCCAAAAAAGGTTTCCACACAGCAGGAACAAGACAGGTGAGGCCTGTGAATCCCACGTAATTACCAAGATTTTTAACAAATCAATCTCTCCTAGACTGGTTTATTTGCTCACAGAAAACATGGTAAATTGGAGAAAAATTAAAAAGCTACCAGGCTCTTCCACCCAGTGCTTATCTGGTAGTAAAAGACATCCTGTCTTTTCCCACACTTTTTTTTTTTTTTTCTCATTTCAGGGCATGAAAAAAACACTTTTGTTTTAAATAAACAAATAGACCTAACTGGAAGGGGGAAAAAAAATAAAAACAAGTCCACTGCCTGATTCCATATTGTCTTTTGAGATCTCTGTAATATCCATAATATTCTAGGTTTCCATATATGTGTACAGGTTATGCTTCCAGATAATATATGAACACTATTATTCTCTTGATGACTACTAGACAACAGCAATGAACAATAAGAATAAACACAGGCCTTTGCATTTTTGCCCAGGACACTTATTTAACTCTATTTTCATGGGTACCAGTAACATTGTTTATCTATTATGATAGGAACTTCAGTGTTGTACCTTGATTTTAAAAGAACTTTAAATAAGTGTGCTCCGCAGGATCATGTATGCAGTGTTTCTGCCTAAAGAAGCCCATTACAGACTCAGGACCCAACGTTTTTATTGGAGGCTGGCATGTAGGCATCCTCTGCCTAGCAACTACTAAAATCACAGAATTCCAGAAGGAAACAAATCTGCTGTACATCATCGTGTTGTTTATATAAACGTAAACACTGCAAACTCATCTTGTCATCTGGGGACAACTCAAGTGTCAAGTTCCCAAATGCCAACCAAGGACCAACCTTGTCAGCGTGTCCTTCTAAAGATGGCAGCCCCGGGCCAGCTGTGCTCACTCTTCTCTGCCTAGGAACACAAGAATAACCCATAAGAGACACTAACATTCTTAAGCTCATTTTCACAGCAGTTTGACATTTAAATTACCTTTTGCTATTCCATAAAAAATTTACAAACCATTTTTAGACAATTTTATCACATTCCCAAAGATGTACATTTTTACCTAATTGGTTTTTTTTTTTAAAGAGGGAGGGATACTTTGGTGAGAATTGCTATTTGGGATTTGCAGATATCCAAATTTTTACATGAATGAAATAGCAGGCCAACCCAGATGTACATACCATGTTGAGTGTATGATCAACACAGAGGGAAGCAAAGGCCCTTTCTTAAGGGCTACCTGCTGCAAGAGATCCCGAGATTCTCCAAGGAGGGAATCTGATTTTGCCAAAATCCAAAGGGGCTTTTTGGACCCAGTTGGAGTATTTTTTTTTTTTATAATATCTGCGACATGTTGAAGTGGCCCTATGTGTGATTCTAAGATCTTTCTACTTTGCATTTACATGGGAGCTGATGAGAAGATATTGTTTTGTATGTCCAGGTAGCACCTGTCTCCAGGCAAGAGAGGTTCTTCTGCCAGAAGGCTCTGTGCGCCTCCAGCATTTGGCCTTCACTCTCATTTTCACCAAGGACTGCAGAGCTTAGCCACTCTCCATTATGGCAGTTTTTCATCTAAGACTTCATTCTCTTCCTCCCCATCCTGAGCCCAGGAACAATTTCACAAGACCTTCTCTTTGTCCCTCTTTCCCTAATTGTATCCTTCAGCTTGTTGGAGTCCAGGCTGTGCATTATCAGAGATGGGGGACACCTCCAGCCTGGCTGAGGCTCACATTTATTCTCTGCAACCCCAATAGCCTGGTTCCTCTCCTAAGCTCCTCACACCAGATCTCCTGATACCTTACTGACCGTATTGGATAGTAAATTTTTCCCACTTATCGACATTAACCACTTAACATGCTCTCTAATTTTCTATCATACAAAGAGGATGAGGAAAATATAGACCCCATGTTCTTTACAATTCTGAAGCCAAGTTCCTAAATGAAATGAAACCACTTTTTGTTTGATGAGGTATGTACATAATGGCAGATACCCTCTATTTCAGTATATAAAGGCCACCTTCACCTAAACAAAATTAAAATAATTTTTAATATTTTAGTTGTATTGTTAAGATGTTTGCAAATTTAATAGTTACCTATTTTACCTGTTACTGACAATATACAAATAGAAGTTGTAAATGGAAACTACTTTCCATATACCAATAGAAGTTTCCGCTCTTAATTTAATAATTTGATTTTCCACTTAAAGTAGAAATTCATTTCTAACTCTATCTCTAAATAAGTTTCTACCTTTCAAAATAACTAGATTGTTTAGAACACAAAATTTAAAGGCCAAAGTTGCCTGTAAAAGATTTAATACACATACTTCAAAACAGAACTACTTAGTTAAAAGTATAAACAGAAGCTGGGGGAATAATAATCTTTTAAACAAATGGTACTGGGACAAATGGATATCCACATGCAAAAGACTTCCTCACATTGTATACCAAAATAACTCAAAACGGAGCAAAAACCTATAGCTGAAACAATAAACCTTTTAGAAGAAGACAAAGGGGTAAATCTGTGTGACCTTGGCGTAGGCAATGGTTTTATCTTAGCTAATACACCTAAACCACAAACAAGAAAAGAAAAAAAGACAAAAAAAAAATGGACTTCAGTCTGTATAACTCAATAGAAAAAAATAAAAAAATAACCCAATTTAAAACTGGGCAAAGGAGGATTAAGAGTACAACTTATCATGATGAGCACTGAGGAATGTATAGAATTGTTGAATCATTGTATTACACCTGAACCTAATATAACACTGTATGTTAGCTATACTGGAATTAAAATGTAAAAAAATAATTAAATAAATACAAATGGGCAAAGGACCTGAATAGACATTTCTCAAAAAGACATACATATGGCCAAAAGGTATTCAACATCACTCAGCATCAGGGAAAGACAAATCAAAACCACAACGAGAAAACCTCATATCCATTAGAACAGTCTTTATCATAAAAACAAAAGACAACAAGTGTTGGTGAGGATGTGGAAAAAAGGGAACCCTGGTGCACTGTTGGTGGGAATGTAAGTTGGTGTAGCCACTATGGAAAACACTATGGAGTTTCCTCAGAAAATTAAAAATAGAACTACCATATAATCCAGCTAACCTACTTCTGAATATTTTGAATTGAAATTAGAATCTCAAAATAAGATTTGCACTTCCATGTTCACTGCAGCATTACTCACAAAAGCCAAGACATTAAAGCAAACTAAATGTCCACTGACAGATGAATAAGGAAAATGTGGTACTTACATATAGTGGAATATCATTCAGTCTTTCAAAAGGAGGAAATCCTGCCAGTTGTGCAACATGGATGAACATGGAGGACATTATGCTAAGTGGAATAAGCCAGATGCAGAAGGACAAACATAACATGATCCCACTTACATAAGGGACCCAAAATAGTCAAACTCACAGAAGCAGAAAGTAGAATGGCAGTTACCAGGGGCTGGAGTGGAGATAATGGCAGGGTGTTAGGCAGAGGTACAAAGTTTCAGCTATCCAAGGTGAACAAGTCCCGAACTGAACGCTGTCTCATACTTGTCAGAGTCAAGACCACTAAAAACTTTCTACCAGGACTTCTGATAAATTGGCCTAACTGAATGGGTGATTTCAACTGAAAACTCAAATGAACCAAGCAATCTTACCATAAATTACCTAAACTACCAGAGATCCAAAACAAGCACTTAATTTTAAAAAGTAGTTTGTACCCAAGCACTTGCAAACTATTTGGCAGAATCTACTAAAGCTGAACGTGCACACCCATGGACATAGGAATTACTACGCCTATGTTTATACCCCAGAGAAATGCATGTAAATATTTAGGAAAAAAACAGGTACAAGAATGTTCACAGCAGAACTGTTCTCAAAAGTCCAAAACAGAAACTACCCAAATGTCCATCAAGTACAAGAGACAGATTATGGTAGATTCACACAATGTAATACTACACAGCAACAAGAAGTAGAAAGCTACAACCAACACAGCAAAACAGATGAATCTTCAAACAACGTTGAACAAGAGAAGCCAGACACAAAATAATACAGAGTGCATGATTCCATTCATGTGGTATACAAAGGCATGCAAAAATCACTTCTGCAATATTGTATTTACATGTAGGTTTCTGTAGTAACTAGAAGGGAGTACTAGGGAGGCTTCTGGGGTGCTGGTAATTTTCTCTTTCCTGTTCTGAGTGAAAATTCATCAAGCTGTAAACTTACATATACATTTCTGTATTTATATTCACTTCAATAAAAAGTTTTTAAATATTTAATATTAAAATTCTAGATATTAACAGCAGACCAGACATGGCTAAAGAAAGGATTAATAAAATGGGAGAGAGTGCTGAAGAGATTACTTAGAATGTGGCAAAAAGAGATAAACAGATGGGAAATGTGAAAAACAGAACAAGAGACATGGGTGGAAGGTCTAATTGGAATGCCAGAAAGAGAAGAGGGGTAGAATGGGGCAGAAGCCATATTTGAAAATTCAGTGGGCTGAACTGTGCTCTCCAAAAAGATATATTCAAAGCCCTAAAACCTGATTCCTATGAATGTAACCTTATTTGAAAATAAGATCTTTACAAAAATCAAGTGAAGTTGAAGTCATACTGGATTAGGGTGGGCCCCAAATCCAGGGGATGGTGTCCTTTTATAAGCAGAGGACACACAGGGATAGAGGATACGCCTAAAGAAGGCCATGTGAAGACAGAGACCGAGATTGGAGCGACACAGCCTACAAGCCCAGGATCCCCAAAGATTGCCAGCAACCACCAGAAGCTAGGAAAGAAATCTGGGATGGTTTCCTCCCTAGAACCAGAGGGACCATGGCTCTGACAACACCTTGATTTTGGACTTCTAGCCTCCAGAACTATGAAAGACTAAATTTTTGTTGTTTTAACCCACAAAGTTCATGGTAATTTGTTACAGCAGCTTTAGGAAACTGAAACTAACATAAATACATTATGTCTGAGAATTTTTTAGAATTATTAAAAGACACCAACCCACGATTCAGGAAGTTCAACATTCCCAAAGCAAAATAAATACCTAGTCAATTCAATAAATCCAACAGCAGGCAGTAAAAGAGAAAAAGCAGCATGAATAAATTTAGCAAATGGACTGAAAGTACAAAATAATTCCAATTCAATAGTGATTAAAATAAATGTAAAACAACTAAATGTACCAGTAATAATCAAAGACTATCAGCCTGGGTATAAAAAAGAATCAACAAATCTAAATGAAGCCTATTTATAAGAGACACGCCTGACATATGAAGGACTACAACTCAACAAGACGAACGTCACAAAAGCAGATATTTAACAGAAGAGAAAACATGAATAGCTAAGAAACATGAAAAAGGAGCTTACAGGGAGAATAGGGAGTGTTTAGGTAGGGCAGCCGAAAGGGAGGGGGGAGGAGGAAGACTAAATGAGAAGCCTGCAGGAGACTTAAAGGTAATGTACATTTTAAACATTAAATGGCAGGCAATGGGGCGCCTGGGTGGCTCAGTTGGTTAAGCGACTGCCTTCGGCTCAGGTCATGATCCCGGAGTCCTGGGATCGAGTCCCACATCAGGCTCCCTGCTTAGCAGGGAGCCTGCTTCTCCCTCTGACCCTCCCCCCTCTCATGTACTCTCTCTCTCTCTCATTCTCGCTCTCTCAAATAAATAAATAAATCTTTAAAAATAAATAAATAAATAAATAAATAATTGGCAGGCAATGGATGTTAATCATATTGTTTTTCTCCATTCTTTACGCATATATCTAAAAGTTATTTTGTATCTATTCAATTTTTTAGTTTTTAATTTTTTCAGTTTTTAAAAATTTAATAGAAGTCTTTCGGCATTGGGGAGCCTGGGTGGCTCAGTTGGTTAAGCGACTGCCTTCGGCTCAGGTCATGATCCTGGAGTCCCAGGATCGAGTCCCGCATCGGGTTCCCTGCTCAGCGGGGAGTCGGCTTCTCCCTCTGACCCTCTTCCCTCTTGTGCTCTCTCTCATTCTCTCTCTCAAATAAATAAATAAAATCTTTTTAAAAAAAAGAAGTCTTTCGGCATTATAATAAGCCTTATGTAATGATTTCTCACTTGTAGTACAACAATCTAGTCTGTTCCAAACACTTGTCTCTTTCCCCTGGTCTTTCAAGTTTATCATTTATGTTTATTTTCATTCTAATTCAAATCCCTGCTATGGCATAACCACAGAGGAGTCCCAGCTTGCCTGAATCTTAAAGAAATACCCATTTAGCTTCATCTTGTCCCGCAATTCTCTCTGCACGACTCTGCTGACTGTTAGAGGAGCAGCTGTAACTTCCATCTCTGTCTCTACAGACTTCCCCTACTCTCAGATCATTCTTTCCTTCCCACCACCCAGCATTTTCAAAAAGGCTATTCATCATTAGGCTAATTTTAGTTCTCTTACCAATGATGTATTATTTTATCAAAAAAATTCATATACTGTGCTGTACATACTATCCCCAGTATACTGTGTCTAACATTTTATTGGAAGGAAAGTTATCCTTTATTATGACAACTTTAGAAAAATAGGAATAAAGTACCTCTTCCTCCATATATCTCTATTGCATTAGGTCAGGTTCCCTAGAAGCATAGTCTGAGCCAGGGATTTTTATTCAAGTGATGCACTGGGGGTGGGGATGGGGGTGGGGGTACTCTCAGGAGAAGGGAAGTGAAAGAAGCACAATCTGGCAAGGAGGGAATGCTAAGTAGGAATGTGGGCTCAGATGGCAACTAGCTTCATTCTGATCTCACAGAGAACATAACACATTGCTGAGTTCATCTCACCTTGAGGCAAAGGGGTACCAAAAATTGTGCAGGGCCTGAGGTTTTACCCTACTTAAAACTAAGAAACTAGCCTGTTTCGTAGATGTCGGCAGAACACACAAGACTCCTGGGTCAGAGATAAATGACTTTCTCACTCTTAGCAAAAGCAATAGCCAGTGTGTCAGCATGATGCTGAAACTGGTCTCTCAACCCCTAATTCCCAGGAGGTCATAATAAGGACCCGTGGTGGATGCCTGTATACTCAGTAGGCTGCATTGTAAGAGAACAGAATGAAGCACTGGAGGAGCAGGGAGGATTTAGTACTTTTTAGAAAAACAAACCTGTTCTTTATCTGTGGGGAGATATTACCCTATCCCTCAAGGGTACTCACTGCAAACACAACCCTCAGAAATGGCCCATGTAAAAAGCAGTCACGGCCTGTGTTCTTGACATACCCAGCAAGAATGTGCCAGAATGCTCAAGACTCATGGCAAATTGTGTCTCTCAATAGGAACTGTTCTTCCAAGTGCTCACACCAGTGACCGGTCTCTAAGAAAGAGGGAGCAAAGTGTCCAGGACTGAGGGGACTCATGTTTGGCAGGGGGACAAAGAAGGAAGGAACAGATGTGAGTCATTTTCAATTAACACACAACATCCACTACACCGACACTTCCCTTTAAAATTATGGATTTCTTTCAGATTCTGTATCATCATTTAATGTCTACAATTTTTATTAGAGAATTTTGTAAATTTACAGCATGTTATGCAAACAGTTGTCAAGTTTCAAATGATGATTTTATATCTAATCCCAAGATTTGACAGAAATAAACTCAACCTTTCCTTTTTAAAATCTTCTCATATCTCATTTTCTAAAATTAAAAAGTACTAGATTTTGGTATATTCTCTTACAGGAGTCCTGCCATTTAGAAAAATCATATTAGTCTCAGTTTTTGAAGAACAGTATAGAATAATGATGAGGTGCAGTGGTGCTGGGGTGTCCCAATTGTCCCACTTCCTAGCCCTGTGACCTCAGGCAAGTTACTTAACCTCCTCAGTGTCCTCATATGCTAAAAGGGCCTCATAATAGCTCCTAGTTCATAGTTTTGTTAGGAGTTACTGCCTGTGAAGCACCTAGAACAAACCTGGGAAGAACAAAGAGTAAATGGTTCTTCCAAAATGACAGATACTGCAGTGGTTTTTCTTTTTTCTCTCCCTAATATACTGAATTAGTTCCCTTCCCTGCACTTCATTCTTATTAATGAAGCGATTTATTGTGTAAAATAGTTTCACATAATAGTATAAATGCAGCTTTCCAATCACACGGAAGAACTCCTGAGTTCTTCTCCTCACCACCAATCAGGAACCTTTACTGGAAGCTTGTTCCCGATTGGTTAATGTCAGCTGTAACAATAGAATGCCAAGGAGTAAACAAAAAAGCATAGCAACAACTAAGTCTGCTGTCCCACTCCCCTCAGCCTGGGCCAACCTGGACTCCTTCATCCCAAATGAGGTGGCCTCTACATTTTATATGAAGGCTTTGACTTTCCATTCAACTGTGATCCATCTTATAACATGGCAAAACAATACAGATGGGAGGATAAAACTGAACAACACAGCTAAAATAAAGTGTCTTCCCAGGTAAAAGAGATAAATGCTTTAATTTGAAATGAATGAATGTCATGAGCTTCAGTTATGAGAACTCTATGGGCAGGGTCCCCAGTTCCTGCTAGTGACAGGTGTGGTAGGTGACACAAGCCACTTCAGATGTGAACTCACAGCCAGAGAGGACTTGCAAATGGCTCTCATCACTCATCCCACGGTGTGGAAGCAGACACGGAGGACGCTTGTGTCTCTCGTAGCTACGGGTGGCCCTGGTTTCCTCCGAAAGAATGTGCACATCCCAGAGCTGGTAGTTTGCCGCCCTCTCCCTAGGCAAATGCGGGGAGGTTGCTTTTTATAATGAGTGCCAAGGGAGAATGGAGTCTTTTTGCATTTTTTCTGGAGGAAGGCATTTCTACTATCTTGTTTTTTATTCATGTTTACAGAATACACATTGTGGAAACAGGATGAAGTTGACCAGTGAGAAGTTGCCCAAGAACCCGTTTTATACCTCTCTATCCCAGGGTGGTGCTAAGAACCCAAAATTCTTCCAATGGAGGAAGGAAAAGACTGGTACAAATTCTGATAATATTCTCACTAAAAGTCAATTCTGTACACCAGAGCAAAAAAGACAAGAAATAGGAGTCTGAACTGCGGTCGAGGAAGTGGTTAACTTTACTGTCCTTTCTAGCTTTCCTGTAAGAATCTGAGAAATTGCTGCTCGTCTGGCAGCAAACCATCAGTGGAGAAGTCTCATAATTAGATTCCAATCCTGGTTTTACTCTTAGGACTTTAGGACACCCTTCTGGAAAAGAGAAGCCAGATGTCATTTCTATTAAAGAAAACAATGCCACACTTTACTTCAAATTGGCATTTAAAGCTACCCTTTTGTTTCTATAGACTTACTAATATTAAATTGGGAATGGTTGCTAGCTCATTTGGTTAGAGTAGTTCTAATTAAGGCTCACATTAAGAATTTCACTCATCCACAGGGTAGCTTTGCGTAAAGAACTGCACACGGACTGCACTGCTAGAGCTCCGGCCTCGTAGTAAACAGGGTTGGTTTGAGACCCAATCAACACATATTTTATGATTATACAAGGCACGGTGTTAGGTGCAGTGATCATGTTTTTCCTTTGAGCTAAGGAGGCCAGTTTTATGAATGAGAACTAAGAAGGAAACTAGTATAAACAGAGACAGATGAGTTCTATATAATTCATGACTTCAAGAGAGGAAATTCATATCGTATGAATAAAGATGGAATTCTTTACCTTTTAAAAACCAGATCGTTACAGCCATGCGAATTTGGTGGATAAGGCATTGCAGCTCTTGAAGGAAAGAATAAGAAGAGGGGATGCTATGGCATATTTCCTCCGAGGCCAACTATATTTTGAAGAGGTATCATTTCCTGCTTGTTTTCTTTTTAAAAAATTTATTTAAATTCAATTTAATTAACATAGAGTGTATTATTAGTTTCAGGGGTACAATTTAGTGATTCATCAGTTGCATAGAACACCCAATACTCATTACATCAAGTGCCCTCCTTAATGCCCATCACTCAATTAACCCCTTCCCCTCCAGCAATCCTCAATTTGTTCCCTAGAGTTGAGTCTCTTATGGTTTGCCTCCCTCTCTGTTTTTATCTTATTTCATTTTTCTTGTTTTTCCTGTCATATAATGCTGTTGCTGGATGCTCATAGCAAAATTTCCCATAGAGTTCCTTACATTGTTATGCAGAGGGAATTCTGGTAAATTCCCTAGGCTTTGGTTGTGGCTTTAAGTACAAGATTAAGGAGATATTTGACCTTCCTCCATAAAAGTCGTTCTAATGAGTCATTTATAGGAGTCATTCTGGTTATAATCCATTCTCATACTAGAAATTAAAAATATAATATACATTTATATATATATAATTTTTATATTTTTGCCCCAAATAGTATCATTTATAAAAATTTTTTCATATGAATAACAACTAAAGACCCTGATTCTTACCTAGTACTTAGAGGCTTTATATGTTCCTCTCTAGAGGTAGGAGGGAACTTCCCTCTTTCTCCACATTATGCTGAGGCATCCTGAGGGGCAGATGTAGGAGAAACTGTGCAAAGCATACAATATATATAGCAGCAGTCCTTCATTGACCGCCCCCCCCCGGGGGAGATGTGAAAATGGACCAACTGTCCCCAATCCCTTCACCACTCACTGACTATTTGGGCAGCTATTAACCTATATCCCACTTACTCTTAAATCTGACGGCACCATCATTCCTTCTGGCAACAAATATTTGTTGAAGATTCATCATGCACCTGTCACCATGAGGCTAGCTTAGGTTAAGAGAATGATCTCTCAGCTTTGGGCATTGGGTCAGGTATGATTCCTACTACTTGTTAACTGTGTAGCCTTGGACACAAAGACTTCAACTCTTCGAGTCTCAGTCTCTTCATCTGTAAAAGGGGGGTGATAATGTGTGTTTCCTAGAGCTACTGTGAGGATGTATTCACTGTAGAAGTATTACTAACAGGGCCTGGCACCTAATAAGTGTTTTATAGGTGTTTACTATTATCATGCTAAGCTCAGACTCTGTCGTGACAAGGGGACTAGAATGGTCCCCATTTCATGAAACTTAGTCTGCTAGGGGAAAGGAAATAAATGAATACATCATTACAAATAAGGAGGAGTACTATGAGAGCCGTTGACTGGGTACCATGATAGAGAATAACTTAGGGAGAGGGTGGAAAGACCTGTGGTGGAAACTAATTTGAAGAAAAGGGAAACGAGCCGTGCACACAGCCCGGTGCAAGTGCATTCCAGGCAGAGGGGAGAAGATGCAATGTTTCAGAGATGAGGGGGGAGCTCTGTGAGCTCTAGGAATTGAGACCAATGTGGTAATAAGTAAGACAGAGAATGGCTTTAGATGAGCTTTGTTTAAATTGTAGTAAGAAGACACTCAAGGGTTTTGAGTCTGTGATGAACAGATTAGAAGGCAAGCATGGAACCAAGACCAGTTTAGGGGAGAAATCATACTTCTTCAGGCAAGAGAGGATGCTTGCTGGTCTTGACCAGAGTGGCAGCAGTGGAAGCTGGGTCCTGGATTTATTTTGGAGATGCAAATAAGAGCATCATGGACTGAAAAATAGAGGAGTGGGGAGGGTAAATTTTGAGAGGAAAATCAAGAGTTCAGGTTTTATACACATTGTGTTTTGGATGTCCATTAGTCATCCAAGTAGACAGGTTTCAAAGTAGAAACTTGGCCATTAAGAGTCTAGATCTCCAAGGAGAAGTCTGGGTTGGAAGTATGTATTTGAGATTTTCCAGCATGTAGATAGTATTGAAAATCATGAAAACTAACAGGACCTCCTTTCTTTTCCTTCCTATAGCGTATTCTAACTTTTCCAGCTCTCTCACATCTAGGCCAAACATTAGCCAGAAAGGAGAATGAGTCTTAACAGCTAGGTCATTAACTCATTATTATGTGTTCTTTAAAATTAATATTTCTTAGTATTTTGGTGCAGTTTTTATTAGTTTTATCAATTTGTTCATTCATTATAGCTTATGAAAAAGGAATTCAGGTGCTTTTGTGTCTTCCAGAAGTTGTTTTTTCTCTGGTCTGCACTTCCTAAGTAATAACCTTCCAATTCAGTAACTGACTTTCTTTCCACGATTACAAAGCATTCAGTCTTTAGTGCAAGGCATTTTTCCCTGGTGGATTAAGATATAAGCCCCATTAGTCCTTCACACCTTAGCATCAGATCATAGAACTGTTGAGGAGCCTTAAAATATGTAGGTTTCTATAGGAAGTAGGGGAGAAAGTTAATTTTAGAGAATCACATTTGTTTTTCCATGTCTTCTCCCTAGCTGGAGAACTGCAACCCTGGAGGACATGAGCCATCATAATAGCGGATATTTAATAATAGTGGATATCCTGATGTCCACATTTTCTCTGATGCTCTGGCCCCAACTCTGAACTTTCTCAAACTCCAGGAGTGGCAGGGGATATAGCAGGATGGATTCAGCAGAGGGCTGGGCTATCATTTTGGGAGTTTGGCAATATCCAAAAGTACGAGTAAAAGCAAAAGAGAGTCTCACCCAGATTTTTCCTGGTCACTTCCTTCAGTTGCCATATTCAGGTCTATTTTATTGATTTTATAGTATGTTGGCTGCTGTCGATGCCATACTTGCAAATTCTATAAATTTGTTGTCTTTTGTTATATTTGGTGCTCCTAACTAGATTTAGGTGGGAATTAAGTATTTGGGATTACTTTGAGGTAATAATAAAAATAATTCAATATTTCCTGGGAGCTTTTAAGGGATGGTATGAAGAAGCATTAGAACAGTTTGAAGAAATCAAGGAAAAAGACCATCAAGCAACTTACCAGCTAGGAGTGATGTATTATGATGGGCTGGGGACACCTACAGACGCTGTAAGTTACTGTTTTGTTCACAGTGTTTAAGATCTCATTGTAATGGATTATTTGATAGACTTAAAATTATTTATATTTTAATATGTCTATACTTATATATTTTTTAAAGATTTTATTTATTTGAGAGAGCGAGAATGAGAGAGAGAGCACATGAGAGGGGGGAGGGTCAGAGGGAGAAGCAGACTCCCCGCTGAGCAGGGAGCCGGATGCGGGATTTGATCCCGGGACTCCAGGATCATGACCTGAGCCGAAGGCAGTCGCTTAACCAACTGAACCACCCAGGCGCCCTAGTCATTTTTACATTTATGTGAAAAACAAAATGTCTTTTTGCCCCCTCCTTGCTACCATTGGCTGTCAATAACACTTTTGTTTTAAAATGTTTTCCTTTATTTTTAGAAATTATTCCAGAGGGGAGGGGTGTGGGGGGATGGGTTAGCCCGGTGATAGGTATTAACGAGGGCACGTATTGAATGGAGCACTGGGTGTTATACACAAACAATGAATCATGGAACGCTACCTCAAAAACTGATGATGTAATATATGGTGACTAACGTAACAAAAAAAAATTAAAAAGAAATTATTCCAAAGCTACATGAACATGGAGAAAAGTTAGAAAATAAGCAAAAATAGGATCACCAAATTCTACTATCAAATATGAACCTGGTTATTATTTTAAAGTATATTCTTCCATGTACTGCTCCATGCAAAAAATTATATATATATGTATGTATGTATATATGTATGTGTATGTGTGTGTATACATTTTTTCAATGTAGGACCGTACTATACATAATGTTTTTTAATATCCTTTTTCATCTAACAATGTATTTTCAATGTCCTTCTCCTTGTCAATAAATATAATCTATATTATCATTTTAATACCTGCATAATTAATATTTATATAATATAATATTTCTAGGCCTCATTTATCTGTGCATGTCTGAAGAGAAAAGAAAGAATAAACTAAGCTATGAGGTTTGGAGATCAGTATTACAATTTTTTCTATTCCTTAGGGGCTTTATTTTTTATTTTATTTATTTATTTTTTTGGTCTCATCTTACAAGGAAATTTCACACACTATCAAATAAAAATTGGGAATTTATTTTAAATTTTTCAAAGATGTTCAGAAGTTCGTTTCTCTGTGTTCACTAGCAAAGCTGCTCTATCCATAATGGTCTATTAACAATTTGTGAAAAGTCGTAGGCTTTCAAATCTTCACTTCACTGCTTACAAGTAGTATGATCTTGGGGAAATTATTTCTGGGCTCTAGTTTCCTCGTTTGTAAAATGAGGATAAATAAACCTAAGTTAGAGATACATCTGCCATTTCTCTGCACCCCTGGCCATGGCCATCCTGGATAATTGATCACGGCCCCCTTTCTAGCTGAATCCAGACATAGCCGAATTTTAATCAATATACAGCTTTAAGGTGACATTACCAATTCAATCCACTGGAGGCAGCATACAAAATAAAACCCATTCACCTAACTCACAGGGTTGTCAATGAGATTGAACAATATGTAAAGTAACAGAAGGCAGTAGCAACCAGTCAGTGTCTTCTTTCCTGACTTTATGTTGTATAAAGTTAACAATGGGGACTACACTTTAATTCCTGAAATTCTTAATTTGTACTCTTTTATAATCATAGCATATGAAATAAATGATGAAAAAATGAGTATTTCCATTAAATACAAGATATTTTATTTTAACCTATTTATAGCTTAGCCTGTTAAAAGCATAACAACATGTAGAATGCAGGACTACATTGCTCTTACTGTGAATTGAACACAGTTGACCTTCTTGAAACATCTTCCTCTCGGTGTCTAAGATTCTCTCCCCCATGCTTTATAAGCCTCTTTCCATCAGCTTCTGTTGTTTGGGGGTTTTTTTGTTGTTGTTGTTGTTTAATTTTTTTTTAAGATTTTATTTATTGGACAGAGAGCACAAGCTGGGGGAGTGGCAGACAGAGGGAGAAGCAGGCTTCTGTGGAGCAGGGAGGGAGCCCAATACAGCACTCAATCCCAGGACCCCGGGATCATGACCTGAGCCGAAGGTAGACGCTTAACTGGCTGAGCCCCCCAGGTGCCCCAATCTTCTATGTTTGGAATATAATTTTCCCTGTTCACCTGTTCATAATTGCCCCTCTGTCCTTTGCTAGGTGCTTCTCTTCTAAGTGTTGAAGTGTGTCAGAACCTAGGCCCCTGCTGCTCCCCTTTACTCTCTCAGCTCATCCAGCCCCACGGCTAACATTACCTATACTTTTAAAAGACTTCCAAGTTGTTGTCTTCACCCCAGAACCTCATGCTGAGATCCATACCACCAACTGCCTATCTCTCCCTAGATGTTTAGTATCTCCTGGTCCCTTTGAGTCCACATCTAGTTCACCTACAAATCCGATGCTCAAAACACACACAGATCCTACTACTTAAGGCAGCAGAGTTTCTTTGTGTACTGGTACCATTCACGGGGGTCATTGTCATCATTGGAATTGCCCTAAAGGACACAAAAGCAGCGAAAAAAATACGTCTCTATCTTTTGCACTGTGAGCACCTACCCTTACCATCCCCGAGGTACGTGCTTACTCCTGTGACTTATGCAGCTCTGGTTTAGTTGAGTTCATTGTATTATTCACTCACTCTTTCGTTCCACAAACATTTAGGAGGCAGGAACAGTCTGAGATGCTGGGGAAGCAAAGATAAGTATGAGAAGGAACGCATAGTCCGAGAACAACCATGAGTGCTGTTGTGAGTACGGGACTGAGACAGATACGCATACTGGGCACAAATGGGGGGGCGGGGTAGTTTCCACAGAACAGCTGACACGGGCTGACTCTCAGGGGACAAGAACAGCATAGAAGGTCAGGAACGGCATTCCGATGGAGGGAACAACATAAGCAATGTTAGGAAACCTCCTTTGGTACCCTGGACCCGACTTCCTCAGCCATCTCTGCACATTTCAGTATACTAACTGAACTATTCTTTTGGGTTTTTTTTTAAAGATTTATTTATTTGAAACAGAGAGAGAGCACATAAGAGACAGCATAAGCATAAGGGGCAGAGGGAGAGGGAGGAGCAGACTCCTCGCTGAGCAGGGACCCTGGGATCCTGACCTTAACCTACTGAGCCACCCAGGCGCCCCATGTAAATGGAGTTTCTTAATTTCTCTGCTGTTTTGTTGTTAGTGTATAGACATACTACTAATTTCTGAGTATTAATTTTATATCCTGCAACTTTACTGACTTCATTTATTACTTCCAGTAGTTTTCTGTGGAGTCTTTAGGATTTTCTACATATAGTATCATGTCATCTGCAAATAGTGACAGTTTAACATATTTGCGAAATGAGTATTTCTTTTTCTTGTCTGATTGCTGTGGCTAGCATTTCCAGTCTTATGTTGAATAAAAGTGGTGACAGTGGACATCCTTGTCTTGTTCCCAATCTTAGGGGAAAAGTTCTCAGCTTTTCACCACGAATAAGATGTTAGCGGTGGGCTTTTCATATATGGTCTTTATTGTGGTGAGGTATGCTTCCTCTAAACCTACTTTGTTGAGAGTTTTTATCATGAATCGATTTTGAATTTTATCAGATGCTTTTTCTGCATCTATTGAGATGCAGAAATCATATGATTTGTATCCTTTGTTTTGCTGATGTGGTGTATTACATTGATTTGTGAATATTGAACCATCCCTGGAATAAATCCCACTTGATTTGATGTATTGGTGGATTCCGTTTGCTAATATTTTGTTGAGGATTTTTGCATCTACATTCATCAGGAATATTATTAGCCTGTTTTCTTTTTTTTGTGGTGTCTTTGTCTGGTTTTGGTATCAGGTTAATGCTAGCCTCATGGATGTATATGGAAACTTTCCTTCCTCTTCTATTTTTTGGAATAGTTTGAGAATAGGTGTTAACTCTTCTTTAAATGTTTGGTAGAATTTACCTGTAAAGCCATCTGTTCCTGGACTTTTTTATTAGTGTTGATTACTGATTAAATTTCATTACTAGTAATCAATCTGTTCAGATTTTTTATTTCTTCTTGATTCAGTTTCAGAAGACTGTACATTTCTAGGAATTAATCCATTTCTTCAAGGTTGTTCAATTTGTTGGCATATGTTTATCTTTTCAAAAAACTAGCTCTTGGTTTCATTGACATTTTTCTCAGTCCATCATTTATGTCTGCTCTGATCTTAATTATTTCCTTCCTTCTACATACCTTGGGCTTTGTTCTTCTTTTTCTAGTTCCTTTAGGTGTAAGGTTAGATTGTTTATTTGAGCTTTTTCTTGTTTCTTGAGGTAGGCCTGCATTGTTATATATTTTCCTCTTAGAACTGCCTTTGCTGCATCCCAATATTTGGGAATGTTGCGTTTTCATTTTCATTTCTCTCCACATCTTTTGTTGATTTCTTCTTTGCTTTGTTTTGACCATGGTTTTTCAGTATCATGTTGTTTAACCTCCATGTGTTCCCCCCCTTTTTTTTCTTGTGATTTATTTCTAGTTTCATTCTTTTGTAGTCAGAAAAGATGCACTAATTATATAGTTGTTCTCCTGTATATTATGTGTCATTTTTCTCTGGCTGCTTTCAAGATTTCTTTGGCTTTCAGCAGTTTGACTATGATATATGCCTGAAAGCTACTGTTTATCCAGGCTGGGGTTCACTGAACTTCATGGATCCCTTCCATTTGCAGTTTTTAAGAGGAATCTCTCCTCCAACTTGTGTGTGGTCTGGTAAACTTCCAGTGTCTTTAAAAAGTTGGGGTTTTTTGGGGAACCTACTTTAAAAAGTTGGTTATTTTTTAATGTTCACTCCAGATTTAGACATTGCTATCTGTGGAAGGATTTACACAATCACATCACTTGACTACCAGTAAGCTCCCTCTTACTATTAGGTTTGGGGAAAAAAGGCAGATACCCATGTCACACATTCACAAAAATAAATCCTTATAAATTGGGACTCACTAGAAGGCAAACACCTTTATCTTCTATTATTGTGGTGTTCGGCCAGCAACAGAACTTGGGAGAGAGCAGTGAAGGATAAAAGCTAGAATGTAGTATACAGAAAACGTGTTTGATGGTCAAACGTTTTCTTCTTTGGACTGATGTCTGAAAGTTTGTGTCTGATGGATTTTTTGGAGGTGGCAATGTCTTCTGTGTGCTCTTTGTGACTATACAGATGTCCTATGAAGATAAGCATATTGGGTGTAAATTATCACTGAGCACGCTTGGTGTGCTCAAAGAGAGAAAACAGTGTTTGCAGCTCACAAATGTACTCTAAGTATAAATGTGGAAGAAGTTACAGCTATTCCTGTATTTTGATAAGTTCTAAAATCTATGCCCATGCAGAATAAGGGCTCTAAGGTCAGAGGGAGGAGAGAAAAAAAAGAAACCATATTGAAACATAATGCAACTCTGGAAGCTATAAAATGAGGGAAACACCTTATATCCTGGAGCTCTGGGAATGCCTCCTCAGGAGATGTATCCCCCCTGCCCCCTTCCTTTCCAGCTCTGCAGACTAAAGCACAACCATGCTGTCTGGGCACAGAGTGCTGACATCAACATCATGTCAGAGGGTGAACACTTTAAAATATTATTGGGAGAAAGAATTTAGTTTGGGTAAAACTAAAAACTAGGGTTTTTTGTTTGTTCTTTTCCTTTGTGGAAGGAAAAAGGAGTGGAATATATGAAGAAAATTGTTGATTCTCCATGTCCCAAAGCAAGACACTTACAGTTTGCAGCTGCCTACAACCTTGGAAGAGCTTATTATGAAGGGAAAGGCGTCAAACGATCAGATGAGGAAGCTGAAAGGTAGTTTTACCTGAGAACAAGATTTTTTTTTAAATCAAATGCTGACACAAAGAATAACTTGCCTTGCCTTTCTTTTTTAGACTATGGCTTTTTGCTGCAGACAATGGAAATCCAAAAGCTAGTGTGAAGGCTCAAAGTATCCTAGGATTGTATTATTCAACAAAAGAGCCTAAAGACTTAGAAAAGGTAACACTGATCTGTTTTTAATGTTAGCACCACATGTAGATTAATATTTCACTATTTCTTTTTTGAATGGAGGGTGGTGAGGAATGAGTATTTAGTTTTAAAGATCTCTTATAATTCTTTAAAATGTAAAGAAAGTTCACATTTGGGATCTCAAAGCTCATTTCATGCTTTATTCATCTTGACCTCTACCAAAGGAGTCCACAGATGTGAGAGCATTTTGTATGCTATAAAAAGCCACACATACAAAATATTATACCATGAAAACTGAGAGTCCTGAAATATAGCCCAAATCCTTTTACATGTGAATAAATTAAAATTAATTTGTTCTGAGAAAGTAACGATGCTAATAAGTAAAATACACACACACAACACACACACACACAAAAATGTAGTAACAAATCCATTTAGGATTTTTATAGAAATATAATCTCTTTAATCATCAATGAGGCATTTTCCAAGAAATCCTATAGGGAGAAGGAAATGTAGAGCCAAGTCCTACTTGTAGGAGGCATTAAACTTACAAGAAACACATAGCAACCAAGACCCTCTTCGGATAACTGAGCAGCCACTTGGAAATAATTTTTTGAACTAATTCAAATTCACTGTAGTTGCATATTGAGCAAATGTGCTTGTGACCACACACAGTTTTTAACTTGGTGGACTCTGATCTCGATTGGCACCATCTCTGAGATTCCCCTGGAGCTGACTGTCCCTCAGCATCAGCAACTCTCCTCTCCCTGGTATGCCTCATTGCTGGTGTGCTTCGACGCCTAGACAGACACTTACCTCCTACTTCCACCCTCCGTTCCTTCCTCTGGAAAAATGTAAAAATCTTGAATCCTGAAACAGTTGAACTGTCTAGTGACCTAACCTACATTGTAGGTAGAAAACAGGTGGGCTCACCTTAGCACTCTCTTCTAGGTATGTGAAATTGGTGCTAAGCTGAAATACACTCAAGGTGCTAGAACTATTTCCTAGAGATTAATTAATTAATAGTACTATCTTATAATGAGAGATTTTTTTTCTTTCCAGTATTCCCTTGTAATTCTGCCTGGTGAATAATAAATAAGATGAAATTGTGTTTTTTCTTAGGCATTTTATTGGCACTCAGAAGCATGTGGCAATGGAAATCTGGAGTCCCAGGGTGCACTTGGACTAATGTATTTTTATGGACAAGGCATCCGCCAGGATACTGAAGCCGCCTTGCAGTGCTTACGGGAAGCAGCAGAACGTGGAAATGTCTATGCTCAAGGGAATCTCGTGGAGTATTACTATAAGATGAAATTTTTTACTAAGTGTGTTACATTTTCCAAAAGGTAAATAAGCTGGACAAAAGTATTTACGACACCTCCTACTAGATGTTCTAGGCCAGGTCTGTTCGATAGAACTTGCTGCAATATTGAAAAGGATGGCTACTGAGCACTGGAAATGAGGCTCCTGCCACTGAGGGCTCAACTGTTACGTTTCATTGGATTTTAATTAATTTAAGTAGCCTTTTGTAGCTAGTGGCTACCATATTGAATAGTATAATTCTATGCCACCAGTCTTCAGGATTTCTATTTGCTCTATATGCCAGCTGAGTGATCTTAATCAAATTTAACTTTTTGGGGCATCGATTTCCTTTTTCATAAAGAACAACATGCTTCCACAGCATTATAAAAATAGTGTATATAAAGTACTTAACAGGGGCGCCTGGGTGGCTCAGTCATTAAGCATCTGCCTTCGGCTCAGGTCGTGGTCCCAGGGTCCTGGAATTGAGCCCCGCATCGAGCCCCCTGCTTGGCGGGAAGCCTGCTTCTCCCTCTCTTCCTCTGTCGCTCCCCCTGCTTGTATTCCCTCTCTCGCTGTGTCTCTCTCTGTCAAATAAATAAAATCTTAAAAAAAAAATAAAGTACTTAACAAAGTTTAGCATATCAAAAATGCTTATTAAATGTTTTAATTTCTTCCTAGACGCTTCAGCCACATGTTCTATAACTGCACAACTGCAAAATAGCTTGATAAAGATTGCAAAATGAGCGTCTGGTTAAAAGATGTCAACATTAACATCTTATAAAATATATGGAGATTTCTCTTCTCTGAGCCCATGTACTTTCCTACATTTATTTGCTCATAACTTTACAAAAGCAACATACCAGGAAAAACAAATGTGGATGTCCTCTTGAGAGGCTATAAGGCCATGCTAGTGTGTTTCCCTCCCAATAATGCCGACGGAGCCACCTCCTGGCCCCCCTCTTCACTAGCCCGGTGGGGGGGGCAGCCGTCTACAATGTAGGATGGAAGAGCCTGGTTCCACCCTCTGTCCCCCAATGTCATGGCCACTTAAAAGTGTGATTCCCCAAAGTCCCAAATCTCCAAGTCGCCATCTGGTGAACACCAAGACTTTAAACAGTTCTTAAGATCTTTCAGACTTCCATTATGCACATTCCTGTTCCCCATAATATTACGGGTAGATCTCATTCTCACACAATTCTCCATACTTGTGTCAGGGTGATAAAGGAGGACTTCTTTGTACTGCCCATTTTTTAACAAAGATGGATGTGTTAGTTACTTAATATGTTTTCTGATCCTATGTGACTTAAGTGCAAATTTCAGGTCAATGTTTGAATAAATGAGCCAAAGAAACAGAAGATGCTTTTTTCCCCCATTGTTTAAATCTGCAAAGTGATATTAAGCTTAAAATATTAATATGACAAGAAAAAAAAAGAAACCTTTTTGTTTTCTAGTGGTTATTAAGCCTGACAAGTATTACCACAGAGAAGCTGTTGTAACCACTCTGGTAGTTCATCTTCTCCTGGTTTTTAACTGTTATATTTACCCTTCACCATATAAACAAACAACTTAGTCCTCAAACGGGGAGAAATAAGGAAATCACTTTGGGCACAAGGACAATCTCTAAACATGTAATTTGTAAAAATGTAAATCAAAACAATGTCCTTTTTAATTTCAACAATTAAACATCACAACAGGATTGCTGACTACGATGAAGTTCATGACATCCCCATGATAGCCCAGGTCACAGACTGTCTCCCAGAATTCATCATCAGGGGCATGGCCATGGCATCTTTCTACCATGCCCGATGCCTTCAGCTTGGCTTGGGTATCACAAAGGATGAAGCAACAGCTAAACACTACTATTCTAAAGTAAGTAAGTCTGAAAATCTATATAAATGGACCCAGATAGAAATTTCTGAGCTTTTAGTTAAGACTTTAACATCTTTATAGATAAGTATTTTTTTTCCCCTACTTAACTATTGTGCAGATAACCTGTCTAGGAGAGGTTGTCAGACACATGGATTGTTTGCAGACAATTCTGTGAAATTCTTTTTAAGATTTTATTTATTTATTTGACAGAGAGAGAGAGCGCACAAGTAGGCAGAGTACAGAGGGAGAGAGAGAAGCAGGCTCTCCACTGAGCAGGGAGCCCAAAGAGGTACTCGATCCCAGAACCCTGGGATCATGATGAGCTGAAGGCAGACGCCGAGTGAGCCACCCAGGCGCCCCAATTCTGCCAGATTCTTATTAGCATAATTAAACTCAGATGATAAAAGTCCCATTTTGATGCAAATTATTCCCTCTCACTCTGCTACTCTATAGCCTAAGGCCCAGCACCAAGACCTTAAAGCCAGAATGTTCATGCCTTCCTCCACCCAGAAATGTTGAATCTATTCTCATTCTAGTACCTTAATGAAATATAGTTTTTCTAAAAACATTATGTATGATATCTACCACACTTAGGAGGAATATTCATGAGTTTGATGTAATCAGCTGAAGTAAGACTTTTCATGTTTCAATTCATGTGCTTTAGATTCCAATGAATTTCACATCTAAAATCACGCAACTTAAAAAGTGGGGAAAGGGGGAATCATTATGAATAGTAACTGCAAGTAAAGTTTTTAAAAAAATAAATACAATAAAAACCGGGCATGCCTTAGGTCCATGACATCCATGAAGTCCAAACTACAATTATGTCTTCATGAAATTTATAAAGCAATTCGTGGGTACACAAGCTGTTTAGCTGGAGCAGGTGAACAAGGGAAGGAACAGTTTTCTAAGTCCTTTGCCTGAATCTAACCATAGTACCGAAGTGGTTCCCACACTTGTCTACATTAAAATCACCTGGGGAGGGGCGCCTGGGTGGCTCAGTGGGTTAAACATCCGCCTTCATCTCAGATCATGATCCTGGGTCCTGGGATCACCCCGGTTCCCTGCTCAGCAGGAAGTCTGCTTCTCCTTCTCCCTCTGCCCCCCACCCCCTACTGGTGCTCTTTCTTGCTCTCTCTCTCAAAAAAAGTAAAATCTTTTAAAAAATAAAATAAATAAAATAAAATAAAATCACCTGGGGATCTTTTAAAAATTCCAAAGCCCAAGTCTTATTTCAGAACAATCAAATCATGACCTTTCCAGGGGACTCCAATGTGCAGGCAACTTTGGAAACCCTAAATCTAAAATTAAAATTTCCAGAGCATTAAGCCCATATCAACACATAAATACAGGAACACAGTACACAAATACAACTGATGTTTGAGAGATTTACCACTACACCATTCTACCAGTAAGAAAAACAGCTGTCTTTAACTTTTTAAAAAATCTAAATGCTCTATATCAATTTCCAATCCAAGTCAATTTCAGATTCTGTGCTATCCATCATAGCCTTTCTAAATAAATATAAGCAGAGAAAATTCTCAGTCAAAAATATTCTAAAATGTGGTATATATTCATCCCAAATAAAACATCCAAACAGACTGTAATCTTAAAACTATTTTCCACATTGTGGGAGATAATATCCCCATTACTCAATTTTGGCCATTGTATTCTACAGAAGATGCTTTTAAAAATGTAGAGAATTCAAAAGTAGCACACCAGTGGAGGGTCTGGAATCCTGTCATATGAGGCAACTGCCAACTACTTTGCCTCTCATGGTCTCCACGAAACCAGCTTCATATATTCTCCTAGGACCCCTTCATTGATTCTAAAGTACACAGAGGGAAATTTTAGCTTAGTGTAAAGAAAAATCTTCTAATACAACTGCTCGGGAAATAAACAAAAACAACAGTTTTTCCTATAAGATGGCAACTTAGCAACCAAGCAAATATCTAGTGACCAACTGTCATGGGTCTTGAAGGGACAATTACTACATGGAGTCAGGTGTGGATGAGATAACCTCCGATGTCTCCTTCAAGTTCTTGACGTTCTATGCAGTTATATTCACTATTATTTCTTGCTATTTACTTTATCATAATAAAATGTTATTTTAAAATAAAATTGTCATAGTTGCTATTCATATAAGATAATAGCAAGTTTGAGACCAAATGCCAATGTTTTCCATGTTATTTTAATAATTCATAACCCAGAACGCTATCATCAGTGTGTAAATACCCTTTATCCTTTGGCACTGATAAAGTTTTCTCTTTCATGTGACAGTAACATGGTTATTTTCAGTGTGATCTTTTTTGCATAGGCTAATTTGAACTTCCTTTATCAAGAAATCAAAATAGAAATGTGTTATAAGACATTCCCTTGAAATTCACTGTAGTTCTTAAAAACAAACCAAAACCTTTTTTTAAAGTTTTAGTAAGACCTAACAATTCAAAATGTATCTAAATAACTGACTCTTTATCTTTGACTTTCAGGCTTGTCGTCTGAATCCTGCATTGGCAGATGAACTTCACTGTTTACTTATTCGTCAAAGAATTTAGACCATAACGCATTTCAACAAAGATCATCAACCCTAACACCTCAGAATGTGTGTATTTTTATAGGAGCTATGTTTCGTTATCTTCTGAATCCCAAGTTACATTATCCTGGGTATTTTACTGATGACATGTTACCTTCATTCTTAAATCTCTTAATTTTGCAACTTGAAACCTAGCTATAGGATCAGATTGCAAAAAGAGTCCTTAAAGACCCAGCTCTTAGCTTACAAACTGGCCTAGATCACCTCAAATACGGAAAACCATTCCATAAAGCAAATATCTTTTTCTTTTCTTTAAATAGAGTGTCTAAAAGACTTAGTGCAGTCTTAGCTGTAATTCCTTCAGAAATATAAATGCTACAAACATTAAAAACACCATTTGCAAGTTTAATTCCTTTAATTTCTTTCACCCTTATTTAGTTTTGTGAATTTTGGATAGATTATTTTTTCATTTTGTGGCTCCTTTATTTGTTGTGTTCACTTGTTGTTCACAAAAGTAATAAATAAAAAGAAATTTAAATAAAGAAACTTTCAAATACTGTTTTTAAATAAATTCATGTAGCATTTATACTTCTGAGGAAATTAAAGCTAAGACCGCACGAAGTCTTTTGGGACATCTTATATTCTTAAAAGAGATTCTTACAGGTAATTGGTTAACTTATTATAAACTTCAAAAAAAGTAGATTTAAGAATTTGCTTAGAATCTTGCCTCTCCACATCTCCCCTTAGAGATCTTAATGAGTAAAATCACTGCTATATTCCTGATAAGATAATCAGTTAAGCAAGATGTTTCTTTGTGATTAGACTCATTTTCTAGATTTAAAAAACCTTAGATGCATTTCAAAGCAAGATAAAATATGAAAAAATCTCAATTAAATCATCTATCAATATAAGAACCATAACTGAATATGCTAAAAATTTAATTAGCGAGCGGCTCCTTATATTAATGACACCTATGAAGATAAAAGTTGATAATATAAATCGTAGGATCCAGATGGACAAGATAGTATAGCAGTGTACTTCTGTCAAACGGATACACTGGAAACAATGTCTTAAAGATACCTTCACAACACCTTCTCTGTGGACATAACTAAGCTGATGTGGCTTTATTTTATAAATCACAATCATCCTTTCCAAAAGAGGATCTAAACAAGATATAATCTTGGTGTAACTAATATGCAGGTACCAGTCACTAAAGAAGTTTTTGTATGGCAGAAAATTACTTGTTTCCTGTTTTGTGCTCTGGTTTTTCTCTATTACTTGAACTTCATTTTGTCTCTATTCCATAGACTTAGATCTGTGTGATACCCTCAAACGATCACATATTTCTCCCTTAAATCTCTTAAGACATACAAACTTAAACCATCCCTGAAAACTAATCCTTTTCTTTTAAAACCTCTCCTCAAGACTCTCTATTCTCCCCCACTAATGGTTCAATATATCAAGTCCATGACTAAGATTTCACAATACCTTGCTTAAATCTCCTTCTACAATATAAGCCCGCTTGCTTCACTCTTGTTCTCTTAATACCATCCATATATAATATTCAACCATTTGATGATTTAAATTCCCAGCCAGTATTCTTTTCTCCACACTGAATCCAGTCCCTTAAGCTTTTAGGAATCCTGAAATAGGAACATAATAAGGCGGAGATTGTTGGCTTTAACTGCACACTAAATAGATATGCTGTCTTTCTTCATCCCAAAGTCAAGACCACGTCTGTAACTGCCATTAAAACATAGGTCTGAGAAATCCCAGATGTAGGAATTTGACAGGTGTTATGCTACGCCTACCTATCTTCAGTGAATCCAACATAAAATTTAAAATTCCAGTTTACTGTAGTTACCATAAAGCTGGTGCTTGTAGCTGGTATCTCATGAAAAAGTTAAAATTTATCTTAAAGGACTGCGGGCTCAAAATAGTTATTTTTCTCATGTGCAATATAAACTTTTAACAGCTATGGTTTAATTGCACGTAAGGTGGACATTACCAGTAACTGTTAGGATGAGTTCCCAGGGTTCGGTGATCTCACGTTGCTTTTCTCTTATCTGAATGTGTCTTTTCGACATCCCTTTGAAGGGTGATTCTTATTCATATAAACAGCGAACTTGTTTTTTTTTTTTTTCTGAAGTGTCAAATATCATCCTGGTTTGAAAAAAGGATCAAAGAGCTATAACTAAAAAAATCCCAAAGATAAAATTTGGTTTTCTAATTTTCAGTTGTTTACCTTTCAGAATGTACATTCCACATCAAGGACTTGGCAGGTAGATCTAGCAATGCCATCATCAATACCACTTTAGTACAGATACAGTATTGTTCTTTCATGACTTTCAGCCTGAATTTTTGCCTGTTAGTTTTGCTTTCAATGTTCCTGGCAGGGGGGGGGCAGTTACAGAAGGAAAAGTGTTATTATTATCACTGCATAATAGATGGTGAAAACTGATTGACTTGTTCATGGCCCCACTACTAATAACAAAATGACACTTGTAGCCCGGATCTCACCCAACACCCCAAGGAGTCCACAAGACTTGATGACAAATCAAGTCCCTCGTGTCCCTGAAGTAACTTCCCACCTGTGTTTGCTGCCCATCCTTCAAAGTTCAGCTCCTATCCCACTCTCCCAACACATCATTTCAAGGACGAATTTGGCTCTTCTCCTTCACATTAAAAATAGTATTTTTCACATATTCATTCTGTAACTGGAGAAAGACAGCCAGCTTTGTACTTCCTTGCAGAAGTATTTATGTACATAGTGCTTTTTACCAAAAAATAAAAATGGTATTTGATAAATATTTGAACTGCCCAAAGTGTTTCAACCTCGTTTTTTGAGATGTAAGCACCTCAGTGATTCATTTTTTATATTTTATTGCTTCAAATGCTTCAAACTATGGGAAATCTTTGGTAAAAATAAAGACAATAAAATTTTCACAATAACTTTCCACAAAGCATTGCACAACAATGTTCTTCAATACACATGAAATAATATAGGAATGTTCAGAGTCCTCAGTGAGGAAAGTAACTGTACAATAGTCATAGTTCTTCATTTTAAAACAAAACTGTTTTCATAAATATTTAAAATATTTCCTAGGTTCTTATCACATATTAACATTTGTATTTCAATCAGTATGTTGAACTTTATTTATATTATTATTAAAATAAAAACAATAATAACAGAAGTGTGTTTTTCTGTTGCCTATGACAGCATTAAGTACCCCCCTCCAACCAATTCTGCTCACGTCACACAAAACTAGAGGGAGGTAACTAACATAGAAATCAATATGGTTCTCAATCAAGCCCTCTGTGGAAAAGAGGGAAATATTTCATGTCTATTGTTACACAGACATTTCTCTGGTGGTTTATTTGTGCAGTCTCAAACTTGACCAGCTTTCAGTTGATCTAAATGACTTCTCAGCTCAGGACACAACTCAATTAGCAGCAGTTCCATCAGCACCTGAACCAAAAAAGAAGAAAAAAAGTAGGAAAATGTGTTTTTTTTTTCCTAAGGATTTACTCAAAATATTTATGTCTAAGAGAAAAGTCTCATTTTAGGTCTGAGATGATTCTCCATGAACAAGCTATTCTCGAAAGAATGGAATTATTATTACATAAACTCCATTTAATATCAGATTGACTCATTTCATGGTCTCTTTGCCATTATCATACCATCAACAATAGTTAATATTGCTAATTATAATCAGACAGATGGCCGGGAAACAGTCTGCTTTCCTGAAATAAGAAAACTAAGCAGTCATGCAAAAATGTCACATGCATCTCTCACATGAGAGAATGAGAAAGTTGCACATGCTGGAAGCACTCTTTTCTCTTTTTCTTTTACCAAACTGAACAACTGACAGACAGACAAAGATGAAGCAGAGTAAATAAATGGGTTCAGAGTTACAAGTAACAAGAATGATTAACTATGCAAAGGTTTAAATCAACCCCCATATGTGAACAGAAACATAAAACTTAATTAATAGCTGATCCTCTGGTTGGCTTTAAATTACTCACATATAACAGATGCTTATTGGCTCTTGTTTCTTGCAGCGCATTGAATATTTTTATTATACCATGACGGGCGTTTTGCTGTCCAACGAGGCTCTGAAGCATATCTGGAAGATTAAGTTTACATTCTGTGCTGTTACTGATAAAGTGCACAATCCATGCATATCCAGTGAAGGAGACAGTACATGATGTATACACAAGATAAAGGGTACTGGGGCATGAGGAACATGAACGATTAGTTCTTTCAAACATTTAAAGAGAAAACAAGTTTATTTAGAATTTTTCAACAGAAGGCATTTATACAAACTACAATTTTTATACATTGCTACCCAATTAAAAATTAACCTCTCTAAATAGTATACTTCAGCAGGATTTTTAAAGTACAAAATTTATTATCTACCCTAAAACATTTTTCTAGTTAAAGCATTTTATAACCACTACTGTTCTTATTAAGGTTCTCAGCATAATTTCTTAGCAAAGGACATGTTTTAAAAGAAAAAAAGTGTGATCATTTTTCTTGTTGTAAATAAAGTCTCCTGAGAGTTATAAGTGAAAAATGCCTTAAAAGGGTTAACATTCGCTCTTTATCTCTACTTTTCAGGATCAGAAGCCAGGCCTCACCTGGAATGTTTTCAAGCAGCTTCTGCTGTGCCCTCTGTTTTGTTGCCTGACTTTGTTCTTCGCTTCTGATTGTGGTCGGTGGCGCCAGTTTCCCATTTGGCCAAAAAGCATCCCGGAAAACATTGATGTAGTAAACCAACATTTGCTCACTGAAAATCCAGTTCACTGTGTCCCGAATTTGTCTTTTAAGAGAAAAATACTTCTTGGATGAGGTTTTTAAAAGTTGTATACTCTATTCTCAAAAGGCATTTATCAATGGGTAGGCGAAGATACAGCCTGATCTAAATGTTTGATGAATAAACTAGGAATTGGATTTTTAAACTCTGGCTCTGAAAGATATTCTTCATTTGGCGGTACTGGATGACCATTCATTCCGTGAGCTCACATTTCCGTTGGTACCAACCTCTCCAAATATCTGCCTGCCAGGTAGTACCCTGCAATATGCAAGGACAAGAACCTAGAGGAGACCGACCGGTCTGAAGCTTGCAGCTACTCTAACTGTGCACAGTACTTAGTACACTAACTTCTCCATGAAGTGGTATAAACTGAAAACATAAATGTATTTTAAGACTGTTAAGGGGCGCCTGGGTGGCTCAGTTGGTTAAGCGACTGCCTTCGGCTCAGGTCATGATCCCAGGGTCCTGGGATCGAGCCCCGCATCGAGCTCCCCGTTCCGCGGGAAGCCTGCTTCTTCCTCTCCCACTTCCCCTGCTTGTGTTCCCTCTCTCGTTGTCTCTCTCTCTGTCAGTTAAATAAACAAATAAAATCTTTAAAAAAAAAAAAAAAAAGACTGTTAAAAGTGGTCTGGGGAGCTTCCCTGAGCTCCTGAAGTCTTGGGGGAAGAACCTGGCTCTTTCACTAGCTGTCTCTTGGTGTTGCTATAGCAGATCATGCTGGGCAGAGTGCTCTGACCCAGAGTAAGCTTTTCACATGCTCACTAGGCAAGGGGAAAAAAGATACTTTCTTTCTCTTCTTTTTTTAAAGATTTTATTTATTTGAGAGAGAGTGAGCAAGAGAGAGCACAAGCCGGTGCAGTGCAGAGGCAGAGGGAGAAGCAGACTCCCCGCTGAGCAGGAAGCCCCATGCGGGGCTGGATCCCAGGACCCTAAGATCATGACCCAAGAGAAGGCAGAGCCACCCAGGTGCCCCAAGATACTACCTTTCACCTTAGAGTGAAGGCCTTTGAAAAGATACATTGCTATCTAGGTATTCCACGTTTCTCTGGGAATGAAAGTTGGGCAGACATTTGACTTGCACAGTTACAAATAAATGGCTTTTATCTGGTTATCCAGCTCTTCACATAACCCTATCTCATAAGTCATTAGTGAAATGCTAACCCATTCCAGGATTTCTGCTGTCAAGATACAACACAGCTCAAAAAGCCCAAGAGCAGTTGTGAGGTTGGGTGAGGGGGAAGGGGGAAAGAATCATCTTGACAGTGCCAGAAAGATTTGAAATTTCAAACTCAATTCATGAATAATAATAATAAATCAAAAAGCCCTTCAAGAATCTGACTTCTCAACCATTTAAAGAGACAATGTAAGGTTTTCAGAAACAGGATCTGAAATAGAGTTTTCAAGCCCTAGTACTTTGCACAGGAATCAGTTACTATTGATGTCTAAACTCCACCATGAATCAAAACTATGTTAATTCTGTTTGTAACTGCATGTCTTCTAAGATACTTCCCTATACTGCTTAGAACTGGGCAATTCAGGGGCACCTGGGTGGCTCAGTCAGTTAAGCATCTGCCTTTGGCTTAGGTCACGATCCAGGGGTCCTGGGATCCAGCCCCACATCAGGCTCCCTGCTCTGCGGGAAGCCTGCTTCTCCCTCTCCCTCTGCCCCTGCTTGTGTTCCCTCTCTGGCTGTCTCTCTCTCTCTCTGTCAAATAAATAAAATCTTTAAAAAAAAAATGTAGACACCTGGTTTTCTTCTGTAGTCTTGCTTTGAGTTACTCACCGGCACTACATGAAGAAATTAAGTAAGAAATTAAGTATTCAATTTGCAATTTAAAATTAGGTAAGTGACGACGTGGATGGAACTGGAGGGTGTTATGCTGAGTGAAATAAGTCAATCAGAGAAAGACATGTATCACATGACCTCACTGATATGAGGAATTCTTAATCTCAGGAAACAAACTGAGTGTTACTGGAGTGGTTGGGGGTGGGAGGGATGGGGTGGCTGGGTGATAGACACTGGGGAGGGTATGTGCTACGGTGAGCGCTGTGAATTGTGCAAGACTGTTGAATCACAGATCTGTACTTCTGAAACAAATAACGCAACATATTTTAAGAAAAAAGAAAAAGAAGAAGATAACAGGAGAGGAAGAAAAGGGGAGTATGTCAGAGGGGGAGACGAACCATGAGAGATGATGGACTCTGAAAAACAAACTGAGGGTTCTAGAGGGGAGGGGGGGAGGGGGATGGGTTATCCTGGTGATGGGTATTGAGGAGGGCACGTTCTGCATGGAGCACTGGGTGTTATGAACAAACAATGAATCATGGAACACTGCACCAAAAACTAATGATGTAATATATGGTGATTAACATAAGAATAAAAAAATTAAAAAAAAAAAGAACAAAATTAGGTAAGTGACTCTTACAAAAGGTCATCACCTAACTATTTTCTACCAATTTAAGTCTGACTCTCAGTTAGCCAAAACCATAGGAAGCTTTTGAATCAATTCTGGCATGTGAAATTATAGTTGGTACAAGGCAAGAGGCACATATTGTACTGCTGCTTAATTTTATGATGTGTCATCTCTGCTAAAGGCAAAAATAGCAAAGGGCCAGGTGCTCCATCATTTCTCTACCTGATAAAAAGCCCACTGAAATGAACAGCCTGAAAACCCTCTACGTGATGCCTCTCCTCCAAGTCCCATGGAAGTAACTGCCAAATGGATTCACTGCTCATGAACCGCAGCTGCTCATTTTATAAGTAAGAGCCACTATCGTAGATAGGAGCAAGGAAAGTATGCATGATTTGCTGAAACCGAAAAGGAAAATAAATTAGCAAGTCTGGAGTACTGAGGAATATAGGGCCATTGTGGAATTTTCTTTATCTAAGGCCTGTCTACATGTAACAGTTAAGAGGTCTGCGTTAGACTGAAACGGTAAGTTATACAGGCCATATTTCTGATTAAAACACAAGCCTAGGATACTAAGTCAACTAAACAAGCCACTAATACCATTTTTTAAAGATCTTAGAAATTGAAGTAAACTTTTGCTTATGACCACAAGGAAAATATATTCTATTTGTGAACGAGTAAGAAGATAACCTGTTCTTCACTATGTTCCCCTTAAAAATTTATGATCTATATGATAAACATACATACAAGGTTATTATGATGGTTTTAACAACTAATCTTTCACTTGGGAAAATTTGATAATTTCATCTTGAAAATATTTTGCTGTACAAAAAAGTGGTTTCTTCCCCCTTATCTTTTAGCATAAATGACTCATGTTTTTATTGTGCAGGAAGTCATAATGTTTATCTCTTGAAGAGTATTGGATAGAGAGTTAAACTCTCATGTATATGGATAATGGACTATAGCTTCAAATATATATATGGCTTACAATACTGTTATATGAAATACATATATATCTCAATGGATGGATATTGAGATGTTAACTAATCAGAGCAATTACCATTTCAATGTAACCCCAACCTGGAAAAAAACATATGGTTTGCATTTCCCTCCAAATAAATACCTGTCACGTGATGCTCATCCTACTTGCATTCTGGGTTAGAGTCTAAGCCTAAAACTGATGCCCATCATACAACATAAAAACACTGTGCCCAAGATACTCAAACTGGTCATCGTGATCAAGAGAACTTTACAGAACTTTTTGGTTTTTGCTTTTGTTTTTTAGTTTTATGTTTTTAAGTAATCTCTACACACTCAACATGGGGCTCGAACTCACAACCACAAGAGTCTCATGCTCCACCAATTGAGGCAGCCAGGTGCCCCTACAGAACAGCATTTTCTGACCCTTTCATCCAGAATGCTGAAGCTAGCTCAAGCTTTGATCATCTAGTTCACCACACATTCTATGGGAGAAATTATTTAGGAAACCTGTCTCCCTATCCAATCTTAGAATCATAGCAGAACAACATGAGAAAATACAAAACCTTCAGCTAGAGAGATCACCAGCTACTATACCACGAGTATAGTAATTCGACTACTAAGGCAAAGAGTAAGGCATAAATTCAAAAGCTAATGTCATGCAACTCACTTGTTGATGGTTCTTCCAAAAGTGACCTGAACGAGAGCAATTAATGTTCTTCTCACCCATTTAAACACTGAAATAGAAATCAGAGAAAAAGAATTAGCACAGTATATCACAATTATGACATTTTCACAGCTGCAAAAAGCATAAATCTTACCATTTGACTCAATCCAAGTCCTGACACCAAGTCAAAACTATGATATCTACAGAATCTGGGTCTAGGTTCACAAACTTCTGCCCCAAAAATTTCTCCTAAGCTTTCGTTTTCTACATAGCAACTGAGGAGATAAAACCGAAGAGTTTTTATAGCTTTTCAATGCCTGAACAACAGCTGAGCTAGCAAGTGGAAATAATACTTTATTTCACATGTCCCCGGGCTACTTACATGTCTGTTTTCTGCTAGCAGACAGTGCAATGCCTATTTTAGATTTCTCTCTGGCTTGTGGAACCCAATTTTCTCACACACTGCTCTGAATGAGAAACATCTGTGGTCCAATATTGACAAATATTTTGAAATATTAAAATGAATGGGTGGGTCTAAGTTCCCATTTGGATAGCAGGTTGCAGATCACTGCATATTTTTATATACTTTATGTCTTTGGGAGAAGGGTGAACTGCGACGAGCCAGGACCCTGAGCGAGAGGGGGGTTCAGCACTCTCTTGGGCCACCTCGCAGAGCAGCCTGGCACAAACCACCTTCCCAGAGCCTCAGTCTCCTCATCTGCTCAAAGACCAGAGTAACACGTGCTCTTCTACTTTAAGGATTTTGTTGATGTTTTATGTGAGTGTTGTGAAAGGTTCTACAGATCTAAACTGTTATTATTAACATGGAGAGATATCTTCTTTACAGGTCCAGAATATGAACATAAACCAAAAGAAGGCAAAGAAATGCTATGAGGATATTTCAGGTCTGCAAATTGGAATCTAAACCAACTTTTCCACCTATATAAATTCACATCCATTCATTGAAATGTTTAGCTACTCACACATAAGCAAATGAGAAATTCGGGCTTGGCTGAGTTCAGGGCTCCTGTCCAGTAGGAAAACCTAAAAGGACTAAATTCACAAACCCTTCTGTACAAGGAAAACCACCCAAACAAAATCAACAATTAACACCGACTTGGCACCAGACTTGAAAACATTCTAAAGTCATTTCTAACTTTTTAGATGGACCTATGCGTCCAGTTAAAGTAGTGTTATTAATCTTTCAAGTAAGAGTTAAGTCTTAGAATCAGAACCATGCCTCAAAAGTGCCTTTAAATTTTATGGAATTCAGAGCATGCTGATAGCACGCAGACATGTTAATTTTAGGCAGGCATTTAGGCTGGGAGGAGCATGCCTGCCAGTGTTGATAACTTCACTCTGGCTTTCTAGGGCAGGAGCAAGGCAGCTCACATGCAGATGGTCTGACAACATAAGCAGCTGTAAGAAGAATGCCTGACAGACAAGTGACAGTTAATTTTTTAAAGGCTGTCTTACTGATGCCCTTTTGTACACTGAACTAGAGCAGGAACCAAAAAATGTCTTTGGGGCAAATTCTCTCTCATCACTGATATATGCCTTTACTACTTTCTTCCTAGCCTCTCCCGGTCCCCAGTCCCCAAGCCACACAGGAAACAGCCCTAGTATTTATTCCAAAGACTCATTTGTTCAGAGACAGAAGCAGCTGCAGCAACGCTAGGATTTTTGCTGACGGCAACTATATCACATCTCATTATAAATGATGTTCTATTTATTCCCCTCTGAAATGTCACTGGCAAAACCAAATATGCTTCTCAGCAGGCACATGATGGAGGAAATCCATGCTGCAAAGACAAGACTTTGTCTTTCAATCTCTATCACAAAGAGCACACTGCCAAAAGACTAAAATGCTGCTTCCTCATTCTTATCAACTCTATGGGAAACAGGGAGGATTCATGATTTAATGGGCCAGATTTCACTGAGGAAGAGTCAGACTTTGGGTGGAGAACGAGCTGTTTCTGCCTACATTGAACCAAGGCAAACATCAGTATATATCTTAGTCTAAAATATGGAACAGGGACAGCTTTTTCATCTGAAAGCATCTCTAGCATTTGGATGATATTCTCTCATGGTTATTTCTTAATTTAACTATCCCTCATTTCTAAAGTTCAGCTTAGTTCCAACTTTTCGTTATTGAAATCATGCTAAAATGAACACCCTTATGTATAAATCTCTGCCTGTAGTTTAGAATTGGGTCTACTGCTTAACGTGAATTACATTTTTGGAACCTCTGCGTTGTAAATTCACTGAAGGAAGAATCTACATCTGATATACTTTTGTTTCTACTACAGAGTGGTATCTAAAACATAGGCTCCCAAAGTGTTTGCTGGTTGTTTTAGCTTTGGCTTATTGATGACCAAAATAATTAATTCTGGCACTTAAAACTCCTAGCCCACCTTCTTTACCCCAAGGGAAGAGATGCTAATCTGAGCAGACAGAGCACTGGACAGTCAGTCACAGGGCAACATATACAGTACTGGTTGGTGGCACTGCTGTGCTTTTGCCAACCCTGACTCCCCTCATGCACCTCCTCTTCTAGGTGGTGAGATGTGCCTTGAGGCTCCTGTCCTAGCTCTAGCTAGTCCTGAGGCTCTGCCAGGTGTGTGTGGGCAGAGGGTCCTACTTAGGACTCAAGACTTGGCCAAGCATTACAGTTTGACCTTTTACCCAAGGACCACTTTGGGAGAGAAGCACCTGTGTGGGTCTTAACAAGAGTATTTTAATCCTCTTTTTGCTCTTGTTTCATCTAAGTACATCTTCCTCAAGTACTACTAGGGTAGTATTTCTCAACCTTGGCGTTAACTCTTTTGGACAGGACAACTCTTTGTTGTAGGAGGCTGACCTGTGCATTGTAGGAAGTTTAGCAGCATCCCTGGCCTCTACCCACAAGACACCAGTCACACCAAGTTGTAACAAACAAAAATGTTTCCAGATATCACCAAATGTCCCCTGAGGGACAAAATTCCCCCGCCCTTCCAGGGATAACCACTCCTCTATGGGAACAAAGGTGTAGGTGAAAGGCAAGTTTGAGGCTTGCCTGTGTCCCTGACCATAGTACACCCTAACAGCAACAAAACCTCACCCTGAACAACATGGCTCCTTCCTTGGCTATGCAAAATTATTTTTTGTATTCCTTTTGGTGATAAAGCAGTGAGGCTATGCTAAATCACATAAAAGAAATTCAAAGCATTCTATCTGTATTCAGAGGAACATGGTATAGGGTAACTCAGGACCCAGAGATAATTATCTGTCTTAAGGTCGTGGCCTCAGATTCTACTATGGTGTCTGGTTGGCTTTTAAAAGTATTTGCTGTTGAGTGAATGGACATAAATACACATCTGATTCAGGAATAAAGGGATATTATGAGTGTATGTGTGTGTGTGTAACCACTTAACAGCAATTACCATTAAATAATAACAAAGAAGCTTACTTCCTCGAAGTTCAAAGATCTCCCCAATCAGCATGAAACACGGTTCGGCCAAGGCGTCTTTCCTCCCATCCACATCATCACCATAATCTGACAGGTCACTGTCCTCTTCTGTCTCCTCCTGGGGGTACAGAAAGGTCAAAGGAAGCAGATCACTTATCCAAGAAAGTTGGTAGAGTTGTTCTTTTCTTTCAAGTGTAAATTCCAAACTATGTGCTCACATTTCAACCTTAAATACTCTTTCAACTTTCCTGCATGCAGAGATCTATGCATTCTCAACAGAGGGCAAAATGTGTGTCTAACCTCAGGGAAAAAGCTTGATGTTAAAGCTTTATTCAAGGTTTAAAATAATTGTGAAAAACCTCTATCACTGTATTAATAAGGAGTAAATTAGTAGATAACAGAATAATTTTCTAGCCATCGTGAATTTTAAAGGTAAGGCTTTTTAACTTTTTTTTTAAGATTTATTTGAGAGAGAAAGCCAGTGCGAACACCTAAGTGCATGGGGGACAGGCAGACAGAGAGAGGGCGAGGGAGAGAAAGCATCCCCAAGATGACTCCCCTCTGAGCTTGGAGCCCAACACAGGGCTCGATCTCACAACCCTGAGATCACGACCTGAGCTGAAATCGAGTCAGATGCTTAACCGACTGAGCCACCCAGGTGCCCCAAGTAAGGTTTTCTTAACTTAAATGATTTTAAATTCACTGTTTTTTGGGACCCCCTGGGTGGCTCAGTCGGTTAAGCATCTGCCTTCGGCTCAGGTCATGATCCTGGAGTCGTGGGATCGAGCCCCATGTCAGGCTCCCTGAGCAGGGAGTCTGCTTCTCCCTCTGCCCCTCATCCTGCTTGTGCTCTCTCACTCTCTCTCTCTCAAATAAATAAAATAAATAAAATTCACTGTTTTTTTAAAAACATGTATATTTCAAAATAACGTCATTATGTTAAAGCTCTGACTCAAGCTTTGATTCTGTACTTCAGCTCCTCTCACTTCCTGATCAGTGTATCAGCAAGTTTCAGTTCAAAACTCATTCTATGCCAGGCACCAGGCTAGTGCCAACTGGTGTGATGTGGATCCAGACTTTCAGTGGCCCACAGCGATCTGGGGAGGCTGATGAACAGGCGCATGGCTGTTTCCGCAAGCAGGGTGAAGCGCTGTCAGAGGCCCAAACAGAAGCAGCGGAAGGACAGCCGAGCAGGCTCCTTCTATGTGGGCAGAGAGGCAAAAGCTGAGGTCGCGGCCCAAGCATAGGGTAATGACAGCACTGTGGGGGACTGGATGAGCAGAGGAAAGGGCTGAGAAGTCACAGAGGTAGGATTTCCCGAAACCTCACAGCAACATCAGATGCTGCAAAAGAGGTGGACAGAGGTGAACAAGGACAGGAAGCCACTGGGTCTGGCCACCGGCACTCACCTTCAGAGAACGATCTCATAGAGTGGCCAAACCATAACGTAAACTCCCAGAGGTTCAGGGATAAATGAGAGGTCATGAAGGCAAGCTAACTGAATATGGCCAGACATTTCAAATACAGGCCTGTGGGGCAGAGGTGGGAGAGACCCTTGTGGGGGAAGCAGGCTTACAAAGAGCCCAGAGCACTGGCATGGACGTGCTCTGTGCTGTGCACAGATTTCTCCCAGCTCAGGATGCAGTGAAGTAGCATGCCCCTTTTCATCATCAGCTCCTTCTGTCCAAATTCCTTCAACCGATCCTGCTGAAGAGCCAGGGGCCTTTAACAATGAACGCCAAGGAGGCAGTGAACATCTCCATAAGGAGACGCCCATTTTCAGAGATAGTCTTGTGCAATTTGCGGAAGAGCCAAAGAAGGGGCTTCTCACTCTGCAGGAAGGCCTGAGGTCCAGAATACGAAATCACAATGTCTGCAATCTCTATTTGCATCTTTACCCATAAATGTCGCTCCTAGATTCGTCTTGCTTCAGAATATCCCATGAACTTCTACTCCCTGAGAATAAATGCTGAGCTCCTCAGCCTGGCATGACCTCGTTCCCCACTTCCCTTCTTTGCCTAACCTTCCATTAGCCCATTCCTGAAACTCTCCTCTCCAGTCCAATGACCTACTGACTGTCCCTCCCATCCCAATCTTCAAAGTGAGCTCCAGCTCCCCCTAATGATGACCGCCCCATCGCGGGGCACTGCCTGTCCACCACTTTCACTGGGGCTCGCAGATAACTTCCCACCCACATTTCACTTACCAACCTTGTTATTACTTTTTTCTGTATCTTAACTCTTGCAAGTGGCTTGTAGGGGAGCACAAGCAGGTGTCCCAAAAATATGACAGTGATAAGAGCTGAAGATGGATGTATTCACTTCCCCCCCCCACTAGTAGCATGCTTTCAACAAATATCTGGAACTTCAAGAAACCTTCAAAAAGACATTCCCCTAAATCTGTTGCAAAAATGGCATGACCTTTCAACAGCTCACCTCTTGATGGGAGAAGAAGTCTCGAGGAAGTCTTTCCAAAAATGAGGATAATGAAAAAGTGGATTTTTTCCCCTGCACATCAATAACCTTGAGGTAGTCAGGAGAAGGGCTCAAAAAGGCATAAAGTGCTTCACTCTGACACAGTCTTTCATCTGACAGCAGATTCTGGGAAGGAAAGAGGGTGCTTACTTTTACGGAGTTATGAATAAGTCCGCGCTGACGGAAACCACCACAAATAGGGGCAAGCAAGGTGCAAAGGACTGTGTTGGGGATTTATTTTCATAATTCTGAACCCAAAACCATTTTCCTCTCCCCCTGAAACAGAACACACCAGATGAATTCCAATGATTTTAATCGCAAGCAACCCCCTGCAGGTTAACTGGAGCACCCTAGTCATCCTGCTTGTGGGAGAAGCTGTGTGGACAGCTGCTCAGCTCAACAAAACCTCCGGCTTTGCACATGGCCTACAGATCCAGGGACCACTGCCTTGGAATGTCAACTTCACCTCCATCCAGTGGTACTGGAACAACTTACACATTTGCACAATGCACAAGGAGACCACTCAACCACCCTTTTATGGCTGTGTTCAGACTTTGTACATCAGCTGAAAAAAGGCACTTTGAGCTGTCACATGGCACTGTCTACACCAGGCAGGAGTTTTCTCCCCATGCTCCCACCTTCCAAGCTTGCTTACATAATTACAGAACCGTTTTTATGAGCCCTTGAACTGGAAATGTCCTCAAGTTCTTTAGGTACTTATCTGGCCTCCGAAGACAGGAAAGAAGAACATAAATTAAGTTTATGTCCAAGCAAGTGCTACTGATAGGACAGTAAGATTAACAACATGACCACAAGAATGTCTAAATGTCTAGCATTAAAAGATACAGGGTTTAATAGGATTTCACTCATATGTGGAACTTAAGAAACAAAACAAATGAGCAAAGGGAGAAAAAGGAGAGAGAGGCAAACCAAAAAACTGACTCTTAAGTCTAGAGAACTTATGGTGACCAGGGGGGAGGGGGCTGGGGGCTGGGTGACAGAGGTGTTGGGGATTGAGGAGGGCACCTGTCGTGATGAGCACTGGGTGTTGTACGGAAGTGTTGGATCACTACACTGTCCACCAGAAACTAATGTAACACCGTATGTTACCTACTGGAATTTAAATAAAGCCTTGAAACAAACAAACAAAAAAAGATACAGCGTTTAGGAATAAGGAGACCAGTGGGAAACAGTGCCCCATTGATGATGCAATCCCCTGGGGGAGAGGGACACTGGGAGCACATAGTGCTTCTCATGTCAGAGCCTGGGGTGGCAGAAGAGGTTAAGATCTAGTCTCAGAGGACTTGGTCCATGACAGTCACATTACATCTGTTCAGGCGAAGGCTGAAATCCAATGAACTCTATGACCTTCCCTAGAATAAGCACCTGTGAGAACATCCAATACTGGCGCACTGGGGACAAGGGCTCCAAAGGGGATGACCAACATTCCGGTGGTTGTTAGCTTCCTCGGTCCTGCAGAAGACCGGACTGGAAATGGGCAAGTTCTGCCTCAGATGGAGGGAAGGAGATTAAGGGGGATGGGGAGCTGATGTCACTACTGCCTTCCCCAGCCCCGGAGCCCCATAAATAGGCCTTTATTCCTTTTGCAGAGTATCGGCCGTTCAGTCCTACATACAGATGGACTGGAAGGCAGCAGATATCCTCCCAACTTCATTTCCTTTAGCTAATCTATACACCAGCTTTATTTTATAAAACAGTAGGAAATGATAACTAATGATAAGTCTCAAACTTATTACAATCAACATAAATAAAGTGATCATTAAGGGTAATAAGACTTTGGCCTAAATTATATTCTATTATGAAGGAAAATAATCAAATTAAGTACATACGGTAAGTTAGAAATTCTCACAGCTGTCTGTGGGGCAAGATATAATTGGGGTTTTTATCATTTTTAAGCTCTCTGGGGATGGCATCCCATTCCCAACTCCTTCCCTCCAAACACTTACAGCATGTTATTCTATTCTAGTAAAGATCTCAGATGACTATTCAGTGGTTGATGGAGAAAGGGGTAAGGCATTCCAAGAAGAGTACACAGCACATGCGTACCCAGAAGCAGGACAGAGCGCCACTGGAAGGGAATGGCTGGGGTAAGTGGTGTAAGTATGGGAGCAGGAATGGGGAAGGTGGTAAGCAGGAATGAAGAAAGACATAAGCAACAGTATGGCTAGGAATGAGTAGCTAGATTATTAAATATCTGTACAATTAGTATGCTTCACTAGGGAACCATTTGTCATAAATAAACATTCAAGTAAACATACACTCAGTGGAATCCCTTTTTCTGGAAGGTCCTGTGGACCCAATAAAAGACTAAGCATTCTGCACCTTTTTCCTGTTTGCGGTTGGTGGGATAATACTTTCAAACAACAGTATGCTGTATAACCTATCTAACTACATTCAATGGTTATGGCTTTATCAAACAATCCTTGAGGAAATGAAAAACAATCCAAATCATTCCTTCCTGACTTAAAATCCTCTTGACTAAAAAGACAAAAGGTCACTAGACACACTGTTTCATCTGGCTTAGCTGCAGATTATTCTTGCTCTCGGCTATGTCCACATGACCAATGTCTCAGAGTGCGATTTCTCTTGGCACAACAGAATTCACTAACCCACTTCCATGACCAACAATCCAATAAAGGCACATGTGCACCCTCTCTGCGCCCCCAAAAGCGCAGGCCCAGAGTGTGGTATCTGTGACAACAGGAAAGGTCAAATAAACAGAGACCCCCCCCCCACCGCCCCCAGCAGAGGACTGGAAGGAAACAAGAGAGTTGGCTGGAGAGTTCCAAAGCTACACACCTGAAGCTTAAAAATCCTGGATTTTGAGCAATACACATCTGTTTCACAAATGAGATCTTTAGTTCATCCAGATGATTTAAGCAGGTACTGTTTTGGAGTGGGTTTAATTATTTCCTAGACATTTTGAATCAGCAACAAAATGGTAATATTTCAGTTTCAAATTCTCTTGTAAGAGCATTTAAACATTGACGATTTCCTAATCCAGTTCTGCCATAATTAAATTCAGAGTTTTTCAAGGTATAAATTGCTTTATTTCCTGAGGGAAATTTACATTATATTACACTATATATTACATATACACACAAATTTATGTATTATTATATTATGAAATAAAAGGTTCCCTCAGGAGATAAAATAATTTGCACCTTAGAAAAACTTTAGGATACATATAGACACACAAACATATATATATGAGGGGGGGGGGAGAGGAATAGGTGGAAAAAAGAGACTAACACTTTCAAAGCAACTCTGACTTAAACAAATCTATTTTAACAATGACCCATACTTCTGCGTGAACAACTATGTTTTAATAAAGCCTTCACTAAGAATTTGGCAACATCCATCATTTAAAATCCCAGGCCTTCTAGCTACCACTACATAGGCAAAGAGTGTTTCATGAGGCAAAGTTCCATGCCTCCAAAAACTACAAGGGTACGTGGTTTGAGTAACTTAACTATCCCCTGAATACAGAGGGCCCAGCTAAGGAAAAATAAATAGTGGTTGCTATCAAGGATAGGGGATGTTTGGCCTTATTCTCTAAAAATGGATGGAAGACAAACAATAAAGCATTTAGAGGAAATTAGAAGAGTAGCCTTAGGACGCTGGGGGAGGCAAAGATTTCTTAACAGGCACAGAGGCATAACCATAAAAGACAAAATTGATATACTGGACTAAATTAAAATTGAGAACTTCTGTTCATGAAAAGAAATCATTAAGAGTGAAAAGGCCCTCCACAGAAAGGGAGAAGATATCTGCAACATAAATGGTCTGACAAGAGACTCACATCCAAACCCCACGCAGAACTCCCACAAAGCGGTGTGGAAGAGACGGGCGGCATGACGGAGGAGCAGACTCAACTTGACCAGACACTTCCCCAGAGAAACTATCCCAGTGGCCAATAACGAAGCGCTCCATTCCATTCGCCGTCAGGGAAAGGCAAACTGAAGCCACGGGGAGGCCCCAGCACACACCCGATAGGGGCTAAAGGGAAACAGGCAGAGAAGAGGAGGTGTGGGGGGGCCATCAGAACCCAACACACTGTGGTGACTGTAAAAACTGCCACAACCACTCGGACAAACGAAGAAACCCCGACGTAACACAGATTCACACAAGTCAAGTACTACAAGTTTACAGAACCTTCTTCATGATAGCCTCCACTGGAAATGGCCCAAATGCTCATCAACAATGGGATGAATAGACCGTAGTGTATTCTCACAATCAAAAACCTATGTGGTAGTGACAACAAATGATCTGCAACTAGAACAGCACTGTGGGTGGATCCCCTGGACACAGCTGTTGAGTGAAAGAGGTCAGACACAAAGGAGTCCACACTGCATGATTCCATTTATAGGACGTTCGGAAACAACTGTATCTGTGTGGCTAGTTGTCAGTCAGGATCGTGACCACCCTGGGCCAGGGGCTGTGATGGGGAAGAAGCCGGAGCGTACTGGCCTCGGTGCTATTTACAGGGTGGGCTGAGTGTGTGGAAAAGGACAAAGCTGCACACATGGTATCTGTATTGTACATATTTTATATTTGTTATATTTTATATTTTTTGTGTGTATAGTATACTTTAATTATAAACAAACAAACCAACAAACCAAAGACATTTTGAGGACCTGGCATGACCTTTAAGACAAGGAAGCAAACAAGCAAGCTCTTAATATGATGACAGTTTAACACCAAATAACTAATTTTTCCTCTCGTATCCAAAAAGTTTTCAATTGCTTACCTGTAAAAACTTATTTAATTGAGTCTTTGACTTTTCCATGAACTTGTGATCTATAGATTTGAAAGGCAGCTTGCTAAGAGAAGGCAACTGGACTTTTTTTAAAGAAGGGAAACACTGTGGAGGAAAACATTAAATGTTAGCATTTCTAATCATATCATATTTTCATGTTAAAAAAAAAGTTTAGAATTATAATTAGAACAAACCAAGTATCTTCCTCCTGTACTTGTTCCTCTGAGGTTTAATACCTTGAAAACCTGCCTGTTCTAATCAGGCTCACGGAATCGAGAGGAAGGGGACATCTGATGAAAAAAGCTAAAGCTCATCCCTAGGACCCTGAATGCCTGAGAGCTGGGCAATGCAGAGGCCAGGCTGATCAGGTGGGTTCGCACAACACACGCAAAGCACAAGGCTCTAGGTGTGGATACCTGGCTCACAGGAAGAAAATCTTCCTATTAGAATGTGCTTTGTTTACAACACCTCTGTGAAAAAGTTATCCCCGTTGATAAAACAATGGAAAGAAGGAGTAACTTAGCTTGTCGCTCTATTACTGCCCTTCAGTGGCAAACTGCACAACGGAAGTACATTAATAATAATATATTAATAAATAATAACAGATCCTTTGTGGATTGAGTTCTACGTTCTGCCAGACACTGCTAGAAGCTCGGCACATGAAATAACAGTTCGAAGAGTTGGCAATTGTTATCATTCCTATTTCACATATGAGACAATTAAAGATCAGGATTAACAGAGAAAGACATGTATCATATGACCTCACTGATATGAGGAATTCTTAATCTCAGGAAACAAACTGAGGGTTGCTGGAGTGGTGGGGGGGTGGGAGGGATGGGCTGGCTGGGTGATAGACATTGGGGAGGGTATGTGCTATGGTGAGCGCTGTGAATTGTGCAAGACTGTTGAATCACAGATCTGTACTTCTGAAACAAATAATGCAATATATGTTAAGAAAAAAAAGAAGAAGAAGAAGATAGCAGGAGGGGAAGGATGAAGGGGGGGAAATCGGAGGGGGAGGTGACCATGAGAGACGATGGACTCTGCAAAACAAACTGAGGGTTCTAGAGGGGAGGGGGGTGTGGGGATGGGTTAGCCTGGTGATGGGTATTAAAGAGGGCACGTTCTGCATGGAGCACTGGGTGTTATGCACAAACAATGAATCATGGAACACTACATCCAAAACTAATGATGTAATGTACGGTGATTAACATAACAATACAAAAATTGTTATGTGACCACTCTAACTGCTGGTGTCACCCTCCGTGCACAGGAGGGTCAGGGGAATGCCTGCTGGCCTGGCCACAGCATGAGGGGGCACGGGCTAAGTCACTTGTAATAAGTGTATGCAGGTGCTTTGGGTGCTGGGTAAGGAGAAACTAGCCCTTCCCACACAGCCCACTGAAGAACCAGGGGTACAATGGCATGTGCCCAAGGAGACATATAAATCAGGGCTCAAATTCGGGGTATAATTTTCAAGAAATAAAACAGGCAGTGAGAGTCAGAAGGGAAGAGTAAAATTCACCAGGGACCTGAAGAGGTGCTTCCTGTCCCAGCTGTCAACAGGAAGGGTTTACACCCCAAAACGAAAAGTCACAGGAGAGTAAATTCTAAGGGTAAGAAAAGAACCCCAAGGGTCAGCTACAGATAAGGAAAAATGAGAAAGACATGGAATTTTGTAAGGTTTACTTCCTCTAAGGCTTCAGTCTACTTGCTTTTTTATTTTCAAAGAACATTTTCCACATACATTTTATTTCAAAATCTCCTCTAAATTCCTTTTTCTCCTTCCGTTTTTATCAGCAACTGGATGGATACTAAACTTCGGCTTCACAATGGTTTGTCACAGGGCAAATGACACACTTTTCCATAGTGTCCATTTTACTCACACATTTTGGGGAAAATGTCATCTTCTGTTAAGAGAGAGATTTTGCTTTCCACGCTGCCAGGGTGACCACAGTCCCTTTGAGAAGTACTGGAGTAGGGTACTTGGTTCGGGCCACCACCCTTTTAAAGATTTTATTTACTTACTTGGCAGAGAGAGAGAGAGCACAAGTAGGCAGAACGGCAGGCGAGGGGGGCAGGGGGGGAGGCAGAGCGGCAGGCGGGGGGGGGCAGGGGGGAGGCAGGGGGGGAGGCAGGGGGAGAGGCAGGCTCCCCGCCGAGTAGGGAACCCGACGCGGGGCCCGATCCCAGGACCTGGGACCACGACCCAAGCCGAAGGCAGACGCCCGACGACTGAGCCCCCCAGGCGCCCCCACTATCCTTTTAAAATCACTTGACGAAGGTATAGAATTCATAAGCTGGTGATTAAAGGGATTTTTAAAAAATCCCCTTAGGAGAAAATGTTAAAGGAAACAGACACATTTCACTGGCAGAAGTGCAGTCTGATAGGTTACCGCAGGATTTTACCAGCATCAGTTCATTTTGAGCCAGACAACAATAAACAGAAACAAGAGAAGTGACCAAAGAGAGTCTCAGTTGCCAGGGAGGAGGGCCGTCATCTCTAGAAGGAGGAGAGCTAGAGAGGACACAGTTCCTGAGAAAGATGGGAGAATAAGGAATGGAAAATAAAATGGCCCGGACGCCAATCCAGGTTGGGCCATGAGGAACACGCCCCGTGATAAATCAATCAAACTCTCTGGGGTCAGCTCCTCTCCTCTTAAAATAAAAGAACTGACCAAATCAGAAGCTTTCTGACATTTTTAACTAAAACTTACAGTAGGAAATCCATGCTGTGTTGCAATCCACACATGCATACGTGCATATCCACATATAAAATAGAACCCACCTATAAAACTAAGGGGTTCTAGGAAACAATGCTCATTGCTACTACTACCACCACCAACATGGTAGCATTTATTATGTACCACACCTTCTTCTCAATGCTTTGTATGCATTTATTCCCTCAATTCTCACAACAACTCTGTGAGATAGGAGATACAGGCGCTGTCAATATTTCTATTTTATTGATGAAGAAGAAGAGAGACAAAGAGGACAGTGACAAGTCCCAGGTCATACGGCTACTAAACAGGACAGCTAGGATCCAAACTCAAGCAGTCTGGCTCCCGAGTCTGTGCTCTCAACCACGACACATTATGACCCTTACTCTTTGTGCCGAAATCCAGTATGTTCTATGGTCTTCCTGTTGCTGCAATCATTCATTGATTTCGCTTCCCACTAAAAGGTCACAACTGGTAGCTTCAAAAACCAGTGGCCCTAGATGATCCCTAGCCCTCTTTCAGCTCTGGGGTTCTATGAGGCTCAATGGAGATCAGACAATGCTTTGTCCTGAAGGATTTACACTAAATGGTTTGTCTATGGGTTAATTTCCAAATGTCAGGCTGAAAATGCCACTTTGCCAGTATCCACAGCAAAGGAGAAAGGTTAATTAGTTTCCTTATATGTAGAAAATTGAAATGAGCTCTTACACATCTTCTTGCTTAGTAATTCTACACCTTGTGTTCATGAGTATTCATACCTCACTAAGTTTCCGGTGTAAATTCTGGAACTCACTGAGCCTTCTGGGGACGGTCCAGTTCTTAGTTTCAAGTCCTCCAACTTCTTGTAAGCTTACCATGACAAAGTAGCAGGGCATTTGCTCACCATTCTCTTCTGTAACCTTGGGAAAAACAAACGCAACAAAAAGGGTGCTGAGCAGATATGGTAGGCACGATTTTTAAATATCCCCCAAGATCTCCCACTCCCTAGTGTACATGCCCTGCGTCATCCCTGAGACTGGGAATACCATAGAATCTATTCCTGCAATTAGGTTACGTTACATTTAACCACTGACCTTAACACAGGGGATTACCTGGGTGTGCCTAACCTAATCACACAAGCCCTTTAAGAGCAGAGAGATTCCTCGGGCTGGTGGCAGGAGAGGACGTGGGAAAGCCTGGAAGTGCAAGAAAGATTGCACACGTGGTGCTAGCATGAAGGAGAGGGGCGCGTGGGGTGGGGGAGGGGTGTGTGGCGGTGCTTCGACTGATGGCAAGAGAGCAGAGACAGGTAAACAACCACATGGAACTGAGTTCTGCCGACAACCTGAATGAGCCTGGAAGAGGATTTCTTCCCCAGTCTCCAGACAAGAACTCAGTCTGGCCAGTACGTTGATTTCAGCCTCATGACACAATGAGTAGAGAATGAGAGAGTCATGCAGGGTTGGACTTTCAACCTACAGAATTGTGAGCTAATAAATGGGTGTTGTTTTAAGCCATGAAATTTGTAGTAATCTGTTACACATCAAAAGAAAACTAATATAGCAAACTTAACATCTTAAGTGTGTTCCTTTGAAAAAACAAATGAACAGCAAGCAAACAAGTGCAAGATATGCCAAAACCTGTCTCAGGAAAGGATAAAGACTTCCCCGGGTTAATTTCTGGATTCAACAAACCAGGATTTCAATTTTTATGAAATTTTACATTGAAACACATAATTTCCTCTACCTCCTGACTTAGATAACTCCTTAACACAGACACAGATACATACAATATCACAATTCAGACAGGCCATTGTTATACTTAACATAAATAGATTAAGAGAAAAAACAAAAAAACACTGAATTTAAGCTTGAATTAGTATCACAAATCGAATTAGAGACAAAGAGTCAATAAGAAAGGCAAAGGAAAGAGACACAAGACTCCCAGAGCATGCATGGGGCCCCGTGAGGTAGGACCATTATTCCACTGTGAGGATGCAGGAGGTGAGGGCACACACAGGGTCCCCGGGTTATCGTAGGATCACATGTCTAGTAAGGGAGTCAGCCCGGATCAGAACTCAGGAGAATCTGGCATGATGCAGACACATCTTCCACACGTTCCCCGTGGGACTGCCTTGTGAACTCTGGTGGTCAGGGGACTCCTCAGTGTCCATGTCCACTATCTTTTCCGTGACCAAGGTGCCACAGCAAACTCCTACAGCTTACCTTAATGGGAGTGCTACCAGGTACCACAGACCTGGTGAAGCACTTGGTTAAGCACTCACATAATGTGTGTGCTTTCACAGTAGCTCTTGGAGAACACGCTTTGTCTGCTATGTAATCTAGAGGAGAACTTAAGATTGTGAATTTCAAGCCCGCCCCACACCACAGTAAGAGTGTGAACATTAACACTATGTTACTCATGATCTCGTTATCTATGTGGACCTGACCTTTATCTCCAGACTTCCACAGGACTGAGAGTAGGGCAGGTGGGAATGAAGAAGTTGTCAACATTAACAATGTAAATGCCCATATGCATCTCTCTTTGAAAAGAAATTATTTTCAAAGACAAAAGGGATACAGCATATTCTGAAAATTGTTACCCGTATCCCTCAAAGAACAGCAAAATATTTTCTAATTCAAAGGAAAAAATATTCATTATTGAAGATTTACAGCAACTGAGATTTAAGTAAGTGAAGTCAGCAGAATGGAGCAATCAGAAACACTTAAGTTTTTTTTAAAAATTTTTAAAAAAAGAAAGAAACACTTAAATTTTTAATTTGTCACCACCAAATTTCAAATAATGCCTTCCATTTTATTTCAATCCTCAATGAAAAAATAAAATGGCAATTCAGAGACATTAAGTATCCTTATCTGAAAGTCGCTTACAATGCCAGTGAATAAGGACAACCTGCAGTGGAGTGAGATCAGGTCTACACCAGGCAGCCCCCCTACAGCTCGCAGTCATGGGTGAGACAGAGTGAAAACAGTGGAGAAGGAAGGACAAATGCAGTCTACACGAACAAACATAGGTTTTCTACCCTCAAACTTAATTCTCTAGGACAAAGTCTTCTCATATAAAGTCATACTCTTAAAATAAACTGGGAGGAAAAGGGGTCAGACCTACCTCTCCACTGGTGATGGAGGCTTTCCACATTCCGAGGTTCTCACACCACCAATCTGTTCTTGCCATGTGCAGCTGTAGGTCTGTGCGTTCTTTCTCCATTAGAATTATCTCCTCCTTCAACTTGAAAACAATCTGCCAAAGGGAAAACATCATGAGAGTTATAAAGCCACTTGAAATGCTGCACAATTCAGCAAAGTAGTAGGATATAAAATCAACAGGCAAAAATCAGCTGCATTTCTTTACACTAACAATGGACAATCCAAAAAGGAAATTAAGAAAACAATTCCATTTACAATAGCATAAAAATAAAAAAAAAAAATACTTAGGAATTAAATAAGGAAGTGAAAGACTTCTACAAAGAAAACTATAAAACACTGATGAAAGAAATTAAAGAAGACATAAATATATGGAATGATTTCCAATGTTCATGGATTAGAAGACTAAACATTGCTAAGATGTCAGTGCTACCGAAAGCGATCTACAGATTGAACACAATACCTATAAAAATTCCAATGTATTTTGCAAAAATAGAAAAATCCATTGTAAAATTCATATGGAATCTCAAGGGAGACTGAATAGCCAAAGTAATCTTGAAAAAGAACAAAGTTGGAGGAGTTGTACTTACTACAAAGCTATACTAATCAAAATGTATGGTACCGACATAAAGACAGACATGTAGACCAATGCACTAGAATAGACAGCCAAGAAATAAACGTTTGTATATATGGTCAAAGAATTTTGACTGGGGTGCCAACACCACTCAATGGGAAAGGAACAATTTCCTCAACAAATAGTGCTGAGAAAACTGGATACCCACATGCTAAATAATGAAGTTGGACCCTTACCTAATATCCTATATAACAATTAACTCAAAATGGATAAAAGACCTAAACATAGGAGCTAAAACTATAAATTCTTAGAAGAAAACATAGGGGAAAAGCTTCATAACACTGGACTCGCAAGACTTGTTGGCTATGACACCAAAGGTTCAGGCAGCAAAAGAAAATATGGGAAAACTAGACTTCATAAAAATTTTACACTTTTCTGTTGAATCACAGATCTGTACCTCTGAAGCAAATAATACATTATATGTTAAAAAAAAAAAAGGAAGAAGAAGAAGAAGAAGATAGCAGGAAGGGAAGAATGAAGGGGGGGAAATCGGAGGGGGAGACAAACCATGAGAGACTATGGACTCTCAGAAACAAACTGAGGGTTCTAGAGGGGAGGGGGGTGGGGGATGGGTCAGCCCAGTGATGGGTATTAAAGAAGGCACGTTGTGCATGGAACACTAGGTGTTATATGCAAACAATGAATCATGGAACACTACGTCAAAAACTAATGATGTAATGTATGGTGATTAACATAACATAAGAAAAAAATTTTTTAACTTTTGTGCAAAGAATACTATCGGCACAATAAAAAGGCAACCCACAGAATTGGAGAAAATATTTGCAAATCACATATCTGATAGGATATTAACATCCAAAATATATAGAGAGCTCTTAAAACTTAAAAACAAAAACCAAACAGTCTGGTTCAAAAATGGGCAAAGGACTTGAATAGACATTTCTCAAAAAAATATATATAAATGGCCAAAGAGTACATGAAAAGATACTCAACATAACTAATCATTAGTGAGATGCAAATCCAAACCACCTCACACCCATTAGGATGGTTACTATCAAAAAATTGAAAAACAATTATTGGTGAGGATCTACAGAAATTAGAAACTACATGCACTGTTGGTGAGAAGGTATAAAATGGTGCCACCATTATGGAAAATAGTATGGAGGTTCCTCCAAGAATTAAAAACAGCAATTCCACATCTGGGTACATGCTCAAAAGAGCTAAAAGCAAGATCTTGAAAAGATATTTGTACACCCATGTCCATGGCAGCATTATTCACAATATTCAAAAGATGGAAGCAAACCAAATGTCCACTGATGGGTGAATGGATAAACAAAATGCTATATATATATACATATACACACACACACAATGGAAAATTACTCAGCCTTAAAAAGGAAGGAAGTTCTGACACACAGTATTATATGAATGAACCTTGAAGACATTATGCTAAGTGAAATAAGCCAGTCACAAAAGGATGAATACTGTATGATTCCACTCACGATGTATTTCAGAGTAGCTAAATCTGTAAGAGATAGAAAGTAGAATGGTGGTTGCCAGGGAATGGGGAGCAGGGAATGGTAAGTATTATTTAATGGGTACAGGGTTTCAGTTTTGGCATATGAAATGAGTCCTGCAGATGGATGGTAGTGATGGTTGCATAACAGTGTGAATGCACAGACACTGACCTGTACACCTAAAATGGTTGAAGTAGTAATAAATTTTATGTATATTTTGCAATAATTTTTTAAAAATAAGTAATTTTATTTTTTTTAAAAAAAAAGGCTATGGATCTCTTTCATGAGAAAACCTATAAGGATATATAATTCTGTGGTTTGAAGGCGGAAGTTTTGCTCCGAAACTCTCCTGAACATGAAGGCTACAAGGACTCTTTCCTTGCTCAAAAAGCCTACAGAAGCACTCCCAGCCTAAACCTCCTCCTGCATTTTATCATCAGTCAGGCCTGAGACTATCTGCTTCATTTTCATGTGGGTATGTTTTAGTCCCACCATCACCATGTTTGCTCCCAAAGGGCACATGTCAGGCTCTGTATATCACTGATTCCCCACAGGGACCGGCACAGCATCATGCATTTACTCATCACTTATGTTGCTGAACACGCACTCAGAAATTGCCAGAGGAGATCAATTTGGCAGACCGAAGAGCATCGACCAAGGTTATATTAGAAACGCCTACCTGTTGGACTCTGAAGAGGCATAACCACAAAGCAAAAAGCCACACCACTGCTTGGGTTCACAAAATGCCACTTAGGGAGATGCTGTTTACCTTTTTAAACTTTCCAATTCTGTTGGCTTTTAGCAAAACAATCTACTTCTTGCGTAATTTTGTGAGGTTCTCTAAACTGTGACTCACAGCATTTGAAAGAAAAATGAAATTAAAAAGATTGTCCTCGTGGATTTAATTTACTTCCAGAAATGAGTCTGGCACAAAGAAATGTTTTGCTCTGTTCTGCAAAGCTGCTGTAGGCGAGCCAGGTGAGAGAACTCGGAGCTACTCACTGCTGATGACTGGGGGAGAACCCCAGACCATGGAAGACTAAAATCAAGTGCTTTTCTCATTCTATACTAGAAGCAAAAATGTAACAATGGAACTTAAGGTTAAAATTCTTTTTAAGGAAACTGTGATGCTTTGCAACATAAACTGAAAACTATTTATCAAATTGGAAAAATGGAAACTTTCAAAGATAACCTTAAAAGCAAAAGAGTTACCTTCTTGTCAGGTTTTGGTGCATTTTGAATAGAACTTAGAGCTTGCCTTTTATATTCAAGTTTCTCATTTAGTTCTCGTAGTTTGTTTACAGCAAAGCTGGCTTGTTCATTAATCCGGCTGGTGCCTTCATCTACAGCTTCCTCACCAGCCTCGACTCCCGGGCCCTGGGGGAGAAAGTCACATGAACCACACTATCTTCTTCCTTTTTTTTTTTTTTCTCATTAAACTTTTGTTTTAATGGGTCTCAAAATTCTGTGACAGATTTTTGGTCAAGTTGTTTCCATTAAAAAGTACTGATTTAAAAAACTAGTAACTTAAAACTGTCACACACACACAAAAACAAATGGTCCACAAAACATTCTCCTTTCCTTCTGAAGGTTTTACGATGCATTGTTATCATTAACCAGTCTTTTACTATTAAACTTAAATGGCCAATTGACACAAACAGTTCTGAGACCGTTCTTCCACCACTGATTAAGACAGGGGTGGCCGGTATTGGGTCGGGCCTGGTTAGTACTTGGATGGGAGAACCACACTATCTTCTGATGCTGGACTGGTCAGCCATTATTACCTAGTGTATAGGCTCTCTATCATTACACTGTGCCCAAGGACTAGATTCCACTAAGGAAAGACTCTGTGGTAACAATCCAGGAGCAGGCTACTTTGCCTCAGCAAAGTAACAAGTCAAAATTATTTGGAACCAAAGTAACTGGTGTTCAGGATTGCAGTGAGAAAAGACATTTAATAGCCCAAAAAAGTGGGTGGAGATGAGGTCGTGGGGTGGATTCCATACCATTATCTTCCAAATGGTACACCCAAGGGAATCTGCTTGGAACAAGGGAAGGCAACTGAGTTCTGCACCCAGCTCAACCCGAATGATCTCTGCCTAATGTTGGACAAAGACACTGAGACACATTTGGCTTCCTTTCAGGCTCCAAAGAATGTTACAGAAAACTCATGCGTGTCCCTTTAAAATAAAATTTCCAAATTCCTATTAGTGAAAGTATTTTTGGTATACCCTTTGTTCAGCCCTTCTCTTGAAGATGTATTTTACAAATCAACAGGTAGGTCATTTTACAAGTAAAATGGTTAGCATTTCAAAGTGACTTAAGATTCATAAAGAACTGTGTAACTTTGAAAAATCTGGATAGATTACCAACAGATGGCATACAAAACAGATTTGTGCGGGGCACTGGAAAGAACGGCTGAGAACAGTCTTCTGCTTTGTTTATACTCCTTAATGTTCTAACAGAATTTTTTCTCCCAATTTTTAGTAATTGTAACAGTCATTTTTTCAAACAAAAATAAAGTATTAATAATCCTAGAAAAAAAGCTGTTTTTATTTTTGTCGGGTCTTTCAAATCCTTGTCCATGAGTGTACATATGACATAATTCTACACCTTGTATACACAGACATACATGTATTCTGTCTTTTCCATATAATTTACAATGCTGCTTATTTTGAGGGTATTAATTACAGACTTCAAAATTTTAATTTTTATGGCTGTATAGTATCCTAGCAATTGATAGTACACTGAGACATACTCCTACTGCTGCTCGTGCTCTGGGTTGATTCTGCTGGTTTGCTATCCCAAATGTACTAAAACAAACTCCATGATACATAAACTTCTCTACCCTTTAGTTATTGTCTTAAGATAAATTTCTAGAAGCAGGATTATTGTTACAAAAGAGTAAGAGCTTTCAAAAGTTCAGTGATACATATTGCTCTTGAGTCCCAGGTGAAGTTGGACAATTTTTCATGTTTGTTTACCTTACATATCAACTGTCAGTTCAAGACCTTATTCAATTTATCTGTTGGGTATTGACATTTTTAATCAATTTGAATAACCTCTTTTAAGGCATTTGCAAATTAACCATTTTAACTTTTGAGGGAGAGATAACACAGTTAAAACAAACTGACCAATAACTAAGTAAATAAATAGATAAATAAATAGATAAGTAATTAAAAAATTAAACGAACTGACCTATCTTAAAAAATAAGATAGGTTTTACTCATGAGTAATGAGTAATGATTTTTGGATCAGTTCGGTGGTGTTATACACTGAAAATATAAAGAACTAAGTAACAAATCTTTTAAAAACTCTGAAGGAATGGGCGCCTGGGTGTCTCAGTTGGTTAAGCGACTGCCTTCGGCTCAGGTAATGATCCTGGAGTCCCGGGATCGAGTCCCACATCGGGCTCCCGGCTCAGTGGCGAGTCTGCTTCTCCCTCTGACCCTCTTCCCTCTCGTGCTCTCTGTCTCTCACTCTCTCTCTCTCAAATAAATAAAATCTTTAAAAAAAAAAAAAACTCTGAAGGAATGAATTTAACAACAGTTCAGATACTGACTTCAAATACCATCAAGAGCAAGCACTTGATTCCTCAGGGCTTGAGATATCACTGGGCAGAAAAAAACCCAAGATAAATTATCATCTTTCCATGTAGGGTGACTTAAAACATTTTGTTTTTCTTTGCATCTTCATAAATCTTAAAACTCACGTAAATCATTGATAGTAAATGACAGATGGCAACTGGGGTTCTCCCATTAAATGACAGTACACTTAAGAAAATCAGACTTCAGGTGTGGCTGAGCAAGGTTTTCTTTGGAACATCTTACTTACATCTGATTTTTTAAACTCCAAAATATTTCCTGTAACTCCTCCCACATTCTCTTTCTCTCCTCATTTCCCCATCCTTTGACTATTCCCAGGCCGCACTAAGTTCTGTGGATTCTCTTACCTGGCCTAAGCCACAAATGTCCCACCCACAGGCTTTCTGCCTTCACGTTTTCGGGGTATGTCTCAGGTAGGGAGGGGGCAGTGAGGTCTCTGACTCAACAGCAGGTGGTGGTAGTCAGCTGTTTATAAGAACAAGGGGAGGCGTGTGTGAGCTCCACTTACAGTCCTGTACATTAAAAGGTGAAGGGGCGCACCAAATTCGGCTTATACAGTATGAGCCCACCCGATCATATTCGAAGCTTAACCACTGAGAAGGGAGGAGAAAGTGAAAGGTGACTCACCAGTTCATCCTTGCTGGAAATCAACTGTGAGGCATGTTTCTCGTCCTCTTTTACCATCAGTTTCTCATATAGGTCACTGACAATAAATGAAGGGTAATACCTATCCTTTAGGGTCTCATAAACATCTCCCTGGATTTTGCAGAACACTTCAATACCTTTATTTCCTACAAGACACTGCTGGATTTCTTTATAAAGTGATTTTTCCACAGGTATTTCTTTGCTTTCCACAAAGAAATTCTGGTAAATTTCGCCAACTAATTGAGGGATTTCATTCTGAAAAACAGAAGGATGAAGAACAAGAAAGATAAGAAATTTGATCTCTGACAAAAAGGATTATCTTCAGAATTCTCTACATTTCAAAGCTGGAAGGAAGACGTGGAACGCACACTGGTACCAGTGGGGGTCTCTGGCTTTCGTGTGCACATTCAGAACCAAGGGGTAAGAGTCAGACCCTCAAAAGACAACTGGCTCCTTCAAATGAACACTTCAGTTGAATAGTTAACAAATGTAATTTCTTTGAAATGCTGGAAGGAGAAAAATGACAACAGTTCTCTTCTTGCAATGGACTCCTTCTCGTAAATCTGAATTCCACAGCTCAAATATCAGCTAAATTCAATTTGGCTTTTTAAAATCTAATATAAATCATTGGAAGTGCCATTTCTCACTCAAAAAAAAAAGTCAGTATTGTATAATTTAAGAAAACAAGAAAAATGTTCTTTCAGAATGATGATTTATTGCATTATAATCAAGCTTATATTAGATGGCTTAGTCTTAAACGTTACACTTAGGTCATAGCCAGCCTACTTTGCAAATTCAAGTATCTCTTCTGGTTAACATAATATTTATATTTCCTCTAGACACATCTCATTAACTCCAGGAATGTTATACAAAGTCTTCAACAGGAGTGAAAAATGAAGACAGGGGCGCCTGGGTGGCTGAGCGTCAACTCTTGGTTTCAGCTCAGATCATGATCTCTGGGTCTTAGGGCTCTGCCACTCAGTACAGAGTCTGCTGGAGATTATCTCCCTCTCCCTCCCCCTCTGCTCCTCCCCCTGCTCACACTCTCTCTCTAAAAAAAATAAATAAAATCTTTTTTTAAAAAATGAAGACAAACAACTTAACAAATGAAGACTGTGAATTCAACAAACATCCCAGGACTTTTACATCCAAATCAGTGTTGCCAGGTCAAAATAGCTAGTGTTGCATTTGACAAAGCTATATGCTCCTATTCCACTGAAATCTTTCAAACTGTTTTCAGTAGTTTAGAAAAGTTCTTTAGATTGCTGTTTGCAACATTCCTTTGAGCGCAGCCAAAAGTCATTTGGAATCAAGTCTAGTAAATAGAATATATAATAAAGTAGGCAAAAACAGTATTTGATAAAATGAGGTAATTTGTGGCTTACAAATTAACAATGAAAAGCAATGAAAAGCAAAATCTTCTAAGAAGATTTAAAAATACTATGAGAGTGAATTTAATTCCTTAACCAATGTAATTTGTGGGGCACCTGGGTGGCTCAGTCCGTTAAGCATCTGCCTTCAGCTCAGGTCATAAACCCAGAGTCCCAGAATGGAGCCCCATATCAGGGTCCCTGCTCAGCAGGAAGTCTGCTTCTCCCTCTGCCTCTGCCCCTCTCCCCACTCATGTTCTCTCTCTCTCCCTCTCTCTCTCAAATAAATAATCTTTTACAAAAACAAAAAACAAGGTAGTTTGTGATTTATGATGTATTTTAAGTTGGTATTCAGTTCTGCCAACACTCATATAAAGTGCAAATAGTAATTTAATGTACCTTTGTGCTTATTTTAATAAGCCTCTCAAAATATATGTATATGTTATACATAAATATACAAACATGTATATTTATAGACACATATAAACATACATATTTCACAGTCTTTAATCCTTAAATGTACTGAGACCTTGTCGAGTGCAAAACACAATGCTTACTGCTGGGGTTTTCATTGTAAGAGGCATCTATAACGAAAAATGTTCTTTTGTGTTTTGTAATTCAATCATATTTTATTTATTTTTTAAAAGATTTATTTATTTACTTACTTATTTATTTGAGAGAGAGAATCCACAAGCAGACTCCCCACTGTGCGCAGAGCCCAGCGTGGGGCTTGATCCCAGGACCCTGAGATCATGACCTGAGCCAAAACCAAGAGTCAGCCACTAAACCAACTGGACCACCTAAGCCCCATTAATTCAATCATATTTTAAATGAACTAAAAGAAGAACAGTTGTGTAAAATATGCACATGATGACATTAAAATAACAAGATTATGAGATGGAGGTGCAGATGACAAGATCAATTCATTATAACAGCAATGTGAATATATATATGTCTTTTTATAATGTGTTAAAAAAATAATTGCCTGAAAATAAATTCAATATTTTGGTACATTTATAAGTCACTTTTTCCCTTGACTACACATTCAAAAGCATCTTTTTTGTAAAATAAAATCTAATTTCATTTACTGTTAGGGGCTAGAACATAATTCCATTATTACGTTTGGTTTTAAAGAGTCTTTTAATGTATACTTATCTTACAGCTTCATTGAGAAACACAGACACAGCGTCTAACATGCACGTTTTCATCAGCGAGTGATTAATATTCCTTTGATGCTATATATACTACCTTGTTTGCACTCTTTAAATACTCCACAGACTCCCAAAAACTAATCAGAGCTCTCTTGTCCATCCTTTCCATGTATATTCGAAAGTGCTCTCGGTAGAAAGTACTAGCCAAGATATCTTCAAACTGAAGAATCTATTAAGGGAATTCAAGAAAAAAGTTTTTATTATCAGTTTACTTTAACTTCCAATGGATTAGTCTCTAAATCGGGGAGGGGACCTCATTTTTTAAGGTCATAGTCAGTATAATATGGTATTTCTCTCCACTTCCTAAATTTTAAATGGAAAAAGTTTATTAAAGATTCAAAATGTGCATATTCAATAAATACCAATTTTCAAATTAATCATCCACACATTCAGCAAAAGATCTATTTGGCATTTACTCTGTATCAGGCACATTTCTAGGAAATGAAACAGACAAAAATCCTTGCCCTGTGGGATATACTGCTAAAAGTAACAGATGCTCATAACAGAAAAATTGAAGAGAAATGTCTAAAAAAACCCAGGAGGCTAGAATCTAATAATTTGGCATTTTTGCCTTCCATCCGATCTTTATACAGCTGAGGAAAATGATTTTATATCTTGTTCGTTTACAGTATCATTTATTTTTTTCACAAATAACTTTACTTATTACCCCGATTCCCCAAATTTTACCACCTTTTAAAATCACATTCTCTCCCTGCTACACATGCACACACACGTACACACACATATGTGCACACCACCACCCCACAACCATACTAAAAAAAAAATAGTAAGCTGTAGACAAGATCAGCCTTTTACCATTGGATAAAGCCCGCATTCCTAAAGACAAGAATATTTTCTTATGTAAACAACGTATAATAATCAAAATAAGGAAATAAACATCAACACAGTACTATTAGCTAATCTGTCAGCCTCGTTCAGATTTATTTTAAAAATCTTTTGTAAGCATCATTTTAATTGGTTCTTAATATTACACTGTATGCATGTACCAAAATTACTCCTTTGTTTACCATTTTGCATGCTTACAGAAAAAGAAAAACCACATCTGGAGACACAGCGTGCACAATCTTGAGCATAGGTTGCCACAAGAGGAGAAAGCAGATCACCTTTGTAATTATTCATAACTCAATTCGTTACGAGAAATGCCTCAAATTAATTTAGAAGGAACTGAAGCCCTATATCCTTAGCTCTTAGTTAGGCTTAAAAAAAAAAAAAAGACATGTAAGTATAACTCAAATGCAATAAAAGAAAAACTTATGTTTTAAGATTCTTAAAATTTAAATTGTGGCAATTGGAATTTTTTTGGAAATGTTACCAGTAAGATCTTTCTACAATCAAGGGCACATGATCAATACAGATTCAACTCTTCTGCTGACAGTGAACCCTCAAGAGGTTTTGTGAACAGAAAGGCTCAGGCATTTTTCTAACAACTTCTGGTGACTAATTAAAGAAGACAGCCATCCCCTGCTACAGATCACTAGCAATTAGAGTCCATAAATGTTTCAGACAATTAGTATTTAGTTAGTTTACTAACTTTGGAAGATCACAGCATGTATTTATGTAAACCCTACCAGTAAAGCATTTTGAAGCACAAACTCTAACTGTACATGATACACAGAGGTTTCTAGGAACCCATATCAACTTTGGCTAGGGATAACAGATCACTCAGAGAGTTACCGATTTCTCATATAGGAAGAAGCCAAGCAGAAAGAGCATTCAACGAAATCTAAGGAAGTCTTCCCAGTATAAATTTTCCTTGAATCAAAATGAATTCTAAGTTAGATACAAAGTAATATTTGCAAAACCAAGTTCAAAACATCTTCTAAAATATTAGCCATTTTTAGATTTTTATTGTATCGGGCGCCTGGGTGGCTCAGTTGGTTAAGCGACTGCCTTCGGCTCAGGTCATGATCCTGGAGTCCCGGGATCGAGTCCCACATCAGGCTCCCTGCTCAGCGGGGAGTCTGCTTCTCCCTCTGACCCTCTTCCCTCTCATGCTCTCTATCTCTCATTCTCTCTCTCTCTCTCAAATAAATAAATAAAATCTTAAAAAATAAAAATAAATTAAAAAAATAAAAATAAAAATGTTATTGTATCTTATGAATAGTCTACGCTCAGTTCCGAAAGTACAAATATATATAAATAAATGATACCAAATATATCTCAAGAATAATTAAACATCTGATATATCTCTTACCTTGGCTGATGGATTAACCAAATTCTCTGCTCCATTTGTTTTCTTTCTCTCCTCTTGAAAGACAGAAGAGCATCTCACTGTGTAACACCTACACTAACGGTGTGGGTCGGGGTGAACAGGATGAGTAGATCGTATACTTCACAGTCAAATGTATTCATTTGAGATTAACTCAATCTCAATTCATTTGAGATTAACTAATTTCAGTAATTCTGAGATTTTTGTGTAAAAGTACAAAGAGAAGGGTGGGTAGGTCAAACTTGACACCACTACTAAAATCATTTTTTTAAACTATAGATGATATAATTAACATTCACTAAGGGCTTCCATTCAGCAAACATTGTGCTCTTAATTTATTTGTTAGTTCAGCCCTTTTCTTTTTGTCCTAAGACCCCTGGTAATTCTGGGAGGGATGCTACCACAGTCAATGGTCTCTACGTAGGAGACAAAATACTGTCCTAGTAGATATTACATGTACAAAAGGCCATGTAGCATTTCAGGCAGGAAGGCAGATTATTCCCTATTCCTCTTCAGGAATTTTTATTTATGCTTTTTCAGTCTCTCCCAGTCCAACTTGACCTGGTTTCATCATGCATATTTTGCAAACTTGGTTCTGTGTTTTGTGTGGGTTACTACCTCTTACCCAGCTAATTAATTTTTCTCCAGGAAAAGCACTCAGAAGTACCTCAGGGCTTTAGAGGAATAAACATGCTCCTAATGTACCCAACATGTTACCAAGAGTGACCCAGGACCAGGATTCTCTAGTTACAAACAGCCACAATATACTCCCGAGACTACCTCCAGCATACTAATGAGAATACGTAGAATTAGGATCTTGGGAATGGTGTTTTTATCCTAAAAGGAGAGATTACAATTGGATTTTTCTTACATCTATATCATCAGTAAACATACTCCCATAATAATCAATGCCAGTAATAATATTTAGTGAGTACTCATATACCATGTGGTGTACATATCCCATTATGTGCATTATTTAATGGTCACCACCCAAAGGGTACATAAAATTATCCTGATTTTACAAATGGAGTACAAAGAAGCGAACTTGTCCACAGTCAATCCCAGTAGATATAGGATTGAAAGCCAGGCTTTCCGACTCTAGCACAACTTCTCAACCATAATTAAACAGTTCCTCTCCTTAAGAAATTACCCAATTTGTGTTTGTAACAAACTACAAATAGTATGGAATTCAAGAAGGAAAGACGAATTTAGGAAAGATGCTCTACAAGAACTCCAGCAGAAACAGAAAGTCAGGGAATCTTCATATTCAAGTGCGGAGTCCTGAGCTACACTTGATGGTGTTCATTCTGGACGGGTCTTGGATCAAATACAAATTGATATGAAAACTGATCTTAGACAGTGGGTTGGAAGATGGGGGCGGAGTAGGAGGATCACAGGCTCACCTTGTGCCACAAACAAAACTAGATAACTTTCAAATCATCCTAAATGCCCCAGAAACTGACCTGAAGGCTGGCAGAACAAACTCCATAACTAAAGGTAGAGAATAAGTCACACTGAAGAAGGTAGGAAATGTGGACATGCTGCTTGGGAGAGAAATGGATCCTGGTGCTGTGGTGAGGAAGAAGCCAAGGCCACAGACAAGGATGAACGACAGGGGAAAACAAATCCCCATAGTAATTGGCTTAGAAAGTAAGAGGGGCCAAATTTCGTGACTTCTGGCAACCAGCGGGGCTTGAAACCTGGAGTTCTAAAGTGGACTGGGCTGGGACAGAGCCTGGAGGGGGCTGTGCTGCTCTCAGAAGGCCAGCAAACAACCTGCAGACGTACAGAATGGAAACAGAAATCTGAAGAGCACCCAGGGCACATAGTGGGGAGGTTATTCACTCATTTCGGAGTGTATCCCAGAGAGTCAGTGTTCATGGAGAGACCACACTGGGAACAAAGGAACTGGCCATATGCATCTCCCTCCCCGACCCCTCAGCGTAAGTGCAGGGCCACCTGCAGGAACGAGCACTATTCCCACACTCACTACCTAACCTGCTTATACAAACCACCCCTCAAACCTGTGCTGCAGTGGAACTGCCCCTCCCAGTCATGCTTGCCTCAGTCCCAGCACGGTAGGCCCCCTCCCCCAGAAGGCCAGCCCAAAACTCTGCTCACACCATGTGCCCCGACTCAGCAGTTTTGTAGTTCTGTTGGCAGTGGTGACAGGTCTCACTTCACAAGCAGACCGAGCACACCTGGTTAAAATGTACCACATTCAGGGCAGGGACCAAACACTGCCCACAACAGGCAAAGAGAGCCTCTCCAGATAACTGGCCTGAAGGATAAAGCAGCCAGGACAAAACAACAGAACACACACACCACATACTGGAGACACTCCCAGAAGCACCAGGTTTTGGGGAACAAGGGAGACTACATAGCAGGGCACTATAGGACCTCTTCTTCAGAAGGCCATTACCCTCAAGAACAGGAGATATAGCTGACTTTCCTAAAAGAGAGAAACAGGCAGAGATGTAGACAAAATGAGAAGATAGAAATTTATCCCAAAGAGGGTGCCTGGGTGGCTCAGTCAGTTAAGCATCTACCTTCAGCTCAGGTCATGATCTCAGGGTCCTGGGATCGAGCACCACATCAGGCTCCCTGCTCAGCAGGGAGTCTGCTCTCTCCTCCTGCCCCTCCCCTGGCACTCACTCACATGCTCTCTCTCTCTCTCTCTCTCTCTCTCTCTCTCTCTCTCTCTCTCTGTCTCAAATAAATAAATAAAATCTTTAAAAAAAAAAAAAAAAAGAAATTTATCCCAAATGAAAGAAGAGGACAAAGTCACAGCCAGAGAGTTAAGTGAAACAGATATCAGTAACATGTCTTTTGGAGTATTTAAAGCAATGATCATAAGGATACTCACTGACTTGAGAAAAGAGTGGAAGACATGAGTGTCTTTTATGTCTTACACAGAGATAAGGAATAACAAGCAGAAATAAAGGGCTCAATAAACAAAATGAGAAACATGCTTGAAAGAATGAACAGCAGGCTGGAAGAAGCAGAGGAAAAAATTAATGACCTAGAAGACAGAGCGATGGAAAGTAATCAAGGTGAACAAAAGAGGGTAAAAAGAATTACACAAAAAGTGAATAGGGAACTCAGTGACTCCATCAAATGTAGTAACATTTGTATTACAGGAGTCCCAGAAGAAGAAGAAAGAGAAAAAGGGGCAGAAAATTTATGTGAAGAAATAATACCTGAAAACTTCCTGAATGTGGAGAAGGAAACAGATATCCAGATTGAGAAGGCACAGAGAACCTCCAACAAAATCAACAAAAGCAGATCCATACCAAGACATATTGTAATTAAATTGGCAAAACATGTGATAAAAAACAAAGTTTAAAAGCAGTAAGACAAAAGAAGACAGTAAAACCCCATGAGGATATTAGGGGATTTTTCAGCAGAAACTTTCAAAGCCAGAAAGGCGTGGCATGATATATTCAAAGTCCTGAACAGAAAAATCTACAGCCAAGAATACTCTATCCAGCAAGGCTATCATTCAGAATAGGAGAGATGAGTTTCCCAGACAAACAAAAACTAAAGGAGTTCATGACCACTAAGCTAGCTCTGCAAGAAATATTAAAAGGCAAACTTTGAATAGAAAGGAGAGACCAAAAATGACAGTAGATAGGTAGGAAACACCAAAGCAGTAAAAATGAGTATTTCAGTATAAAACCAGTCAAGGAACTAACAAAAGGATGTAAAACATGATAACATATACCTAGAACATGGGGAGGAGAGAAATAAAGAATGGGTACAACTTAAATGACCATGAATTTAATATAGACTACTATATGCAGAAGAGGTTATATACAAACCTAATGGTAACCATATATCTAAAACCACTAATAAATACACAAAGAATAAGGAAAGAAATCCAAATATATCATTAAGGAAAATCAGAAACCATGAAAGAGAGAAAGACAAGAAAAGACCAGAGAAAATCTTCAGAAACAACCACAAAAGAAATAAAATGACAACAAATATCTATCAATAATTACTTTGAATGTAAATGGACTACACACTCCAATCAAAAGACATACTGTGACAGAATGGATAAAAAAACAAGACCCATCCATATGCTGCCTACGTGAGACTCATTTTAGACCTAAAGACACCTGCAAACTGAGGGGCGCCTGGGTGGCTCAGCCAGGTTGAACATCCAACTCTTGATTTCAGCTCAGGCCTTGATCTCAGGGTCATGAGTTCAAGCCCCACAATGGGCTCTACACCGGGCATGGAGCCTACTTTACAAAAAAAAATTACATATGCAGATTGAAAGTGAGGGGACAGAGAAATATCTATCATGCAAACAGATGTCAAAAGAAATCTGGAGTAGCAATACTTATATCAGACAAACTAGACTTTAAAACAAAGACTGTAACAAGAGACAAAGAAGGACACTGTATAATAAATGATAAAGGGGACAACCCAACAAGAAGATACAACAATTGTAAATATTTAATGCACCCAAATGGAAGCACCTAATATATAAAACAGTTAATAACAAACATAAAAGACTAATTGATGATAATACAGTAACAGTAGGGGACTTTAACTCCCTCCTTATATCAATGGACAGATCATCCAATCATAAAATCAACAGGGCTATGATGACACATTGGACCAGGTGGATTTAACAGATATATTCAGAATATTTTGTCCAAAACCAGCAGAATACACATTCTTTTCAGGAGCACATAGAACACTCTCCAGAACAGATCACATATCAGGCCTCAAAACAAGTCTCAATAAATTCAAAAAAAAGATCAAAGTTATATCATCCATCTTTTCTGACTACAATGCTATGCTAAATGCTACTGCTAAAACTAGAAATCAACCAAAGAAAAAATCTGTAAAGACCAAAATTACATGGAGGTTAAATAACATGCTACTAAACAATGGATGAGTCAACCAGGAAGTCAAAGAAGAAATAAGAAAAATATATAGAAATAAATGAAAATAAAACACAACAGCTCAAAACCTTGGGATGCAGCAAAAGCAGTTCTAAGAGGAAATATACAGCAATACAGGTCTACCTCAAAAAGCAAGAAAAATCTCAAATAAACAACTTAACCTTACACCTAAAGAACCTATAAAAAGAACAACAAATGAAACCTAAACCCAGAAGAAGGAAATAAGACTAGAGCAGAAATAAATGATATAGAATCTAAAACAAAAACAAAATAAAAACCAAATAACAAACAAAACCAATGGAACAGATCAATAAAACCAGGACCTGGTTCTTTGAAAAAAAATCAACAAAATTGACAAACCTCTAGCTAGATTTAACAAGAAAAAAAGAGAAAGAACTCAAAATCACAAATGAGAGAGGAGAAATAACAACCTATACCACAGAAATACAAATAATTACAAGGAATATTATGAAAAAATATGTGCCAACAAATTGGACAATATAGAAGAAATGGATAAATTCCTAGGAACATAGAAACTACCAAAACTGAAACAGGAAGAATTAGAAAATTTGAACACCAGCAAAGAGATTGAATCAGTAATCAAAAAACTCCCCAAAAAACAAAAGTCCAGGGCCTGATGGTTTCACAGGTGAATTCTACCAAACATTTAAAGAAGAGTTAATACCTATTCTTCTCAAACTATTCCAAAAAAATAGAACAGGAAAGAAAACTTCCAAATTCATTCTATGAGGACAGCATTATTCTGACACCAAAATCAGATAAAGACACCACTAAAAAGGAGAGCCATAGGCCAATATCCCTGATGAACACAGATGAAAAAATGCTCAAAATACTAGCTAAATGAATTCAACGATACATTAAAAAAAAAAAAAATCATCCACCACAATCAAATGGGATTTCTTCCTGGGTTGCAAGGGTGGTTCAACAGTCACCCAAAAAACACCCAACACCCAAAAAAACAAATAATCTAATTAAAAAATGGACAGAGACATGAAGAGACATTTCTCCAAAGAAGACATCCAGATGGCCAACAGACACATGAAAAGATGCTTATCACTTATTATCAGGGAAATGCAAATCAAAACTACTACATCACCTCACACCTGTCAAATTGGCTAAAAACAAAAACACATTGAAACAACAGGTGTTCATGAGGATGTGGGGAAAAAGGAAGCCTAGTGCACTGCTGGTAGGAGAGCAAACTGCGGAAAACAGTTTGGAGATTGCTCAAAAAGTTAAAAATAGAATTACCTTAGAATCCAATAATTGCACTACTGGGTATGTACCCAAAGAATACAAGAACACTAATTCAAGGGATACATGCACCCCGATGTTTATAGCAGCATTATTTACAATAGCCAAGAAATGGAAGCAGCCCAAGTAGCCACTGATTGATGAATGGGTAAAGAAGTAGTGTGTGTGTGTGTGTGTGTGTGTGTGTGAGTCGCATGCACGCACACACACATGTGCGAGTGTATAATGGAATATTACTCAGCCATAAAAAAGAGTGAAATCTTGCCATTTGCAAGGACGTGGATGGTGCTAGAGAGCATAATACTAAGTAAGATGAGCCAGTCAGAGAAAGACAAATACCATATGATTTTATTCCTATGTGGAAAACAAGTGAGCAATGGGAAGGAAAAAAAGAGACAGAGAAAGAGAGAAACCAAGAAACAGAAAACTGATGGCTACCAGAGGGAAGGGAGGTGCAGGAATGGGTTAAATAGTTGAGCACTGGGTGATGTGTAGAATCATGGAATCACTATATTGTGCACCTGAAACTAATATAACACTATATGTTAACTGGAAATAAAATAAAAACTTATATGTGGTTAAGGGGAAAAATGAAGGGGGGGAAATTGGAGGGGAAGATGAACCATGAGAAACTATGGACTCTGAGAAACAAACTGAGGGTTCTAGAGGGGAGCGGGGTGGGGGGATGGGTTAGCCTGGTGATGGGTATTAAAGAGGACACGTATTGAATGGAGCACTGGGTGTTATATGCAAACAATGAATCATGGAACACTACATCAAAAACTAATGATTTAATGTATGGTGATTAACATAACATAAAAAAAAAGATTGATCTTATCTATGTCTTGAATGTTTAATAGATTTCACCAGTGAAATAATCTGAGCCTGAAGTTCTCTTTGTGGGAAGGTTTTAAATTATAAATTCATTTATAATTGCTACTCAGATTTTCTATTTCTTTTTGAGTCAGTTCTAGTAATCTGTATTTCCAAAGGAATTGGTCTGTTTTATTTAAATTGTGAAATTTACTGACTTCAAATTGTTCATAATACTCCTTTGTTCTCCTTCTAATGCATGGAGGATCTATAGTGATGCCCCCTCTCTCATTCCTAATAATGGTAATTTGTGCCTTCTCTCTTCCTTTTGTCAGTCTAACTAGAGTGTATAATAGATCTTTTCAAAGAACTACCTTTCACTTTCATTGATTTTTCTCTGTTTTTCTGTTCTCTATTTCATTGATTTCTGTTGTTATACTATTTCCTCCCTTCTAGTTATTTTAGTTTTCATTTGTAGGTTCTTAAGGAGGAAGATCACTGATTTTAAACCTTTCTTCTTTTTTAACATAAGCATTAAAAAGTGTTTCCTTCTGAGAAGCCTGGGTGGTTCAGTCAAATGTCTGCCTTCAGCTTAGATTAGGATCCCGGACTCCTGAGATGGAGCCCCGGTATCAGGCTCCTCACTCAGTGGGCAGCCTGCTTCTCCCTCTCCCTCTGCCCTTCCCCTCTCCCCCCACTCATGCTTGCTCTGTCTCTCTCTCTCTCTCTCAAATAAAGAAATCTTAAAAAAAAAAAAAGTGTTTCCTTCTAAGTAGTCTTTACTGTATCCCACAAACATTAAGATGTTGTACATTCATTTTCATTCCCTTCAAACTAGTTTCTAATTTCCCTTATAATTTCTTGACTCAAGCCTTATTTAGATATACTGTTTAATTTAAAAATATTTGAGAATTTTCCAGATCTATTATTGATTTCCAATTCCATTTGGTCAGAGAACATCTGTATAATTTTAAACCTTTTAAATTTGTTGGGATTTGTCTTATTGCCCAGCAATATAGTCTTTCTTGGTGAATGTTCAATGTACACTTGAGAAGAATGTGTATTCTGTTGGTACTAGGTGGAATGTTCCAGAAATGTCCATTCGTTCCCATTGGTTATTACTGTTGTTCACATCTTCTATATCCTGATTTTTTGTTTATTTCTTCTATCAATTACTGAGAGGCAGGTGTTAGCATTTCCAATTATAAATAATTGTGGATCTTTTTTTCTCCTTTCAGTTCTGTCAGTTTTTGCTTCATGTATTTTTTTTTTTTTGAAAGAGAGAGAGAGAGCACAGTGAGTGGGGAGGGGGGACAGAGGGAGAGAGAGAATCTTAAGCAGGCTCCATGCCCAGCATGGAACCCAACTCAGGGCTCACTCTCACGACCCTGAGATCATGACAGCTGAAATCAAGAGTCAGACGCTTAACCAACTGAGCCACCCAGGTGCCCCGCTTCCTGCATTTTAAAGATCTCACTGATTGCATACAAATTTAGGATTATCATGCCTTCTTGATGAATTTACCCCTTTATCATAATGAAATGTTCTTCATCCCTGGTTATATTCCTTGTTCTGGTGTCTATTTCATCTGATGTTAATATTAACTACTTTAGATTTCTTATGCTTTGTGTTTACGTAAGCATGTCTTTTCCCCTCTTTTCACTTACAATCTGTCCCTTAATATTTAGTTTCTTATAGACAGCATATAATTCCTTCTTTTTATTTACTTAATCTCTTTCGTTGAATTGGGGGAATTCATCTAATTTTGAAGACTAGGTTCTGAAATAAAGTTGGGTGGTGATTTTTCTGGATCAAACATGATTAGGTTATAGCAAAACTCCTCTACCCATTTATGGCCCCAAACTAACCAAAATCTTACCTTTCGACTAGCAAACCATCATAAACATTAGAATTCTGTAATATTATCTGAGGCTTTCAGCCTGAAGCCTAACTGAAATAATTTTATTGAGCTTACACTGTTGCAACAGCAATAGGTTGCTCCTTTCCTAAATATCTGAAGAAACAAGTCAAAATGGAGCTAAAACCAGATTAAGTCTACTTCTAGTAAATACTGCCAGATAACATGTACTGAATTCACATTCAGTTCTAAAATGATCTTCTTTTATGTTTCTCAAGGTTTTCTTCTACCATAAGATCTAAAACCACATCATCTTTTGACTGCGTAGCAAGATACCAGAAGCATCTTCTAGGTATATATCTCTCATCTCTATTGGATCACTTTCCTTTCTATTTTATAATTACATAGGACTCTTTAAGAGCAGGGACTCCATCTTATTCCTTTTGTATTCTAGTACCTTGCACTGTAACTGAGAGACTGTAGACCCTCAATAAATGTCTGCTGAATGAATGAATGAATGAATACAGAGGACACAAGAAGAGAACTTTTTCTGTGACAAATGTGGCTGGAAATCTATTTGAGAGTCCAGAGGCTGAGGAGAAAAGGGAAGAAGGACAATATTCGACCTGCCAAATCCACTCTCTTGCCAACATTCACCAAAAGGTAAAATTTTTCACTTTGGACCACAAAGCCAAACTTGCAGAAAGGTGTATTTGCTAAGAGCAAAATAAACAGATCTCCAGCGGTAAGGAGAGACCCTTCTAGAAAACAAGAGCTACTTGGGGCTGCATTCATGCCACTTGTCCAAGATGTTGCAGACAACTATGGCTTCTGTTAGAGTTGGTCCAAAGTCAAGCATAAACTATCCTGAAGAGACTCTAATGGAGACTGGGCCACAAATAAGAAAAAAGGTCAAAGTTCATCTCTGGGATGAGGAGGAAGGGAAAAGTCACACATAGGCATCTGAAGCCAAACCAAGAACTGAATGAGAAAAGATCAAGAGACTAAAAGTCCAAATAAGTGAGGTTAGAAGCGGTAGCCAAAGTCAAATTATACTGATGGTAGCCTCTTTGTGGCTAAGTGCCATCTTAAAAAAGAGAAGTTTGGAGACTGCCTTGAAATCCTGTTCCCAATGGTACAAACAAGCTCCTCAGGGGGTACCACTGCTGTTTCCTTCAATCCTAGCATTCCCTGGGTCTTGGAAGACAAGCTTGGGTCCTTGAGAGTAAGAACAGGTACTGAGGTAGGGCTAGGACACTTTCCTAAGCTCCATGAGCTGAGGACCCCGTTTGAGACAGTCCAAAGTTTTGTTGTAAAAACAGTTGCTGACATATTATGGCTCAGGGAGAAAACACTCAGATTGTGACGCAACTAGATCTGGGTTTTTATCTAGTTCTGCCTCTTTCCACCTGGCCTTAGGTAATTTACTTAAACCACTGTGCTTCTTCACCTGTAAAATGGAAATATCAAGAAATTCAAATTTCATTGAATTGTGGTGAGAGCTAAGTAAAATAACTTATAAGATACCTTCTATTCCATAGGTGGCTAGTTCTATCCAGCTGATAGTGGGCAACTCAGTTGGGTCATTGTAAGTGTAAGTGTGTGCCTCGGGGTTTGTGGGTTAGGAAAAAACACACGGGCACACACACACACACACCCTCCATGCCTACATATCTTACCTATTACCATTCACAGAAGTCAAGGACACCAAGTAATATAGCTCTTTGTGAGCAAACATGTGAGTCTCTGTTCTGGAACATAGGTCTTATGTTAAATACCAAAAAGTTAAAAGACTGGATGGGAGATTACATGAGTGTTTATAACTAACATGAAATGGTCAAAACAAGGAACCACAAAGTTCTACCTTCTGGCTTTGAGGCCCTTCTCCCTCGTCCAAGGTCCCCTCGTCTTGCTGGTCATAGGCAGGACCTCCCAGGATTCGGATTCTCTTCTCACACTGCTTCTTTGCCACAGTCAGTTGGTTAATGTACCTTTTCATATTCCTGGCCCTTAGGAGATCAGCTTTCATTGCAGCAGTTTCTTTACCTTGAATGGGGTGGATGGACAGGACCCAGTCAGAGGACAAGGTAGAAAAAGGGGAACGTAACAACTCTGAACGAGACTGGTGTCTGACATGGTAAATTTTGAACAGTGGATACTAAAGAAGAGAATTCATGCTAAACACACACACACACATCTATATACCCTCAAAGAGAAGTACCATTAATTTCTAAACATACCAGTGAAAAATCCTACTCGGGTATAAAACATTTTTTTTTTAAAAACCTCACCTGTACACATAAACTCACAATCGATGTGCATGTGTGTATGTGTATTTAAATATACGTACATATCATGTATGCAGAGTCATTCCCAAGCATGCAGTGAGTGCTCACTGTGTGTCAGGCACTGGCTAGTAGGCATTTGGGACTCAAGACCAATTGTTAAAATCTCATGGAACTTAAAGCCTAGCCAAGGCAGAAATCCAAAGACAGCAGTAGCAATTATGAGCAGATAGGGGCTACAAAGAAAATGTGCAGGTATCCTTGAGCTGCTTGACCAGTGCTTCTGACCCAGGTTTCCCTGAGCAAATTACACTCAAATGAAATGAAGAAGGAGTGGAATGTGGCGCCCAGAGAGAGCAGCAAGTGTGAAAAGTGAAAGCCGCGAGGCAGGAAGGAGAGAGCCTAGGAGGACCTGGAAGAACCCGTGCAGCAGATGCAAGGGGGAGATAGTGATCCAAAGTAAATGTGGAGGAGAAAGGAGCCAAGAGACACAAAGCCATTTAGTCCATAGGAACAACTTCGGTTTTTAGCTCAACAGCACTGGGCAGCTTCTAATGGGTTTTAAGCAGGAGTATGTCATAAATGGGTTTGCATTTTTAAAGATTATACAGGAAGGATAAAAACATAAATAATTGGAAGGCAAAAGACTGCAAAAAGGGAAACCAGCTGAAGACCCCTGCAGTAACCCAGGAGGCAGGTGCCTAAACCAGGGTCACGGCAACGGCAGGAGAGAGGACTGGAAGGATCTGAGAACGATTTATAAAGAGAACTAACAGGACCCTGTGATTGACCAGAGAGGGGAGAGGGTAGGCGGCTGAGGAATGTAAAGAAAACAGAGGTATCGAAGATGCTCCCAAGTTTCTGCCATGAGCAGCCATGGAGGTGGTGGGGCCAGTTATGAACCAGGGAACATTACAGAAAAAAACAGGTTTATGAAAGATCTTAAATTCAGCTGTGGACAATGTGGCAGATGATATTTGCCAAAGGTGCTCACAAGATCTCTCATCTCACCTGCTCTTTTTGTCAATGTTACTGTGACAATCTCCCTCTGAGAAGGAGGGTACGTGTTCCATTTTCCTGAACACAGGTGGGTTTGTGATTACAGAGGAAGCGAACCCATGACTTCCGAAGCTAGATCGTAAAAGGCCACACACTTGAAGCCCTGAGCCAGCCACCTGGTAAGTCGTCCACCAGCCAGGAGGCCTCTGTGCTTTGAGGAGGCCTAATCAGTCATTGGAGGGATCTACATGGAGAGGTCCCCCAGACCACAGCCCTGGCTGGACCTCGGCTCACAACCAGCACCAGCTTGGCACCATGCACATACACCATCTTGAAGGTGAGGCATCCAGCCACAGTCAAGCAGAGAAGAGTCATCCCTGCCAAACCTGCTCAAACTGCCAATTTGTGTACAAAAGAAATGACTATTGTTGAAGACACTGCATTTTGGGGTGGTTTTGTTACACAGCAAAAGAACAGGCAAACTGAGTTTGAGGGCATTTGGCTACCTGAGCAGAGATGCAAGGTGTGGAGTTGAGAAGTATTCAGCATCGGTCGATGGTAACTCAAGTCACAGGAGTAGGTGAGACAACCCAGGAGGAGATAAAATGGTCCCAGTACAGAATCTATGTAAACCCTACATTTAATAGTGAGAAAGAAGAAGCAGAGCTAGCAAAGGAGATGGTGAAGGAGAGACAGGAGAATGTGAGTGTGTGGTTTACAGAGAAGCCAAAGAAGGAATTTCAGCAACACAGGAAAAACAGTATCTCGTGTGTGCTACTGCACAGTCTCCCAGCTGGTCACCATGCTGTCTCCTTCGTCTCCCCTTCAGTCTTTGTCAGCACGGCAGCCAAGGCTAACCTGTTTAACCTACCAACCCGATCACATCATTCCCCTGCTCAGAACCTGCCCCCACGCCCCCATTTCACCCTCAGCAAAAGGCGAGGCTCTTTCAGGGAGACAGAGGCCCTACACACTCCAGCCTCATCCTGACTCTCCACAGTAAACATACCGGTTTCCTTACGGGCTCTTGTTGTTTTTGTTTTTTTTTTAAGATTTTATGTATGTATTTGACAGAGAGAGATACAGCGAGAGAGGGAACACAAGCAGAGGGAGTGGGAGAGGGAGAAGCAGGCTTCCCGCGGAGCAGGGACCCCGATGCAGGGCTCGATCCCAGGACCCTGGGGTCATGACCCGAGCCGAGGGCAGATGCTTAACCGACTGAGCCACGCAGGCACCCCTCTTGCCTTTTTTAAATAACAGCTTTATTGAGATACACTTCACAGACTATACGATTCACCTTATTTAAAGTGTACAATTTAACTTCTTTTAGTATATTTACAGACTGTGCAGCCGTCACCACAATCACTTTTTTAGAAGATTCTCATCACCCTCGGAAGAAGCCAGGTACCCATTAGCAGTCACCCAACCCTCTCAGCCCTGGGCATTTTTATGGGGGCTTTCTCTATGGATTTGCCTATTCTGGACATTTCATGTAATACGTGGTCTTTGGTGACGAGCTTCCTGAACACGCTGGTGGTTCCCTACTCAGGGCTTTCTCATGCCTTCCCTCAGGGAGGCCCTTTCATCCACCCCGGGATCTGCAGGGCTCACTTCCTCACCTCCCTCAGATCCTCAGTTCAGGTCTCGGGGGAGCCTTCCCTAGGTACCCTATTTCTAACTGCAACCCCCAGCCTACAACACTGCTTTTCTCCCTCTCTGCTTTACTTTCTCCATAGCACCTATAACCACACTTATATTCGACTTATTTATCCTGTAAGTAGGTCCTCATCAAGGTTGGCATTTTGCTTATTTATACACTATTATATCTCCAGCACCTATAACAGTGCCTGGCAACACAGTGGAAACTCATTAAATATTTGTTGAAATGGATGAATGAGCTGTGTCAAGTATTCCTGAGCTGTCAACAACCATAGAGCTAACATTTCACTAGGTGCTTATTACTATGTCTCAGGTATTGTGCTTCTCTAGAACTTGGGCTCTGAAGGAGAGAAACAGAGTACCCTCACCTCCCATTCTTCACTCTACTGCAACAACATGGTTTCTCTCCCTTCTCCCCACCAAATCTGCCATTGCCAGTCACTGACGACATCCATGTTAAGTACAGTGGAGAGTTTTCAGTAGCGTCTGGAATCAGACTTAAATTTGAATTCTGGCTGTGTCACTTAGGAGTTACACGGTCTTAGCAAGAATTTGTTTTTTAAGATTTGATTCAAAAACATTTATAATGGTATGTTTCCTTATGTTAGCATTATACAATTTCAAGTAAAAACAAAAAACTTATATAATATTAATTTCCAAAATGACTAAATATTTAGTCATTTCCTTGTGGAGGATGGACAGGCTTTGCATACACAACATGGAGGCAGGATTGGGATTGAGGGAAGGCTTTTTTTTTTTTTTTTTTTAATGGGAGAGAGATGAGCTGGTTTTAATGCTGATGAGAAGGAATCAGTTAAGATAGAAGGAGAAGTGACAGATGGAGAGAGGCATCCAGAGGACAGGTAAATGGATCAGCTTTGGAAAGAGGCCACGTCCTCCACCACAGTAACACAGAAGGCAGAAGAGATGGGATACATACAAAGCAAGTTTGAAGACTGGTGGTTGGAAGGTAGGGCGGTTCCCCTCATATGGTCTCCGTTTCCTTGAAGTAGTGAGTAAGGTTATCTGCTTACAGGGAGATAAGTAAAAAGGGCAATTGGTCAGAGGCCTGCACAAAGTGGGGAAGTGGGAAATCCTCTATGGAACGCAGAGGAGAAGCTCACTTCAGAAACAATGAGATTGTTTCAGGCAATGTTCAGGGCCTAAGTGACCACTAGATAAATATAAATATACCTAGGCAGGTAGATCACACCTTCTGAAGGTGAGTTATAATGTGCTCGGCTTAGATCGGAACTACCCATATTAAAGAAGGGAGTCTGGGTTCTGCTTCTTCGTGCCCCTCAAACTGTTTTATAGAACACTTTGTAATGTTTTATAGAACTAAGTAATATTTTAGAGAACTTTGCCAGACACCTCCAATCCCTAGGATGATCATTACCTCTCTCATGTCCCACTTAGTCAATTTGTGCACATGCCTAAAACAGTACCTAGGCAAGCTGAACAAATTACTGAAAAACTTCGGTGAGTACCACAAAACATTTTATCTTTCAGAAGCAGATTTTTTCTGTACTTAGCACAGAGGGTAATAGGTAGACTTCAGGTCAACAGATGGCTTTGTTCCAGAGGGTCTGTCAGATATTACAGGATGACTTTTCTGTATGTGTGCTGAGGAGATGCTTTCATTTGACTTTAATAATAGTTTCTCAACTTGTCCTATGCTTGGCTGATAGGCCCGGACCAAGGAACTCATTAACTCAATGTTAATAATAATAATGAGGATAATCTCAAGAGGAAAAAATAGTAATTCAGAGTCCCCTTAGTGGGAAGATAAAGGTAAATGTAAGTCTGCCTCCAAATCAGTCTAGGACAAACTAGGATGCTTTCTGTGTGTACCGAAACAAACACATGCTTGGAAGAGCTAACTTTTCAGAAAAAAATATTTTCATTTTTAAAACATACATCTTTAAAATCTAAATTTTACACATTTTTTTTAAAGATTTTATTTATTTATTTGACAGAGTACAAGCAGGGGGAGCAGCAGGCAGAGGAAGAAGCAGGCTCTCCGCTGAACAAGGAGCCCGACGTGGGGCTTGATCCCAGGACCCTGGGACCATGACCTGAGCTGAAGGCAGACGTTTAACAGATTGAGCCACCCAGGCATCCCTATTTTACACATATTTAAAATACCCTAAAGTTTGGGAACAAAATAATTGCCTTTTATAAAATAAATCTAGACCACAGTTTTAATTTGGGGTTAAAATAGGCTAGTAAAGACACATATATAGGAAGAAATTGACACACATTTATCAACAACCAAATTCTTCCCTTAAGAAAGCATAAAAACTTTTCTAAAAGCACAAAAACTAGAAGCAAATTCCAAAAGGAAGGAAGAAAGAGAATAAACCCTCATCTAAAACCCAGCTGCAGGGCTGAGAAGAATATTCTCGTGTTCTACTTGAATGTCGCCTGCTCACGTGAATACAATGCCATTGTCTGATCACAAAGCTTGTTGCTAACGAATTTGACAGCAGCTTGTAGCTTAGGCAATTCTGTTTATTTCTGCCTCAGAAAACTAATACCACGTTCACTGCTAAATGACTAACATGGAACTTATGCAGCCCGCGTGTGTGTCGTGCCAAAATCCTTGTAAGTCCAGCGATGCAGATGAATATGCTCTGTGACCTGAAAACCCATTCAGTCAGGAAGTATTTATGCCACGAAAAGTATAGGCCAGTGGGCATGTGACAACACACTGTGGCCCAGCTCAAGCCAGATTCACATGGCTGGCTCTCTGTCGCGCGTTAGGGAACACTGGGCATTGTTACAAGCCGGTGAATCACACAACTGTTTGACCTAGCTTTAAAAAGAAGCCAAGAAGATAAACAGAGGCAGGTGAAACACTGAATGGCAGTGGCTCTTGAAACTGGTGCCAAGATGAACACACAAGTGATAGAATATTCTAAAGCAATGAATTATAAATATTTACTGTTCTTCCTTCTGAATAGTCCAGATTCTACTGAGGCCACAACAAAAGGAAATGGGTGCACTGGGTTCCTCTGCTGAAAAAAGAAATTCAGATTAGACATTGGGTGAATGCTTTTGGCTATGAAGACATTGCAGGAGACCTACGGACAACATCTGGCACTGCTTTTTGCTTTAAACTTTCTGCCCACAATACAGTTCTTCCTCAAGCAAGTGAAGTGTCTATCAGTAAAGTACAAACACTGGGGAGAACTGTTAGGTACGACGTCTAATGAAGCAAAGGAGAGTGAAGTCATTTGCAGTGTAAACTAAGGACTCCAGAAATAGCACGAGTATAAGTGGATTAACATGGCACTACTTTCTTTTTCAGGTCCTAGACAATGTCACGAGCAGAGTATTTTTTCTTTTCTCATGGCACGCTACCAAATCCCAAGACATCTCCTGATGGCAGCACTCTCGGCAGGCTGACTGGGGGAGTCGATGGGTAACAGAGCAGGGGTTCTCATCATCAGCACTACTGACATTTTGGGCTGGATAAATTTTTCTCATGGGGGCCGTCCTGTGCATTGCGGGATGCTGAGCAGCGTTCCTGGCCTCTACCACTAGATGCCAGCAGCATCCCTTCCCCCAGATGGGACACCCAATAAGGTCTCTGGACACTGTCAAATGCCCCAGGCACCCTGGGGGGGCCAAACTGTGTCCTGTACTCCCAACCCACCCAGAAGTACAAACTCTGTGACAGTTCAGGAGACAAGGCTGCACACTTGCCCCTTCCCCTGACTCCCCAACATGTGGCTTTCCTCCCAGGGAGGCAAAGGCCTGCTCTCCCCTCCCGTCCCCCCCCCACCCCCGCCCTGGACCCCCTGCCCAGGCCCTCGAGGTAAGGAATTAAAGGAGTTCCTCACCGGAAAATACTGGGCCTCCATTCCTCAACTCGTGTCCATAGTGACAAACTAACAATCCTTTGAAACTTTCTTGTTCATGTAAGAAGTTTTAATAAACCCTCTTGAGAGGAGGAGTCAAGGAACGGGTGTGTATTTACCTAGGGACTAGTGAAGTTTCAAAATGAAAAATGGTGCTCCACTTTTTAACATGAAACTAACAGCAATTCCCAGTAGTTACAAATCATCAAATTTCTTCAAAATTATCTGAAAATCACCTCAGAAGTTGCCCAGGAACTTGAGGCCAGTATGTTCTTTTTCAAAAAGAACACCTGGGATTTTCTTACCACATCAAACACCTGAGTTTCAGTATAAAGTGTCACTCCACTTTAGCAGAACGCATACTTGAGAAATAAGCAGACACCACAGCAGGAGCTGACGGCGGAAGCTCTCATGTTATAATGGAGAAGAGTACAGAGAGCTGGTAGTTTGACCTGGCCCAGTCTGGTCAGGTATGCTTACAGTACACTTTTTCTTCCTTCCTTTAAATGTCTCAAGTACTGAAACTCCCCGCACTTCCTTTGGTTTAAAGCCCTCCAACATCCTTGCAATACATTGTTAAAGCAATAATGTTGTATCAACTAAATCCACACAATAGCTAGGAGAGTCCTGCTCCCAAACTGGAACCATGCGTTGAACAGGCATGAGACATACACTTAGAACACAAATCCAGCCCAATAATTTGTAAGTTTTGAACAAGACTTTCATAACATCTACCCATGTGAATGAGCAGTGTAGTGGGAAGAGACCAGGACTAAAAATCAGGATACCTGGGTTCAAGTTCCAGATCTGTGTGTGACTAACTAGTTCTAGTTACACCAGGTATATTATTTACCATTTCTGGACCTGAACTTCATTTGTATAAATGCAGGTGTTAGAATATATGATGATTAAAGTTTTCTTGGGGTACAGAGGTGGGAGGAGGACTGGCTATAATGTTACAGGACTATAGAGAGAGTAGTGGAAGTGCCCTGAGCCCTTAGACCCTCCAGGCAGATGACGGACGGGGACCAGGGAGCCAGGTGGGATGCTGGAGAAGGGATAGCAGGTGCCAGAGGCTGCAGTACTCACAGCAGGAGGGCTGGGCAGGGAGCAACCCTGGCAAGGGCCCCTGTAGCCATGGGCTGAGGTGTCTTCTAAGTTTAGGTCATTCATAAATTAGGAACTGTTTGTATCCGTTTGTTGCAATGCTAGAAGATCAGATCATATCAAAGCACAAGGAAGGACACTGAGAAGTCCACTAGAGTCTAAAGATTAGCTCCCTTCTTTCAGGCAGGGGCACCTTTAAATGCAAGATCAGAAAAAGAAGGTACATATTATCTTTATTAAAATAATTTCTAATGGAAATCATTATGGTCCTTATCAGCAACTATCTGGGTCCATATACATATGCAGTATTTTCTGAAGGTCTTCTATAGTTCTACTTGATATATGCAGTTCTAAAACTGTTTACTTGAACTCTAAAGAAGATGCACAACTTGACCAAAGCCCATCTATACTATGAGCATATTACTCCCAGGGTATACTATTAATACTTTGCAGTTTCTAGCAGACTCAAATCAACATCATGTCCTTTGTTGTAGTCAGATGAATAAATGTTACTCTTGAATCACCTTAACTATTCTTCATAACATTTCAGGATTCAGAACAGAAGAACAGAAAAGAAGGCTTTAAAAAGGGAGCTGTAATCCTGGACTTAATTCTCACCAAGCTGCAGGGACAATTTAGCTTACGTCCTGGTACTACTTAGAATTCCTATACTTGGCCCATGTCTTAGTTCGTTCAGGCACCTACAAGCACAGACTGGGCAGCTATAAACAAAAGAAATTTGTTTCTCAGTCCTGGAGACTGGAAATCCAAGATTAGGGTGCCAGCATGGGCAGGTTCTGGTGACAGCCCTCTTCCAGGATGCACTTGGCCACCTTTCTGCCACATGGTAGAAGCAGCTAGGGATCTCTCTGGAGCCTCTTTGATAAAAGCACTATCCCATCCATGAGGGCTCCACCCTCATGACGTAAGTACCTCCCAAAGACCTCACCGCCTACTACCATCATGTTTGGGTGTTAGGAATTCAATGTAAGAATTTTGGGAGACACAAACATTCAGACCACAGCAGTCAGCTTATTTCAATAGACTATTACTCAACTACTCTCGTTCTAATTGTAAATAAAAAGCTAAAGAGTTGGCTACTAAAATACAAACATAAACACATTAATGGCTCTTCATTATCTACAGCAGTGGCTCTGTGTGGTTCCTGGATGAGTAGCATCAGCATTACTGGGGAACCTGTGAGTACTGCAAACTCTTAAGGCCCACTCCAGATCTCCAGAATCAGAACCTTTGGGGTAGGGCCTGGGAATCTGCATTGTAACAAGCCCTCCAGGTGATCCTGATGCACACGATAGTTTGAAAACCACTGCTCTACAGGATTAAGTCCAAACTTCTTAGGATAGCTTACATGTCTCTAGTTTCAGCTTACATGTCTCTAGTTTCAGCTCCTGTCTTCCTATTAAGCCTTATTTCTCCATTACATGCCAAACACCAGCACAGTGTCTCACTTGACATAACTTATACACAAGAGGCCATTCCACAACCATCTTCTTTGTCTGTGGACATGTGCTACCATCTATCCATATCCACCTGCTAAGCCCAGAAGGAAATGAGGGCCATTCAATCTTTCCAACTCAATGCTGCTACTCTCAAGAAAAAGTCTTTCCTGACCTCTGTTCCAGGTAGAGCTGACTGCCCCGCACATCCATTTCACTACTAAATCCTGAAAATGTAACTCTCACCACATTTATCAAATTGTATTATAATTTTGTATGTGTATCTCCCTGTCTCCCTGTTAGACTATGACCTCCTTAAGGTCAGAGACAGTTTTTCTCATCGCACAGCTGTGCCTAACACATAATGGCATTCAAAACAATGTTTGCTGAATGACTAAAGACCTACTTCTGGTGATTATGACTTCCTCCAGAGTACATTATTCTCTAATGATATGAGGGGTCCTAAAAACTCCAGAGTCTTCTTACCTCCCCAGAATCAGGGGAAGTGGGTTGTGATCAGAGAAGAGACATCTGAGATAAAATACAAAGATAAGTAGGAATTACCTAGACAGAGTGAGACTGAGAGGAGGGTGGCATGCTAAGAAGAATCAAGAAAATGGGCAGGGAACACGAGGCAGGATGAATCAGGGTGAGCCGAGGAAAAAGAAACACTGGTGTGGCTACAGTACAACGAGGGGGATGGAACGGCAAGAGATGAGGTGAAGACGTACGCGGGCCAGAGCAAGCAGGACCTCGTGAGCTGTGCGTCTAAGACCAGTGGGAAGACAATGAAGGGTTTTAGGCTTGGAGGTAACACGACGACACCTGCATGTGTTTTTTTTAATCATTGTGACTTTAGTATGAAAAAATATATTAAACAGGGGCAGGAGTAGATAGAAGGAGACCAATTAAGAAGTTATTACCATCGTTCAAGAGAGACTGGTCGTGAAAGATGGTTGTGTATAGAAAGAGAACAGAGTTGAGATATATTTAGGAGGTCAATCTGTGTGACAATAATGGAATAGACATAGTACATGATGAAGAAGGAATGAACAGAGACGACTCCTAGTTTATGATATATGGATGGATGGTGATCCCATTCACTGAAAAAAGAAACTAAGAGGGTGACCAGTTATGCGGTACTTTAATTTGGACATTTTCCTTTGGCGGTCCCTTTATGATAATCCAAATAAAAACACTGAGTAAGCAGTAGTAAGTAGAAAAGTAGAGCACAGACGTTCTATAGAGAGAAATTTGGAGACTTACCAGCATATAGATAAGGGGAAGAGAAAAGTAGCCAAAGAAAGGGTAGAAGCAGTGCTACCCAACAGAACTTCCATGGTGATGGAAATATTCTTTCTGTGCTATCCAATATGGTGGCCACATAGGGTTACTGAACAACTGAAATGTGGCTGGTATGATAAAAAAACTGAGTTTTAAATTTGTATTTACTTTTAATTAATTTAAATTTAAATAGCCAAAAATGATTAATAGCTCTTATATTGGACCACGCAGGTATAAAATAATGAGAGAGTTAGAAACAAATACTAAGAAACTCCAACATTTAAAGGCTGAACAGAGAAGCAAGCAGAAGAACAAACAAGAATGAGACAAAGCATTAGCCAATATAGTCAACGATGTCAAATGTACCGAATGGTCAAAGAAGATGAAGACTGAAAAAAGTTCACTGAAATTAGCTAGTTGGACTTGGCTAAACTTCCTAAATTCCATGACCAATACACAGTTAAGGTTATTAGTGGGGAAAACTCAGGCCTTAGTCAATACATTTGGCCAGGATGAATGATAAAATAAGGTCAGAGGCAAGAAAATTTTGTGAACAAACTAAATCTTCTGAGACTAATTGTTTCAAATTGTTTAGTGTTTATAAGTTTTCTCTAAGACCTTTTCCCCTAATTATACCTAATAAAATTTTCTTACCTGTAATACAAGGAGATGAGTTTGATAATATGATTTTTTTTCTAGGACTTATTTTCCCTAGAATCATGTCAGCAATTAAACCACTGAAGCTCTGTAAAGATGTCAAAAATCATTTGATACCTTATTTCTTGAAAAGATAAAAATCGCCCCCCCAAAAGCCATTAAAAATCAAATTAAAATTTCTACTTTGTTAAGGAGAGTAATTTGTTCCTCAATTATGATGTACTAATCTAAAGTGATTAGTCAGGGGCTCCTGGGTGGCTCAGTCGGCTAAGCGGCTGCCTTCAGCTCAGGTCATGGTCCCAGGGTCCTGGGATCGAGCCCCACGTCAGACTCCCTGCTCATTGGGGAGTCTGCTTCTCCCTCTCCCTCTGCCTGCCTCTCTGCCTACTTGGGCTTTCTCTCTATCTCTCTGTCAAATAAATAAATTAAATCTTTAAAAAAAAATAAAGTGATTAGTGAATCTAAAACACATGCAGAGTAGTGAATCTAAAACACATGCAGAGTTTTATGTGAATTTGCTGGAGTTTTTTGAAGCCTCAAAAAAGCCTTATTTTGACCCTTCGAGAATATACAAAGTAAAATAGTCCCCAGGCCCTCCTCTGTCACCCTGAGTTAGCTGGCTGGTTCCTTAAGGTCTCAGAGAGCGTGCAGTCAGGTAATTTCTCCCAACCTGTTATACATTTTTTCCTTAAATATTCAAGGTATTTTCACAATTGCATAACATTTCTTAGTTGTCAGTGATTTTGACTGAAAAAGACTTGGGGTGCCTGGGTGAGTCAGTGGATAAGCAGCCAATTCTTGATTTCAGCTCAGGGTCCTGATCGAGCTCTGCACCAGGCTCCGCGTTCAACGGGGGACGGGGGGGGGGGTCTACTTCAGGATTCTATCTCCCTCTGCCCTTCCCCCTCACCCCGCTTGCACGCACGCGCGCTCTCTCTCGTGAACACGCTCTCTCTCTCTCAAATAAGTAAATAAATCTTTAAAAAAGGAGACGGTGCCTGGTGGGTGCAGTCAGTTGGGCGTCCAACTCTTGATTTCAGCTCACGTCATGATCTCAGGGTCGAGAGATGGAGCCCCACATTGGGCTCCGCCCTCAGCGTAGAGTCTGCTTGAGATTGTCTCTCCCTCTTCCTATGTCCCTCCCACTCACATCGCTCTAAAATAAATAAATAAATCTTAAAAAAAAAGAAAAAGACTTGCCAGAAACATCTTTATATGTAAAAACAAAACTATATTTATAGTACATATATATCACTACATTCATAAATAAAGTTCCCATCTCTAGGTTGAATCCTAAAATATTCTTAGGATCTTCCATCTGTTCATTCTTTTTTAAAACTTCAGTTTCCCACTCACAGAAATAACATGGAAATAAGGAGAAACAGTACTGGAAATGAAAGTGCTTACAGTCGCACACATAACCTGGTTGCATTGCTACATGGTCACTCAGAGATATAAATGAGCACAGCCTGATTTTCCAGGTTTAAGGAAACCAATGCAGGCCAGCCAGGCTTGTGGCAAGAGATTGACAGAATGAGGTTTTTCCCTGATTCTTTGCCTGAGGTTTTTCCCTGATTCTTTCCCTATTTTCACTAAAGCACACTATCCCTAAAATTCAAAGATCACTAAAAACAACTCGACAATTATGTTTTGGGGAGCCTTTAATGCTAAAAATTTAACTTTCCTTAATGACTCTAATAGGGAGGAAAATAAACACACAAATTTGTTTGAAAAGATCAGTTTAAGGAATGATACAGTAGCTATCTAGAACCGGTTTTTAAAGTAACCTTTTATTTGCCAGCCACACATTAAAACTCCAAATCTCACAAACAATAACTACTTCCTATAAGATGTTACTGAATATTCAATTAAAAGAAAAAGTAAGGACAATGGGGAATGCTAAATTTGATCTTCCTCTTTTATAAAGAAGTATGTGCACTTAATAACAACCTAATTATTTAAAATGGAAGCCACCTACATAATGAACTTAAACAGTGAGACAGCAGATGATATTATGAATTAGAGGAAGTCACTTCAGACTGGTATACACTGTTCTCCTCCAATAATGGAGAACATAGCATCAGTTCTGCAAAGATAAGTGACTTGGAGACAGCATAAATAGAAGACTATTATCTCTACACTGGTAACTTGCAAATATTTCTCTGCATGGCTGCATTCTTTCTTCACAGCATGAATCTAGGTTTAGGTTTAGAAATGCCAAACGGGTACATTTATTTAGTTAAAATAAATTAATTAACATATAGTGTATTATTAGTTCCAGAGGTAGAGTTTAGTGATTCATCAGTTGCAAATAACACCCAGTGCTCATCACATCACATGCCCTCCTTAATATCCATCACCCAATAACCCCATCCCCCACCCACCTCCACTCCAGCAACCCTCAATTGGTTTCCTACAGTTAAGAGTCTCTTATGGTGTGTCTCCCTCTCTGATTTTGTCTTGTTTCCTTCCCTTCCCCTATGTTCATCTGTTTTGCTTCTTAAATTCCACATTTGGTGAAATCATATGGTATTTGTCTTTCTCTGACAGATGCTAAGCGAAATAAGTCAGTCAAACAGGTACCCTTCTATCCTCCAGGCCTGCAAATCCAGAACGCCCAAGAGCAGTCCCCCATATACATTCCTTAACACTTTCAATGTCTTCACTGAGAAACCCTGTACGACCATCTAGAGAACTCAATCTAAAGACTGAAAAAATGGAGTCCTAGAGAAATATAAGGATATGTCCAGGTTTCATTAGGAAGCTAGTAAGAGAAGCTCACTTGAACAAGGTCTCCTAACCACTGCCCTTAGTACTTTCTTCTCTATCCTATACCACCTCACCAACCCGAAACAATGGGACATTACAGAAACAACTGTGAACTAGAAGTTAGGGTCTTGAACTTCTCCAGATAGCTGTTTTCCTCATGTGTAAAGTCAGCACGTTGTACCAGCAGGATAATTTCCCACCATCTGATTCTTCCTTATACCCAATCAGTCACCAAGTAGGCTATTTTTCCTTCACAGTCTTCTTTATCAATCCCGTCCTTGTACTACCATTATCCAGGTCCCAGACTGGGATACCTCATTCCCAGACATTGCATCACCCTCCTAGTCAGAATACTCCAAAAATACTTTTAAAAGATTTCCTTTCATAAGTTTATTCTATTCTAAGGGGCTCTTGGATGGCTCAGTTGGTTGAGCATCTGGCTCCTGGTTTCGGCTTGGGTTATGATCTACGGGTCGTGGGATTGAGCCCCCATTTCAGGCTCCATGCTCAGGGTGGAGTTTGCTTGAAATTCTCTCTCCCTCTGCCCCTACCCACTCTTGCACTCTCTCTCTCAAAATAAATAAAATATTTTAAAAAAAAGATTTCATAGGGGGCGCCTGGGTGGCTCAGTTGGTTAAGCGACTGCCTTCGGCTCAGGTCATGATCCTGGAGTCCCGGGATCGAGTCCCACATCGGGCTCCCTGCTCAGCGGGGAGTCTGCTTCTCCCTCTGACCCTCCCCTCTCTCATGTGCTCTCTCTCTCTCATTCTCTCTCTCTCAAATAAATAAATAAAATCTTAAAAAAAAAAAAATTAAAAAAAAAAAAGAGATTTCATAAATAATCAACTTTAAATTTTCTATTTCCATTTATATGTGATTGTGCATTATACGGTTTCTCTAACATTGTTAGGGCTATAATGTCCAGTGGCACTACACTGAAATGTTTTCTTTATTATAAAAATATGAACATAAATAGACTTGAATTATTAACCCTGCCATTAACCATAACCCGAATACAATTAGGGAGAAAATTTCTAATTATTTATCAAAAATTAATTTTTGTAAGATTTAGAAAATCTAATAACTCAAATAACGTAAAAATATTGAACACCCTTTTTAAATGGAATTAGTCAATAAAAATATAATGTAAATATTCTATCAAAACATTCTAGTGATACACAGACTAACCTGGAAAGGTAATTATAAAAATCTTTGTTTTGGTCACACTTACTTCCCCACTATTAAATGCTACATGTGGCTACATAAAGTGTGAGAGTTTGCTTTGTGAAGCAATACCAAAGCTGGTTCTCCCCACTAAGTTCTCTAGCATACATTCTGTTCTCTAAGCCCACATGAAGTCCCCTTCAAATGGAGATCAATTCTCCCAAACTCTAAGCCTGTAAGGTTGTTTCAAGCTAGTTTTGCATACACAAGAAGCAGAGTCCTAGACTCTGAGAAAGAGATTCTCTGGCTCAAAGCCAAACCAGATAAACCAGAATGATCCAATTAGAATTTAGAATAAACTTAAAAACAGAAATACATTTGATCAAAAAGCTCTTATAAAATAAGACTTTACTTCTTATTCGAGTTCAACTTTACTAAGCATTTACAGAGACCAGCCTAGACACTTGAACATGCTACTTCATTTAGTAGAACTGAATAAATGCTAAAAACTCCTAGAAATTCCTGATTATTTCCTTAGTGTCCAATGTGGCAGCCACACACTTAAATTAGTTTTGCCACGAGCTTAATTTTTAGTCTCTACCTTCTCATTCCTTTTTTTAAACAGTTTTACTGAGATAAAATTCACATACTATAAATTCATCCATTTGCCACATACAATTCAATGGTTTTTAGTATATTCAGTGTTGTGCAACCATCACCATAATCTGAATGTAGAAGAACATTTGCATTCCCCCCAAAAGAAAACTTGTACCCACTAGCCCTCGTACTCAAACTTGTACTCACTTCCCCTGCCAACTCATCTCACTCTATGCTGATGGCCCCAGGTAACCAATAGTCTACTTTCTGTCAGTACAGATCTGCCTATTCTGGGCATTTCATATAAAGGGAATCACACAATATGTGGCCTTTATAACTGGTTTCTTTCACTTATCATAATGTTTTCAAGGTTCATCCATGCTGTAGCATGTATTAATAGTTATTTATGTATTTTATGAATCAATTCCTTTTTATTGCTGAATGATATTCCATTGTATGGATATACCACCTTTTGTTCATGGCCATTTGGGTTGTTTCTACTTTCTGGCTATTATGAATAATGCCACTACAAACATTCAAGCACAGGTTTTTTTGTGGATGTATGTTTTCATTTCTCTTAGGTATGTACTTAGGAGTGGAAACTCTAGATCTCATGGTAATTCTATGTTTAACATTTTGGAGAACTGCCAGACTATTTTCCATCTCCTCCAGCAACATATACAAGTTCCAATTTTTCCACATCCTTACCAATTTTTTTTTTACACTCTAGTGAGTGTAACTGGTATCCCTTATTAGCTTTAATTTGCATTTCCCTAGTATGGAATGATGTAGGGCATATTTTCATGTGCTTATTAGCCAGTTGTATAGGTTCCTTAGGGAAATGGCTATGTAAATCCTTGGCTCATTTTTCAATTACACTGTCTTTTGATTATTGAGTTGTAGGAGTTCCTTATATATTCTGGATACAATCAGATATATGATTTGCAAATATATTCTCCCAGTCTGTGGATTGTCTTTTTTACTTTCTTGTGACACACACAAGTTTTTAACTTCTAATGAAATCCACTTTACCTCCCTCCTCCCCCTACTATGCTTCCCTTCATTCTTATACAGACCCACACATTTTGCCAGAGTGCAGATTCCATGGAAACTGTCTTTGTTCTGGACATGAAGACACACTGTGGCTGAAATCATGTAATGGTTTCAGCTATCCTACTTTTTGCTGAGATTTTATTTCTTACTTTTAACCCTATTAGACTTAAAAGAGACTAATTTATTTTTATTGTTTTAAAGATTTATTTATTTACCTTAGAGGAGGGGCAGAGGGAGAGAGAAAATCTCAAGCAGACTCCCTGCTCACCATGGAACCTGACACTGGGCTCAATCTCAGGACCCTGAGATCATGACCTGAGCTGAAATCAAGAGTCAGATGCCCAACTGACTGAGCCACCCAAGAGACTAATTTAGAAAAGCTAACTGCTGGTACCAGAATTAACCCAAAAGAAGAGTAATGCAGCACATCGTAATGTGGTCAGAGAGCTTACTGAAAATAAATGTTTCTAGCATTTTCAGAAAAAAAGTCACTCCAATGCTATCTTGAACATATCAGTTATAACGCTGTGGGTTGAACTGTGTCCCCCAAAAAGATATGTTGAAGTTCTAAACCTTGGTACCTGTGAATGTGACCTTATTTGGAAATAGCGTCTTTGCAGATGTACTAAATTTAGATGAGCTCATTTTAATTAAGGTGGGCCTCAATCCAATATGACTGGTATCTTTATAAGAAAAAAGAGACACCGACACAAGAATACCATGTAATGATAGAGACAGGGACTGGAGTGACATGTGTTCAAGCCAAAGGACTGCTGACAACACCAAGAGCTAAGAGAACAGTGTGGAAGAGATTCTTCCCGAGACCATTCAGAGAGAGCATGGCCCTGCTGACACCTTGGCTTGGGACTTCTGGCCCCCAAAACTGCGGAAGAATGCATCTTTCTTATTTAAGCCACCCAGTTTGTGGTACTTTGCTATGGCAGCTCTAGGAAACTAATACATATAATAAACTGAATACTTAAGTTATAATCAAAATTCAACGAGAATACATCAAATTAAGAATACATTCTTAGCAATTAACTTGTCCTTATATACCTACAATGTGCCTACATTCTCGTGTTAAATGTTCATGTTAAATACTAAGTATGTAATAAAAGACTAATCTTGACAATTTATCTTTGCAAAAAGCAATAAGACTAAAATCCAATTGAGTATTACACTCTGTGGACATGATGATAATCACTGTTAACCAGTAACCTCAGAGAAGTAAACCGGTCTCCTCTATTTTCTGTCTCAAGGCCAAATAGCTCGAAGGCCCCAAGTGAGCTCAGCTTGTCTGCCTTTTCCCCCATGCTTGGTAGAGGGAGGCCAGGGTACCCGAGAAAGTTGAGAGCAGCTCAAATGGCAAAGAGAAGCATGAAAGTAGTAAGTGTCACTGACAATGTTTAATAACATTGTATGGGCTTATCTGTGCCCCCCTCCCACCCTCCAATTCATTAAGTCCTAACCTCCAGGGCCTCAGAATGACCGTATTTGGAGACAGGGTCTTTACCGTGGTGATTAAGTGAAAATGGGGCCATTAGTGTGGACCCTCATCCAATAAGACTAGGGTTGCAAGAAAAGGAAATTTAGACAAAGACCTGGGCAGAGGGAAGACAATGTAAAGACAGAGGGAGAAGGCCAACTACAAGCCAAGAAGAGAGGCTGAAACAGACCCTTCCGTCACAGTCCTCAGGAGGGACCAACCCTGCCGACCCCTTGGACACCTTGACCTCGGACTTCCAGGCTCCAGAACTGTGAGAAAACAAAGTTCTGTTGTCTAAGCACTCGGGCTGTGCTACTTTGTTATGGCAGCCCTAGTAAACAAATACAACACCACAAAATAAGGACAGGTATCTCTGACTAAACTCAAGTATCAAGGAGGAGCAATGAGGAAAGACAATGGCGGCAACTAGAACTCCTTCTCTAGTAACCTCTTAAAACTATGTCCGAAATGAAGCATCTTCTCTGCAGGAACAGTAAGAACAAAAGGAGAGGAACAGGGCCCACAATCTTGCAGGAATCAATCAGATCCCACATCCCTTGCTCAAAAGCCTCCAGAGACTTCCTTCCTCATGCCGACTAAAAGCCAAAGTCCCAGCAGGACCAGTAAGGCCCTTTGGAACGGGATTTCACCCCTCTTCAGCCACCTAGGCAACTCAGGCAAGCCCCGTGCGCTTCTGCCTCAGAGTTTTTCACCTGTCCTTCCACAGACACCCTCAGGCCCCCAGGTCTTTGCTCCCAGGTCACCCTGTAGGTGAGGTCTTCCCGGATGACCCTATCTGAATGCAAATCTTCCTCCCCCTCCAGCTGGGCCAGCATTCCCTTCTATACACCCCACCTCACAGCTTTGTTTCTCTCCAGGGTACATATCACCATCTAAAATACTGTTTATTTGATTTGCTCATTGTCTGATTGCCTCCCAGTCTCAATTTGGGGCTTGATGAATGCAGAGATTTTGTTTTGTCCGCTACTGTATCATCATCGCCTCGCTGATGTTGAGTAAACATTTTTTTGAATGAACGAATTTGTACAATCTTCCCCCCTGGGCAGAGATTAAGAATTAGTGCCTCTTCCTAGTCTGTATCTTCATCTACTTTTTACCCAGCTCCTACCTCAGTCAGTGACTCAGACACAAGGAATAGTCCCCAGGCCAAGCTTCCTGTTGCCTCTGCAGCACTTAGAAACCTGGGAGCACATTTTAAGGCCTTGGCCCAACTCTTCCTTCTTTTAACACTCTGCTCCCTGATGGGACTTGAGTGGGCCTGGAGATTTTTACAGAAAGTCCAGCCTACAAGGTAGGGGTGTTTGCTGCCTCTCAGCCACAAATCAAGACCTGCACTCTAAACAGTGACATGACCTTCAACTTCATATATGACGGGGGATATGCTAGCCCCAGGCCAACTATAAGGGAGTTGAGAGCCAGCTTTACACCTTAATTAAGCTCTATCATGCCTGGGTAAAAATCTCATTTGAAGAGAAACAAACGGGAAAAAAACAGAACATTTTTTTTTAACGTAGAAAGAGGAAAGAAGCTATTCACAATACAAATCTTAACTAAAGGAAAAGGTTAAGGAAATTATGAAACATCAACTCACTGGAGTCATTTAAATAACTATCAAGATTATATTTCAAGTTAGAAATATTAATGAATATTAAGATTAAATTTTAATGAGAAAAACTGTAAAATCATGCTTACTTTAAAAACAAGCACTCTATACTCAATGATTTCAGCCTTTGAAAAATTATGACTACAGATGAATAAAGTTTAAAGAAACACAGAAATACAAATAAGGGGTTTTGTTAGCATGAAGTTATATTTACTTTCTCTAATGCTGCTGTTATACCATTATTTTAATAAATTGAAAATATTGAAATATAAGCCAGAAGAATGCTCATACTTGCCAACATTCTGACAAAAGAGAAGACTGGGGTAGACCGAGGACCTTTAGAATGTACAAAATGAAGAAAACAAATTGGTTCTTACCCTTGTGCCTCTTCAGCTGGGGAAAGCTGCTAATTGTAGTTGCTTGGATTATTTCTACTACAATTTGATACCTGATATTTAAAAAGAGAGAAAAAGAAAAGATCAAGTATTTAGAAAATGCTGTTTTCAGAGATAACGTTTAGACTATTTTGTACTAATCAAGTAAAACACAGGGCTCTCTCTCTCACAAAAATAAATACATAAAATCTAAAAAAAAAAAAAAAACAGTACCTATTTATCTACTATTTTATATTGCTGTTTTAAAGAGTCCCACTTCCACAAACAGTGCTGTGCACCTAAGAAATGGTATGCCCGGTCCTTTCAGGGCCTAACACTCCTCTAAGAAATAACACACCTGAGCCTAAGATAAAATTGTGGCTTTGTCTATAAGAAAGATATGCTACCTTTTTCTCCCCAACTAAATCATGAGCCTCTCGAAGACAGGGATTGTGTCTTGTATTCTCCTATAGAACCTAGCTTGGCACTAAACACATGACAGGCACTCAGTAAATATTAATGCATATTATGGACTGAATGTTTTGTTCCCCCAAAATTCATACATTGAAGCCTAGTTCCCAATGTGATGGTATTTGGAGCTGGGATCTTCGAAGGTGATTAACCCCTAATAGGTGGTGCCCTCACAAATGAGACAAGTGCCTTTATAAAACAGACCCTAGAGGGATGCCTGAGTGGCTCAGTCAGATAAGCATCTGCCTTCAGCTCAGGTCACGATTCCAGGGTTCTGGGATCAAGCCTCGCATTGGGCTCCCTGCTCAGCAGGGAGTCAGTCTGCTTCTCCCTCTGCCTCTCCCCCGGGCTTGTGCATGCACTCTATTTCTCTCTCTCTCTCTCTCTCTAATAAATAAATAAAATCTTAAAAAAAAGACCCCAGAGAGCTCTTTCCATTTTGTGAGGTTACAGTGAGAAGGAGGCCCTCTATAAACCAGGAAGTGGCCCTCACCAGACACCCAACATCCAGCCCCCTGATCTTGGACTTTGCAGCCTCCGGAAGTGTGAGAAATAAAACGTCTGTTGTTTAAGCCACCAGCCTGTGATATTTTTGTTATAGCAGCCCAAACTAAGACAAGAAGCTACATTAATATACAATAACATCTGTAAAACTAAACAGGTACAAGTAATATTCTGAACAATCTGTTCTTTTGATATTCTTGGTGATTCATGCTCTGGAACAAATGAGTCATCAATGGTCCTGAAGAAACACATGCTATTTGAGTGAAGAGTTAAATTTCTTAAATGAATCCATAAAATTATTATGAAATACCAGCTAACATTTACACAGATTCCTCTCATTCAGTACCAGGTACCTGTTTCTTTCTCTCATTTAATCCTCATAATAGCTATTGTAATTATCCCCGCATTACAGAGGAAGAAGTTGTTCAGGTGGATTAAGAAATCTATAGAAGGTCTCATTGCTTTTAAGTAGTAGAGCCAAAATGATAACCTGGGGCTGCTGATTCTAAAGTTCATGCTCTTGACCACTTTCCTGCTGCCCTAATTTTCAATATGGGTTAATGTTTATCTTGTCTCAGGCCCTTCCAAGCATACAAGCATGGCCACTACCAGATCATCCTTGCATCTCACTGCCTTCTACAGCCCTCTTGGATACCGTTTCCCTGCCAAACCAGACTGCAGGCAATACCCCAACACACACTCAGCTCTTTCCTGACCCCCAGCCTTTGCTCTATTTCTTCTCCCTCTTGCACACAACCTCTCCCCCTTATCAGCTGAAATCCTATTTGTTCCTAAATATCCGTTCATAGCATTCTTCTCTCAGGGTTCTCTTCTACAGGACAAAGTATTTGCTCCTATCCATTTCTTCAGCAATTTGCACTCCACTTCTGATCTTAATATCTTGCTTCCTCTTTAGCAATTTATACCCACATGGGTCTCCTATGCTGGACTACTAACACCTCGACAGCAGGGGAATAAATCCAAGGACCCACAACTAATTTATCTTTATGTACACCAAATCCTCCTCATAGTGCTTTGCACATAATAGGCATTTGAAGATGATTATTGAATTTGTAAAATTCACCTTCGCTTGATACCAAAAGATGATGTGGGAAATGAGTGACTTTCATTCTCAACAAAAGCTCACAACATACAGTTGACCATTGAACAAGATAGGTTTGAATTATGTGGGTCCATTTATATATGCAGATTTTTTTCGATACAGTATAGTACTATAAATGTATTTTCTTTTCCTTATGATATTTGTAACATTTTCTTTTCTCTAGCTTATTATAAGAATACAGTACATAATACATATCACATATAAAACGTGTTGATTGACTGTATATGCTATTGATAAGGCTGCCAATCAGCAGTAGGCTATTAGTAGTTAAGTGTTAGGAGAGTTAAAATTTATACGCGGACTTCTGACTGCACTAGGGATTAGAATCCCAACTCTATGCTCTTCAACGGTCAACTGTACATCCAAATGCTGGCGGCTATCCTTGTTGGCACAGGCTTCCTAGTCCTCCGGGAGGACTATCTACCCAGCTCTTCAGGGATAGTCAGCACTCACTCGGCTTTCTTCATCCAGAGGAGTGCATGGCCTTGCTGGTGCTGACTTTGGTTCAAGAATCTGTAGGACTGTTATCTGCGAACATCCTCTTGATCAGAAGTGCACAAGTACGTGTTTTTCCAAAATGATAATGTAAACTCCAATATTAAGAGGAAGCCATTAACAAGAATTTGGTTCTTTTCCAGCTATGGTGAGATCTTACCTCCAGGATCTCTTATCCCAGGGCCAAGAGAAAGGTCACATGAAGACAGCCATCTCTTGCCCGAGTTATCACCTCACCTCTCTCTAGTTTTGAACACTCAGCTGCATTAATAAAGACTTCAGGGCAGGTTTGTATTTCTGAAGTCTTCCCACCATCTCAAACTCACCCAAAATGCTACAGAATTAGTCTTCAAAATAATCACCTTAGAAATATATACATTTATTGCCTTTTACTGTCAATTGTTCAGAACTTTGGAATTCTATTAGAATTGACTTCTAAGTTATTTATACACACACACACACACATACACGCACACACAAATATTAGTCTCAATTCTCTACACACATCTTACACAATTTTTTTTTTTTAAATTACTATTTTAGAGCTGTCTTGGATGTGCATGTGCTGGAATGTCTTAGGAGAGTCAAAAGCTGAATAAGCCCTCAGGTGTACAATATGGTAAATGGTTTAAAATAGGTTTTATGCTAAAATTAGCAATTACAGGGGTGCCTGAGTGGCTCAGTCGGTTAGGCATCCCAACTCTTGATTTTGGCTCAGGTCATGATCTCAGGGTCATGAGATTGAGCACCATGTCCAGCTCTATGCTCAGCACTGAGTCTGCTTAAGCTTTTCCTTCTCCCTCTCCCTCTGCCCCTCCTTACTGCGCGCACGCACGCACAACACACACATACACACACACCCCTATACACACACACACTCTCTCTCTCTCTCTAAAAAACAAATAAAATAAAATTAGCAATAACATAGATTAGAATACCATATACATAAACAGGTTTTTAAACAATTTAAAACTTTTTAAAAAAATGTTTTCAAAGTTGCTATAGGCTACTTTGTGCTAGGCTAGGGACAGTGTTTTCATTTAGAGGGACTTCAGTTACAACATTTGAAAAGAAATAAAGACATGGTGATCTCAGCTGGCTACACTAAAGCTGTTTCCCAGCTAAGTGTGGCAGAGTAGTCAAGCATGTGAGCTCTGACACCAGGTGGCCTGTGTTCAAATCCTGCTTCCAACACTTACTGTGTCACTCTGAAAAAATTATTTAAGCTTTCTAAAACTCAAGAGTCCTCATCTGTAAAAAGACTAACCATATTTTTGAATATTTTGAAATATTATTTTGAAAATTATTTCAAAAGTAACAGCATTTATGAATATTAAATGAGATAACACCTTTAAAATATTTGGAATAGTGCCCAACCCACAGCGAGAGTTTAATAAATATTAACTATTATTTTTGTCCCTTAACACCACTGTTGGTTGACCCTTTAGATATGCAGTATTTAAGGAGATGATGTGTGTGCATGTTTTTTTTTTAAGATTTTATTTATTTATTCATGAGAGACAGAGAGAGAGAGAGAGAGAGGCAGAGGGAGAAGCAGGCTCCCAAGGAGCAGGGAGCCCGATGCGGGACTCGATCCCAGGACCCCGGGATCATAACCTGAGCTGAAGGCAGACGCTTAACCATCTGAGCCACCCAGGCACCCTGTGTGTGCATGTTTGTAAAGTATATATAAAAAATTTTTAGGTAGCCTTACTTTTCTTCTGATTATAAAAGTATCTCAGCCTAATCAATTTAAGGCCACCAAGGTCACTGAAGTACAACAAAATCAGGTTTATTGACTCATTTCAATAAGCATGAAGAAACATGGGGTGTCTCCCCAAACCAAGGAAAATATAGCTTCGATGGAATTCTGGGGAAGTATGGAGTGTAGATGAAATTTTAAATGAAGCAGCATGTTGACAGGTTCAAAGCAGAGGTGTGTAAATCGTCATTTCACTTAGATCCAGGGTCTCACTTTCCTGGAAACTACAAAGTTATAATAAACATGGAATGGTTAGTCCAGAAAACCCCTTATCTGTAGCTCTACTTCTGACTTATATAAATGAAGGTGCTTCTCTGTGTCTCCAGGCAAGAATAGGATGTGTCACTCTTACCGAAATAATTTCAAATGGCAAAATCTAAGATTTTAGAGAGCAAAGTTTCTCAGTGAATAAGAAAGCAGTAGTCATTCAAAGAAGGTTATCATTATGACATTTTACAGCTGCTATGTATACTTGGAAAAAAAATATCATTTCCTGTTAACTTTGTAGCTGGTTTTAGTATCTGTTATTCCAACCTGATAAATGGCTGGGCCGATTTTACTTCCTCAGGCTGAACCCATTTTTACTTTTTCTAAAGTAACAATTGAAGAAAATGGGAAAATATACAAAGCACGACATTCAAAGTCAATTACACTTAACACTCGTTAAGTATTTACAGACTTCTCTTCAAACAAATTTTTTTGTTTTCTAAGATTGGATTTATGCTATAAAAGGCCCTAGAGCCTTTTCAATGTATACCATCTTCCAATATTATTAAATACTCTGATGCAGCACCATTGTTAAGTGGCACTCCATTGTACAGGTGTGTCGACACCTTTTTTTCACTAAGCCCTAATGGTTAGGCATTCCGTTATTTCAAGCTTTTCTCTATTTTAAATAAAATTGCAAGAAACTTTCTTGGAAAAATCTTTTCACACGTTCATGATTATTTCCTTAAAATAAGTGCTTATGAATAACAACTGTATCAGAAAGAATACACATTTTGTGACCTGCTTTCCATATTATAAAACTGTGATACAGAAAGGCAATAATTCATACTCTTCCCAGCAGGACATGAGGTCGTCTGTTTTCCTACATCCTTGCCAAGCCTGGGTGTCAAATATTTAATCTTAGCCAATATTATGAACCAAGGAAAGTCTGTCGTGTTAGTTTTTATGTCTGAGGAGAACAACAAGGTTCAGAGCTATCTTCCCACGGGGTGTGTTTAATGGTATTAAGCAGAAAGTGCCAGGGAGCTGTAGCACAAACTGGGGAAGTATTTTCGGTCAGGACTCAGAGTAGTCAGAGGCTCTTTCCTCTAATGGGGCTTTTAAACCAGTTTTCCATTTTTCTAGTGTGTAGAAGGCAGCCGATTCCACAGAAAGACTAAGGCATGCTTCCTAAGCTTTTTCCATTCGTGGCACACATGGCAAATGATAATATTTGAACAGAACCACCATCCCAGGTCCTACCCAGCCACCTGGAGGGCTGAGGAAACCTTTATCCCCACACACCTATACATTAGAGTCACACCAGTTAGAAAGTTCTGGACCAGAGCAGCCTGCGGTATCCCGAACTTACATAAACACACATACACAATTGATGCTGTGTATACAGAAAATAACCTGGAAAATACCAAGTATTGTCATGCGTTTGCAATGTGGCTTCTATTTTCTTCATCTGGTTTAGATCTTTAAATTTTCCTAAAATAACGTTACCATATATTCATTTTCTAGTTCCCAGAAGTCTATGGAAATTACATGTTACAAAAGCAAGCTAAGTTATGTCACCACTGGCTAGCTGGTGTCCTTCAGTTAACCTCAAGGAGGCCAAAATTTTTCTCTCTGCTACCTGTACCTCGTTTCTACTAGTGTTTCTCATATCTTTTATATCAACTATTAATATCACCATAAAGTGTTTATTTATAGACCAATGTATAGCACCACTGCTGTTATAGTCCATTCTCAATTCTTGCCTGAGGCATTTTCATTCAGAATGCTTACTGAATACCATCTTTAGTTGCCTAGCTTTATGTTCTGTACTGAAAATGTCCTAACAACTTTCTCCTACACTTTGAAGTTTTTCTGACATAAGAGATTGTGTTGCCTTATCTCATTCATTAACCCTATTCAAGTCAGGATCTGAGAATTCTGTTGCCTTCTCCTGCTCACGGTTATATTTTTAGCTCTTTATTGGGATCCTAGCAGGTCTGTCCTCAGAACTGTGCTGATGCATTATCTCATTTAATTACCACAACAGTCGTATGAAATAGGAACTATTTTCTCCATTTCACAGTTAAAACTGAGGCTTGGAGCGTACATGACTTGCCAAGGCCACACCACCTATAAGAAAAGAAGCCAAGTGCAAGCCAGGTCTGCAAAATCCAAGCCTATCTGACTCGAGCCCATGTCTGTGGGTAGTCTACTTCAGATGCAAGACTGGTCGCTATAGGGTGACTTTTTGTTATTAACCCTCATCTACCTCTAGGAGAACTGCATTTCTGTGTAGTGCAGGGTCATCAAAAGACAGAGCATGTATGGCCATTACTCAGCAATGTGCTGGAGCCAGCTCACAAGGCTTGTGTCAGCTCATGAGAGCCAGCTGTTAACTTTTCAGGAATTAAAATCTACCATTATTAAAATGGTACAAACTTGCGATTAAACTGTACTTTTTAAAAGGTGAAAGTACTTAAAACTCATCATTTCCTAATAACTGGATTGTGCTAGTACCTATGTTCATGGTTACTCACGTCTACTGTGTCAGCATGGTGGAGACACTATGTATAGGAGGGTGTGCTGTGGCAAATTTCTCCCCAACTTCCCATTCAGTGAGGTCATCCTGACAGCTTAGTACTAACACCACAGAAACCAGCAGATGCGACAAGTCAGGGTTTCTTACCCCTCCCCAAAATAGCCAGTTTTTAAAAATTACCAGCGTACCACTTCTATACTCTTCACTACCATTCCTTCAGTGAACCTGGTGAATCATAAAATCCTTCTCTATTGAGTAGAGATGCAGTACCACCACTTTTGTTTGTTTTTTCCAAAAAAAGAGCACTACCCATCCACCCCACCACCTCCTCTTGATGTTTTGTTCTAAGTATAAGGGGCTTCACTCCCAGCCTCTCTCATCTTCTCCTCTATGCTCTAGAGAAGGAAGAGGTCTTTAATCTGACCACAGAGGAGGAGGAACTGGGCATGTGAAGCACAGCCCTTCTGTTCTCCTCCTCTTCAGAGCATGTGTTCTCTGCCTCCAAGGACAGCCAGCACATGGACTCCACACCTGCCAGAAAGATGGGGAGGGAGGGAGAATCAGGGACAAAGCCAGTTGGGAAAGAATGTCTGATTCTGAGACTCCATTTTAGAGAGTCATTGCTTGCATATATAAACTACATTCTCCATCATCTATCAGTAATAAGAGCAAAATTTTTGGCCTTCATTTGGCTGATTCCTTAGCCCTAATGTGGTTCAGACCTCAGGCTGGAGAGAGAAGCATTGTTATTTATTGGGCCTCCTCAAACCCCGAAATAAAATGTTGCACTCTAGTGGGCCACAAGTAAGTGATCAGTGTCCACAATGAAATTAAATCTACTTGCAATCCTTGGTCTGAGATCATAACAACCATAGCAAAAACTAACAATTAGGAATATGCAGATCCTGGGCTGAGTGCTTTACACAAATGGACTCATGGTCCTCATGGTCATTCATACAGCAGATATACCTTACCCATCATGCCAGTGTTGCTCCAATTATAAGCGCATCATGAATTCTTTAATTTCAGAGAGATCATAAACATCTTTATCCCAAATATCCCCTTCTTAGTATATGTGCTGCCGAAGCGAGCACCCAAATATCCCCTTCTTTTTTTTTTAATTTTTTTATTGTTATGTTAATCACCATATATTACATCATTAGTTTTTGATGTAGTGTTCCATGATTCATTGTTTGTTCATAACACCCAGTGCTCCATGCAGAATGTGCCCTCTTTAATACCCATCACCAGGCTAACCCATGCCCCTACCCTTCTTAGATCAAATTTTCCACTGCCATCAATACTTATCTTTCCTCCTAAATGAAGATATTTTGTTTTCTCCCATATGTTTAACTACCGCCTCTGTGCCCTCTGCTATTTCTCAGACACAAACAGAAGGAATTAAATTCTGAAGTCAATGTACTTTTACTTTTTATAAAACTGAAAGATCTTTTTGAAGGTTTTCCATAAGCAGCCTTGCATTTTAATGTGTTTTTTTAAAACTAAATTTATATTCATTTATTCTTTTCATAAAAATTTGCCAGGCTTCTCTTTGTTTTACACTCCATGATTTCTCATCTCCTTGCCCACCCACGTTAACCTTTCTTTCGCAGTTTATATGTGCTTACTGATTTCTGACATGGTGGAGCAGTTTGTCTGAAGGTATGCTTGATTTCTTTTTCCATGTTCCTCTAAAATGTAATCCAATTTTACTGCTCATGACTCAAAATCTATCTTCAGAATCACTGTTCAAAGCACCAAACATTCAAATAATTTAAATTCTCCTACACAGAAGCATGCAATTTTAGGAATTTTAGTATTTTTAGTGTACTAATCTTCATGTGCAAATGCTCCTGAACTAATTAAGAGATGAAATCCATCCCCTTAATATCTGAAGAAAAACCATTTAGCAAACTCCCTCAGTAACCCATTCCACTGCTCCTTATGATCTCTTAAATTAACCTATCCGTTATGGCCATTCCCTCTTGCTTTATCCTAGCAAAACAGAAAACACATCCATCTCAGTACACACTCGATAAAAGGTTTCCTTCATTTCTCCAAGTGAAATAATTCTTAATATTTTTAATTTTAAACCTTTTATTCATTATTAGCATTTCCTCTCTACTATTTTTAGATTCTCCATGTTGCTCTTTAAGTAAGGGGTTAGAAATAAACAAATCCAGAACTGAAAAAATCTAATAAAGACCAGACTGGCAGCAAATGAAATTATGGCAGTAACAGGCTACCCCGATTTTCTTTATTATGACTTGTTTCTCTGGCGGCCTACCCCCTCACTAACAGATGATGGCACTTCTGGCAGTACTGTTCTCCAAGCAAGGATTAGTGCCTGCAAGGCTCCTAGACAGTAGAGACTGGCCGCCACACTTGCAGGAAGTCCCACAAGGCTGGGGCCATGTGTCGCTGCTCTTTTCTGCCCACCTCGCTAGCCGGTTACCCGCCTTTACATGTAGGATTTCAAGTCAGACAGACCTGAGTTCAAATTCCAGCTGTTCCTTATTAGCTAAGTGATCCAGGGCAAGTCACTTTACCTTCCTCAACTACATAATGAGACCAGTAATACTTAATTCACATAGTTGTTACAATAATCAGATGGTAAGAATTTCACTGTACCTAATGCATATTAGATATTCAACAAATGGTAGCTTAAAAACAAAGAAGTTTCCCCTTCTTGGGCATTTGCTTGGCATCTCTTTAACTTTGGCAAATGTCTAGTCCAGGAAAGCAGTATTTGTCCAATGTCTGTGCAGGAAGTAGCACTATCCTGCCTTGCTATAACTATACAACACGTAGCACTGTAGCAAAAATGGCGACGTGCCCATTCTGTATCTATGTTTCCCTTTTCCTTAGTAATAGAATCCTCCATTTTTAACTGAACCTAAGGCTTCCCAGAATAATTATATCTGATGGAAAAAATATAAGCAGAAATGTCATGTAGTAGCTTCCAGGTAGTTCTTTAAGAGACAGCCAATGCATGACCTTTGCCACCATCTTTTCTTGCCTTCATTCTGCTTCCTGGAATTAGGATATGATGAATGGCAATCTAGACTACACCCTGAACCATGAGGACTCTGGAATATTCCTAGGATGGCAGAGCAGTGAGCTAGAAGGAGCCTGGGTCCCTGAGGAGGGTAGAGCCCTCCTACCAGTCTTAGACTGCTTGTTCCCGACTTCTTTTATAGAAGAAAGAAAAAACCCTCTGGACTTTGGTAAGTAATCATTATTCTGTGGGTTTTCTAGCCTCCTCATCTAAATCTAATCCTAATGTAAGTTTCCAATCTTTTCATGGGAATCAAGTAATACTTTTTAATCAGGGGCAATTTTGTCCTCCAGAGGACATCTGGCAATGTCTGGGGGATGTTTTTGGTTGTCACAACTACGGAGGTGGTACTGGCATCCAGTGGGTGAGGCTAGTGATGCTAATATTCTACAATATTAGCCACAACTAATATTGTAGTTTTTGTAGCCACTGTAATATTGTAGCTACTCTACAACCACCCCCACAACCAAGAATTGTCTGGGCCAAAATGGCATTTTCGCCAAGGCTGAGAAACCTTGGGTTAAATACATCTCTCAGGATCACCAGTGATAAAACGCCCTTTATTCATTACAATAAACATGGTAGAAGAATGAGGCGTCTGGATTAATCAATATTCTTCTCAATAGTTACTATCTCTCACAAACAGTGATAAAGAGTTTTCAAAGAATTAGAATATAACAACTATAGGACATCTAGCCGAGACTTGAGATTGGTAGCAAGTGGAAGAATATTCCATTTAAAAGAGATTCTCAATTCTAGTTGCACGTTATAATCACCTGGAGGGCTAACCACTAATGCCCGGGTTCCACTGCAGGCCAATTATATAAAAATCCCCGGGGGTGAAGCCTAGGCAAGTGTATTTCTCATGGAGGAGCAAACTGCTTCCATAGAGCACTCTGTGCAAACACGCCGAGAAATTACACAACACAGGCAATAGGGGGTATTCCTGGGCCATGACCTGCCTGCTCCCTCCTGGGAGGTTCTATAAGGGCAGAACCTTTCATTTCCCCTTTGTTTAATGTTCACTCCCACTCCCTCTTTCTCTTCAGAATAAAAGAACACACAGCGCTTTCTCTAGTACGGCTGTAATTGTCGAGTCTCCCTAACGGATGCGCCTTTGCTCTGACCTCTGGTTTGCCTTGCTTGATGGTGGTCACCACCCCACCACCCAGACGGGCAGTGGGAATCTGTTCAGTTGTCCTTTAATATCTTGCAACAACAGGACATTCAGATTTCCGGCTCATGTCTCATTGGCAGAGTGGATCACTGCTTCCACTAGAAGATGCTGGAAAATTCAAAATGTTATACCAGTCCAGCCACCGCATCCTCACTTCGACATCTTGGATGCCAGAAAAGAAGAAAAAGGAAGTAGCTGCAAAGGACAGTGAGATATCCAGCTGTAATTTTTTTTTTAAAGACTGGGTGATTCTAATATATAGCCAAGGTCAAAAACCACTGGTTTAGTGTACTCAAAGGGAGCATTTCTAGCTCTATAATCGTACTGTCAAAGCAGCTCATGCTGACTCCAAAAAAAACAAACAGTCACAGAACTACAAATACGACGTTCAAGGTTTTTTTGGTTTGGTTGTTTGTTTTCAATGCATTCCAACCCAGCAGACTTTATTCCTTTAGAAAATATGCATCTATCTCCCAAATATGTATGAAATAAAAGTGGATGGTTTCATCAACTGCTTAAGTCTAAATAAGACACATTCCTAGCTTAGGTGGCCTATCTTAAAATCTTACTGAGGGCAATTTGAAGATAGTGACCTAAAATGCTAATAAAGTCAGACAGTGGAGTACTCTAATTGTACAAGAAAAACGAAATAGTTCAGACTATGATGGAAGAAAGCCACTCCATTAGTGCGAGGCAGCTGATAAGCTTCGTCAGTGCTGGCTTTAGACAAGAGTCTGAAAAAAAGCAATTTTGCCCGTCAGTTAACAGTATGTAGGCCTGACCCCTGAATAGGGAGCAATTTTTCTATCAGATAAACAATAAGTAGCCCAGTACCAGATAATTTATGCAGCATCACTTCTTTTGAGCAAAAAGATCAACCTCTACCACTGCAGAGTTGTTCCTGGTAGCCTTTCTAGTTTAATCTGTGCAAGAAGCAGAGAATAAGGTTAGCCCTCAGATTACCCTAAGATACAATGAATAGGGACATTGCCCCCTGGATACAAGATATACCAGTACAATACCAAACAGAACTGCCTGAAATTTTATCTACAGCAAAGGCCAAGGAATGGTCTCACAGAGAAAATGCCCTTCACAGTATTTTCTCCCAAGGTTCTTTGCCAAGCTGTTGCGGGAACTATATATTCTTCAAGATTACCATGATCCCATAGCTGATGCTGACTAATGTATACGACTTCTTGTTATCAGAGAAATTTGCAGCCCTTCCAAAGGAAGTCATCAACATATTTCCCAAGATTACAAAATTGAAAGTTCATAAAGGGACAGAGGTAAGAAAAACAGGTCATTTTAGTTGCACTCAGTCATTACATCAACTTAATTAAATCTGAAAATGTATTGTTTCCTAATAGAGTGGGCACTTTAAGAGTCTGATAATCTAATCACCAGAGTACCTCCAAATGTCCTCCCCGTGAACTCTATGAACTTTGTTGGAAAGAAAACCCAACAGTAACATGGAGGACACAAAAGAGAACAGGAATATATGCAATAGGAATATATATGAAATGGGTGGTTAGCAAGAGATTAGGAATTTTCTGATAATACTACTGAAGATGCTCAATGATAACTCAAAAGGCATTCTTTAAAATGCAAACAACTCAAATTATCCATCGACTGACAAAAGAATAAACAAAATGTGGTGTATTCATACAATGGAATATTATTCAGCCAAAAAAAGAAATGAAGTACTGATACATTCCACAACATGGATGACCCTTGAAAATATTATGCTGAGTATAAAAAGCCAGACACAAAAGGCCACATGTTGCACAATTCCATTTACATGAAACGTCCATAACAGGCAAATCCACAGAGACAGAAAGTTGATCAGTAGTTGCCAAGGGCTGGGGTGGAGAAGGAATGGGGAGTGATGCTAATGGGCACAGGGCTTCTTTTTAAAATGACGAAAATATTCTGGAATTAGAGGTAATGGTTGCACAGTCTGAATACACTAAAAACCACTGAATCATATACTTTAAAGTGGTGAATTTAATGGGGTGTAAGCCATATCTCTTTAGTTCAGCATTTCTACTGCCCCATAAGCCTCTCCACGCTCAACAGAGGGCCTGCCTCTCAGGACACCCAGTGTGTTAGACTTCAGTGTTGCCCTATTTATGACATCAAGAGGAAGTGATCTTACAGAAAGATTTAAGCGCTCATACCATTTTTATTTCATCATGTTTAAAGGGAAAAGCGTCAAATCAGGATTCCTAGTGTCCTCTTTGGCCACTCAGGTGAAAGCAATCCAAAATGCCCCTACTGTGACAAAAGTAGCTTATCCAATTATCCTGGGGCTTTTGTTTTCTAAAGGTCAATTCTGACTGAGTTACTTCTTTACCTAGCAGATGACGAACTGCCAACATTAAAATTTCTATAGCATTTCAGATAGTCCTGAGCCTCGGACCAGTACATGTTGAAAAAGATAAGCCATTAATTCTAATCAAGATTCATTCATCTCATACTACAGAACTGTGTTAGAGTACCAATGGCTGATCACTCAAAATAATGACTTCTGTTTCAAAAAGTCTTCCGGTACCTTTTCGTTACACCACTATGTCAACACGTGTGCAGTGCTAAGATCTTTTGTTTGATAAACAAAACAGAACACTCATTCATAAGTCTGGAAGTAGAATGAATATGGATTCAGTGAACTATCTGCCACTATTGATCCTAGATTGTTATCTTAGACTTCCTTGAAGTTACCAAGTGACCCACTTCTGACTGTATTGTGAAAGACTGCTTAACAGGGAAAAAGTACTTAGGAATGCAACGCCTCCTCAGTTTATCTACATGAGGTGCCATCTGTTCACAATGTCTTCAGAGAAAACTAATTCCACAGAGGGTGATCATCACGTTACCAAGGTCACACGACAACAACAGGTATAGCAGGAGGCAGGTAGAGCGATATTGGAGCACGGGTTTGAACAGCGTCTCTAGTACTAGCACGTGGGTGGGTGGGTGGGTGGGTGGGTGGGTGTGGGTGTGTGTGTGTGTGTGTGTGTGTGTGTGTGTGTGTGTGTGTGTGTGTTGGCAGTTTTAAGGGGAAGAGGAGGCAACAAGTCCTGTCCTTCTGAGCTCTTTCACTCTCTATAGAATGACACTTTAAACTCCTTTTAAATTTCAAAGCAAGTCCTGATAAGGATGACCTCTGAGTGGGTATAACCTGTAAGCCCCAGATAACAAATCAGGGATACTGACTCTCCGGTTCTCCACAGCTCAAGGGTCACAATGATCAAAAAGGAATTTCTAGGTTCAGACACAGATGATTATAAATCTCTAATAAATGAGTACCATATAGCTTATTCAAGATTATGCATGAAAAGAGAAGCATAAATAAATCTCCAGAGATTACATCCCCTAAGAATTAAATTATCGGTAACCACAATCAAACAAGTGAAGCCATCATTATACATTTGCAGGACCTAGATTAATACAGGACATGGTTTACAAGAACATGGTACCCTCCATAATGTCTACCTCTTACAATACTGTGTTATTCAGATAAGAAAACTAAGCAGCACAGCTCACCTTAATGGTGACCCTAGTTCAGAGGCAAATGTGACAAATCTAAAATCCTCAATGAGTTTAAAGACCCTTTCAGTCAATATTTTATTTTCCATCTGTAATTTATCAAAATTACTTACCAGAAGCAAAACGGACATATGGAGTTGCCTTTCTTCCCCATGTATTATTGTTTGGGGACATTAAAACTGAAGAGGAACCACAGAAACAGAAGCCTAGAAAATCCATGAACTATATATTGCTATATAATCATACTGTTTATGCATATACTATGAAAATAAAAAATAAATATACAAAAACAGACACTTACCCCTAAGATATCTCAAGTACGATAAGGAAGATTCCACCCCCCTATCAAAGAGACTCCTAGGGTATATTTCAAATGTGTTTTCTCAAAATAATTAGTCAAGAACCCATGATTCCCAAACCTGGGATTGCATTTTCTAAGAAAAATGAAGATCAATGCAATGTTCTATTACGTAATTTTAAAAAACACATCATCTCCTTCCCATGGTTTTCTAAGTAAATATCTGAGCAGCTAAGTAGTTACTCCTACCACTAAACAGCTTTCAATCTATTATAACCTAATTACTTGAAAAACAGGATACCTTGGGAAAAAAAAAAAAACAAAAACACTAATTCCTCTGCAAAAGGAGAAGCTGGATAAATTTAGTTGTCACTGAGTAGTAAGATTTATGGACTTCTTTATTTCTGCCTCCCTGACAACCACATTCTTTTGGTACCTAACTAGACAAGGATGATAATTAGTAGCTACTGTCATGCTATAATTAAAGATCAAATACCTTAGCTGCTTCAAGAACTCAACATCAGAGTTGCTATTAATAAGCTTGATGAACTCTTCATAAGAAGGAGCATAGGTGTAGGCTCTCTTGTGATGTTCATTCATCTGTTCTCTGCGTTCCAACTGGGCAAGTAGCATCTGGTTAATGTAATCTGGATTACTAAGTAAATCCACTACTGGCTTCAAGACTGTGGGAAGAAGAAGAAAGCACCACTGAGAAAGGTATTGTCCTTTAAAGGAATTGTTTTTCTTTTACTGAAACCACATTTGGGAAACGTTTTTAAACTACCCAAATGGGGAAAATACAAACAATTCAAATATTCAAAAATGTGTGTGCGTGTACATACAGCTTCCTCTGGGTATGCTACCAACTATGGCCACAATCTAGTGGTTGATTTAACAAATGAGTTAAGTTTAAAGGAATAATGAAAGAAAGTCATTTGCAACCCAGGTTCCTAACAAAGACATCAAAATTAAGTACACTGATTTTTTTCCTTTTATTTATTTTTTTATAAGGCTCAATAGGTTTTGTCTGCCAAAAGATGAAAGTGAATGTTCTCCCAACTGGTGAATGAAAACCTCAGGGAAGAAGTTGTTAAAAAGTCAATGATATGACTACAAACTCATCCTACCAAATTTAGGTTAAAAAGTTCCCTTTTCGGGGTGCCTGGGGGGCTCAGTTGGTTAAGTATCAGACTCTTGATTTTGGCTCAGGTCATAATCTCAGGGTCCTGGGATCAAGCCCAGCGTCGAGTCTGCTTGAGGATTCTCTCCCTCTCCTTCTGCCCCTCCCCCCCACCACTTGCACACACACATGCTCACATATACTCTCTTTCTCTAAAATAAATAAATAATCTTTTTAAAAAAAAGTTGCCTTTTCTGGGGTGCCTGGGCGGCTCAGTTGGTGAGGTAACCAACTCTTGAGCTCAGCTGAGCTGTTGATCTCAGGGTCGTGAAGCCAAAAATAAAAAATAAAAATAAATTTAAAAATTCCCTTTTCTCTGTTTGGTATCCACTAATGACCACAGATAATAAATGAGACAATCAATCAATGCATATCAAATGCAATGTTATTTGAGATTTTGAGGTAAGAGAAATTTCTCTTAGGTCATATTTTCTTCCATTTCTTGTATTCTGGCCAAGCATCTCCCTTATTATACTTCCTTTAGTAATTACACTATACTGTGGGTACAGTTCCTTTTTTGTTTATTCCAAGTTCACAAAATTACATATAGGCATTATCAATGAATCTTCTACCTTAAAAGTATTTTAAGTAAATGCACACTAGAGTTTGAGTACAGGTATTCTTTCATTGATGAATATATTATTGACCTGGATAATTCAAAAGCTACCCTAAAGGGATGCTTCCCTGTGAAGAACATAAGGACTAATTATCCTGTGTCAAAATAAACAACAGAATGGACTATGCATTTGGCAACATGTTACATAAAAAACTTGTTTATCATGGATGGCCAAATAATACTGTCTTTAAGTGACACTTCACATTTGAAAATCTGAAAATATCTTAGCTCCCATATGTCCCATGATATACAAGGTCTGCATAGGTATATATAAAGTGTTATCTCATTAGTATGTAGAACATTTGTTTGCATATTATTTGTTTGCATATTTGTTATCACATTAGTAATATGAATTATTTATAAAAGTCTACCTTTTGTTGTGAGTATTTCTGCAAGCATTATACGTAAGCTGAGAGACTGGACATCCTTTGAGGGAAGGAAACAAAACACCAGAACCCGAGAACACATTTGTAGGAATCTCACTTCATCATATGAGTTCCTCAAGCATGTATGTAACACAAAAGGCCTTGGTTGTTCTTCATGTCTAAAAGAAATTAATGAAGAGAGGGAAGAGGAAGGAAAGAATTTCTGGAAACAATTTGGTTATGTATCATTAAGTATAAAATATCTCAAATGGACAATATATGTTTTCATAATTGTGTCCACTCCTCAAAAATGTCAATAGCTAATAATTTTCTCAATCACAGACTAATTTAGAAAAATGCTAATGCATGCCCTTTCAGGATTTCAAACCTTAAGTAGCATCAACAATTAACACATAACTCCCAAATCACAGCAACAATCCAGAAAAGTATGAGTGTTTCTTTAACTGGATTATTTTTAAGTCTCCTAGACGTCTTCTCAAATGTGATCTACAGCTTCATTTTTCAAAAAAAACCTAAGAAAACATAACCAGGGTCACTACACAGCTTTCCTGACTAGGTAATCATGGGATAAAAATCCCATGGGTTTTCTACCGAAGAGTGGGTCCATGACTTACTTGATGCTACAGAAATTGGTGGCAAATTGCCTTCTGTGAAGTTCCCAGGTATTTTCTAAAGAGTCTTGCCAACCGTGGTCACAGGCTTCCCTATCAGCACTGACCCTATCCTCATCCCAGGACCATTAATTTGGAGGATCTGAGTGAAGAGGAGTAGAAAGTAGAACTTTCTATACCTCCTTTTCCCACAGTACCTTGATAGGAGTAGTTCAAGAAAGACTGGGAAGTTCATTTTTCTAATACCTTCCAGATAAGAGATAACGTTTATGGACTTCTTATATTAACTAGTGGCCAATCCTGGGCAAGGGGTGACACTACGCAGAGCAGAAGGAATCATACCAGGTGCTACATAGTAACGAAACAAATACATATTAGTGCCTTGTACAACTAGCACCTCTGGAGTGTTGATTGCAATTTCTTTTTGCACTGGAGAATGAAGACTAGTTTCCAGAGTAGGTACTCTACTCTAAAACAGAAAGACTTCCTCTTTGTCTTCTACAACAAGCAAGAAAAATTCAATACTAATATGAAAAGCCAAAAAAAGAAACAGATTTTAAGAATAATCCTTTACATATATAGTGATACATGTTGATTCTTTAAAAATGGCATCTTCAGGGGTGCCTGGCTGGCTCAGTTGGTAGAACATGAGACTCTTGATTTGGGGGACATGAGTTCAGGCCATTAGGGGTGGAGTTTACTTAAAAAAAAAATAAAAAATAAATAAATTTAAAATAGCATCTTCAATTATTTGAAATTCTAGCTATGCTGCCAGTTAGAGATGATCTTTTAGTATAGTAAGATCTAGATGCAACTCGTCTCATCAAGCACTTTTAAGGATAAAACTTTAAAATAGGTAGTCGGTTAACAATTATTGGGGAAAGTTGGCCCCAAAAAACTAACGACAGAAGCTTCTTTCTATAATAACAAAATCCTCTCAAAGTATTCACAATCCCTTCTCTGTTCCAATGGAAGGCAGATAAAAGGAGCCTGGTCATCAGACTTCTACAAGTTCATCTCCTTCCTAGAACTGAGTTAGGGAAAAACTTTCTGAGTGAGCATAAAAGACCAGATATCTGGTCAAACGCGCTCCATCTAAGGGAAAGGGAGAGGCCAGTGCTTCCCTGGAATCCCTCTGCTCACTCCAAGCAGGATACTCCTATGATGCCTTCTAGTTCATGAACATCTACTGCTTCAGAACCCGAGAAAAGATCCCGAGGCACGTGGCTGCTTCTGGGTCAGGAGGTGTCCATGCACCGGCGTGCAGGCAGCAACCTCCTTCTGCCAGTGTGGATGGATCATTTGTTTACTCCAAGTCCTACTATTTGCATCTGGGTTCTCATTCCTAGTGAGCAAAAGAACATTCACCTCTTGTAAATTTCACATGTACAACAAGACTTAATCTTCACACCTACAAGAAGCAGGTATCATCAGCAGCATTTCATAGATGAGAACATTGAGGATCTGAGTGGTTAGCGAATAGTCCAAAGTCAGAGGTAATAAATGGTAGAAATAACTCTCCTGTTCAGCCTGACTCTCAAGTCCAGACTCTATGCTACTCCATAATCAAAGACCACAAAGATGAAAGGGGGGGAAATTCAGAGATAAAGAGAGAAAATATGAATAAAAAGCATTATTTTTCCCCTTAAACAGCATGCCTGTACTTGACTAGTAAATCAAACACATAGAGATTGTAAGAAGGAGACTATGAAATTAAAGATGCTACTGATCAAACAGCATAAAAAGAATCAGTTTTAGCTTTTCCTGAAACATGCTGGAACAAGACAGATGGGACAAAGGAAGAGGAAGCAGAGGCAAGACTTAAATGTGATCTGGGGACTGGGTTTAAAGCAGCAGCAGAATGTCAGCCTGGAAATAAACACAAGCTGACTGGAAGCTGCCTCCACACCATTGCCTAACAGTCAACCAGTGTATGTGTTGCTTTTATTAATGCAATTTATTATTCTCTTGTCTGACAGCGGCCAATTCAATTGGGTGCTTCCCAGGCTGCCAAAGTCATTTTGCAGCCAACAGATATCCACACACGGATGGAGATTTCTAGGATGAGGGCACTATTTACCTGGGGCAGGCAAGTGCAGACACAGCCGTCAAACCTAGACACACTGTCTGCCAGTCTCATTGTGTGATTTGTAGAAGATAATGCATTAACAGACATTAGTTCTCTAGGGTTCACTTCTAGGGCATAATCATCTATATGCAAAACATCAGTAACCTACTGGCACTTTTTCAAATATCTATAATCCCAGAGTACAGCGGTAGATTTTTTTTTCTTTAATAAGAATCATCAACTAGAGCTTCTAGGCATAGCCCAGATATCAGCAAAATAAATCTACCATTGGTATAAGAAAACTAGAAGCCCAGAGGGAAGGCGTTTCTAAAATGGAATCAATTATCTGTTTCTATTATTGTGATGTTTTACCCATAATATCTTTATATTAGTCACAAAAGCAGTAATTTCAGAAGCTGGTAAATGTCTCCATGAAAAATATATGCTCATGTTCAAATTAGATCATTATAAAAATACTAAATTTCTCTAACCACTTGCTCTTCTCCCAAACCTAAATCCATCAGTCTTCTCACTGGAATAAAACATAGATTTAAAATACTGTCCTTCATTGAACCATAATTTAAATACTTTAAAATGAGCTTCCAATGAGTTCAGACAAGTCTTGGACAGTATCTGGCGGGCAGAAGCAAGGAGCCCTTTATACAACAGATATTACAGCAAACCAGCAGGAGCTCCTCGGGGTTGAACACTTGAAAAGAGCGGCTGAAGCTCTTGAGACACCAGGGGTATAACCCTAGAGTCGTCATTCTCTCCCTTTTCTTATAAGTTCACACACTCCCTTCCGGGAAGTTGCTTTCTCTACCAACAGCAGTTTTCCCCAGTAGCCTGGGGACCCCTATGTGTAAGACAAAATGTCACTTGTCTTTTCCATTCCTGTTCTCACCAGCAGAGTGGAGTTTCCAGAAGCTACCTAATGTGTGCTTACACCATCACTCTACTGGCTAATGGGAAGTGGATTGTATTCGTGCCCTTTAAAAATGTCTTGGTTCTAACAGCTGACATGGTAAATATCGATAATATAATAAGAGGTGAGGTGGTATACATTTAACAACTGGATCCCCAAGGGGAAAAACAGCTGATTTGTAGCACTCGCCCACTGCACAGTGTAAACACTCCCACCATGGCCAATGACAAGCTAGCAAGGTGATATTCCTGATCTCAAAGTAAGGAAGGGATGTGCACAGTCAGCTCTTGCAAACCAGTACAAGCTGGTTCCAGCACCCCACAAGATAGAACCCACATAAACAAGAGTGCTTTTGGGGGAGCCTGGCTGGGTCAGTCAGAAGAACATGCAACTCTTGATCTTAGGATTGTGAGTTTGAGCCCTACACTGGGTATAGAGATTACTTAAAAACAAAACCTTAAAGAAAAAAAGAGCTTTCAGGTTTTCAACAACTTTTAAGAGTACAGTGGGATCCTGAGACCAAAAAAAAATCTGAGAACCATTGCTCTACAGCAATTTTTTTCAAATCATGGGTTGTGACCCACAAGGAATAAAATTTAGTTCATCTCAAACACCAATTTTAAAAAGATGTTAACACATCAGTTATCACAGGTAATAAGAGTATTGTTTTATGAAACTGAGTCACGATATAAAATGTCTTTCTTACTATGAGTCACAGTTTTTAAAAAATGCAAAACATTAGGGGCAGCAACTGGAATACATTAGGCACATGATGGCTCTGTACATTTTGATCTCACAAGCCTGTGCGACACAGACTTTGGGAGAGAGAATGATTGATGGAAAGAGGCAATACAGCCAAGAACAGGGAGCTGCTACTGCACAAGAACATTCAGCAAGTAGGCCCCCTGAGCAACAACAGCACAGGGCAGAACAGGGACTGCCCGCTGACAAACTCACTAGGCAGGGCTTCTCAGAAGAGAACAGGAGTCACCACCTGCCCAATAAGTTTGCCAGTGCTTATCCATCCTCATTTGTACTTTTCAGATACCCACTCTCTCCCCTGAAAGTAGAGGTAGAAGAACAGCACTGAGAATAGGCCACGGTAACTGCAAGGAGCGCCTCTCCTACTGAGCCCCTATTCAAACAGGCAGAAGACTACTCCTTTCTTTCAGTAAGATGACTTTTATAAGCAAGTCAGAAGTGCCGTAATTCAGCATTCTCACACTCACAAAGGAGTGGGGCATACAGTTAAGATCCTACCGGCAAACCTCTAAACATAAGGATTTGTTACAAGCTCAGAAATGGCCTTGAAGTTTTCCTTCCAAAGGCAGTCACCTCATAGGCACAGATCTTGTCGGTGGAACAGTACAAAGAGCTAACAAACCTAAATATTCACAATTTTCACAATGAAACATTTCTAATTACAGCCCATAAACCCCAATACTGAGTTCTTTTTTAAAAGTCAATTTTCAGGATATGGTGATGCAACAGAGCTCTCAACAAAAAGAAATTCTAAACCTTTCTAAACATTGTAAACTCATGGACACTTCACAGTATAAGACACTGTATTTAAATTTTCTACTTCTAGGTACTCATGATTCTATAAACAAGTTCATGACAGTGCTGGCTCGGTAAAATTCATTGCATTGTTTAAGTTTTTCACAAAATTAAAGAAGTCCATAAAGGGGTTTTCTATTAGAGAGTTATAAAAAAAATCTACTCTACCAGAACACTATAAATGTTCTCCCTCAATAAATCTATATTTCAAGCCAAGTGCCAGCAAGAGGCAGAAAATTCTAGTTTTATCTTGATTTTGACCACTTTCTGTATAAGAAAAATATTTTAACGTGGAAAAAAAGTGGGGGAAGTTGTTCATGTTTGAACAGTTACCTGGCATTCGCAGCTTTCAGGTCACAGAAATGAGTGAGTAAAGTTCTTACAACATCATTGCAGACGACTTTAACCACATCCACGTGGCTCAGTCTGTGACGCAGCTGTCTGGCAATTTCCCAAAAGTCTTCCAAGAGCAGATGGTAAAGCTGTCCCTCATCTCTGCTGAGATTTCCATACCAGGACAGAACGTAATCTCTATAACTGTAGTCAAACACTACCAGGAATAAACAAAGCAATGAGTAAATCTTAGATGAAAGAAGCATATACCAAGACTGCATTTCTACTGGACACTGAGGACCTACTAATATTCACTGTTTAAAATATAAAGAGTAGATAACAACACAAGAGAAGACATAATCTTCCCTAGTATATTTGAAAATAAAAAGATTCTAAAATTCTGGAGGTGTGGTGACCATATGTCCTGAATTTTTGTGGACAGCCCAATTTTTAAATATTCTATCCTGGGGCCAAACTATCTAAATTTATCCAAAAACAGAGCATCTTACACAGTGGGAACACACTTATCGAGTCTGCCAGTCATCAATTTATTGCCTCTCGCTTCCAAATTCACCCTTTCTTGCCCTACTTTATGATACTGGAGACAGACCATGTAAACATTTCTTTGCCAACTCATACCATGTTAGAGTTTGACAGGAGAGGATGCCGGGGGGGACTGTGGAGGAGGAAGGGGCTTCTTCTTGTCCTGGTTCCTGTGTGCTCTTCTCTGATTGCTCCTGCAGTGTGCGGCGGGCAGCAGCAGGGGGGGGCATCAGATGGCCTCACCCCCCGCAGATTCTAATGGCATTCAGAGGGCAGCTCCCCAGAGAAGTCCGCTAGTACCCTGGGGGTGGCTTCCCGTAGCCTGTGGTATCTCCCCAAATCTTCACCATTACATGGGCCACACCTGTGCCCTCTCCAGTGAGACCTGGATCTCAACTTGGGGGTGAAGAAGGAACCTGCTCCCAAATGTATCCCTCCTTGAAGTGCTCTGCCATGGCCCCAGAAGTAGTGATTGCTCCCATTATCTGCTCTTCCTATATTCTTTGGAGTTCTCTTTATTCCTCAGTAGTCAAGTCCCTTGGCAAGTTAATCACTCTTTAAACTTTCTTGTTCAAGTATTATGTGGTTTCTGTCTCTTAATGAGACCCCAACTAATGCAGGAAGAATCCCCTAAGTCAGATATCACACCAGGCTCAGCATCTGTGGCTGACAACCTTCTTTGGAAAATTTCTAGTATCTCTTTTCTTAATTCTGGATCAATTTTATGCCTTGGAAATAAAAACCCTTAGCTCTAGAGCAGTGCTATCCAACAGAAATAGGAGAGTCACATATGTAACTTTAAGTGTCTAGTAGCCACATTAAAAAAGGAAAAAAAAAACAGGTTAAATTTTAATAATATGTTTCAACTAATATATCCAAAATATTATGATTTCAAAACATAATCAAGACTATCAATTAATGAAAATTTTTTTAAGATTTTATTTATTTATTTGACAGAGAGAGCGAGCCAGAGAGCACAAGTGGAGGGAATGGCAGAGGGAGAGGGAGAAGCAGGCTTCCCGATGAGCAGGAAGCCCGATGCAGGGCTCGATCCCACGACCCTGGGATCATGACCTGAGCCGAAGGCAGACACTTAACCATCTGAGCCACCTGGGCACCCCAATTAATGAGATTCTTTTTCCATGCTAAGTCTTCACCAACTGGTATATATTTTATACTTTCAGCACATCTTAATTTGGACTAGCCACATTACTCAATCGCCACTTGTACACAGTAGTTCTCTGTTGCTCAAGGCAGCTCAAGTCCACATAGAAGATGAAGACTGAAAAATAAAAATGTTACTGGACTAAAGTCGTGATTTCCCCAAGGGAGGAAAAACACAGCCCCATATCCATGTTTCAGCATAAGGATACCTGTACTATTTTTTAATCACTGCTTATTTCTCAAGGTTTTCTCTTTCCTTCTTCAAATACCACTTGATTTAGCTTAATTTTGATATGACCATACTTTGTCTCAGATAAATAGTCTATCCTCTTGCTTTGCTTTGCTCCCAAGAATCCTGTGGAACAAAACGTAACTTGGGATCCTGATTTACTGCACACCTGGCCCACAAATGTCTGACCCATAATTCTCAAATAATTCTGCAGGCCAGGATTGGGTGCTTGTTTTATTCATCTTGTTTTATTCATCTTTATTCATCAATTACTTCCTGAGATGGGGGGAGATGGGAAGGTGGCAGGAGGGAGGTCATAGTTCTTAGAAAACTGAATAGCAAATGGAACCTCCAGCTCAGAGTTCATCTTATGTAAGGATTCCATATATGTGCAAAAGCCCACAAGTCAAGGAAAGCACCGTTCTTGTTTTAATATTCTGTGATGGCTTTTTTTCTCAGAATATCAACTGTGAAAGTATTATCCAATGCTTTTCCACATTTCCAGAATTTCTGCATTGCAGCTTTATAATAATTCACAAAATGGCATCTTAAATCTCATAGGTCAAAAACATACATAAATCATCAAGAATTTTGTTCACAGACACAAAGGTTTAGCTCATCCTCAAAGTGATTCCACTGGCCTCAGTAGTGGGATAAGACACTTAAGATAGCTTAAGCTTTATAGCTGAGAACCATTACTTGCCAAAGACTAAGGGGCAGGCATTTCTTTATTTTTTTAAGATTTTATTTATTCATTTGAGACACAGAGATACAGAGAGAGAGACAGCATGAGCAGGGGGACAGGCAGAAGAAGAGAGAGAGAGAAGCAGACTCCCCATTGACCCAGGAGCCCGATGCGGGGCTCGATCCCAGGACCCTAGGATCATGACCTGAGCCAAAGGCAGACGCTTAACCATCTGAGCCACCCAGGTGCCCAGGGGGCAGGCATTTAAAAGAAAAAAAAAAAGAGATACTACCTCAATCTTTCATTTTTCATTAAATAAGCATTTAATTCTGGTATGTAAGGCTTCCAGTATACAAGGTAGAATAAATATCCGCTGGACACAAAAGAAAAGGCAAAACAAAAGCAAAACCAACAAATAAATCATTTCCTAAACCTTTTGGCTATTTTCTGATCACTTCCAAATATTCATTTGAACAAATGGTTATGTTTTCTAGATTTTACAAAAAGTAGCCACATCTCATTCCTAATTGGACTATTCCATTTAGGAGAAAGCAGAAATGGTTTCTGACCTGGATATTTAAGAAATTAGAGCAAAAACAGGAATAGGCTAATCCCATAATCTCACTCATTGACAAAAAATAGACCACAGTTCCTACACAGTAATTGCGTTACATCTTCTCAAGAAATTGAGGCTCCAAGAAGTGAAATAACTTGCTCAAAGTCAAATAAGTGGTAAAGCCAAGTGTCCTATCTGCCAATCAAACACTCTTCCTACTCAGCACACTGTAGTCCTGCATGAAGGTGGAACAAGTCACATGAGTAAAAAACATGAGAAATCTGAATAGTGGCCCTTTCCACTGGATATCCAGCTTGTTTAAAATATTTATATGAAAAAAATATGCTAAAAATTGTCCTAGAAGGCACTAATAGGACCAATGAGTGAAAGTCATAAGAAATTGTTTTTTCTGTTCAACATAATGAATAAAATCATTAAAGCTATTCAAGATTCACAGTAAATGGTGACTATTCTACCATAAGAAACTTTTAAACAAGCTGGATATCCAATGGACAAGGATGACCTAGAAAAAAATTACTTCCTGAGATGGGGGGCTGAATTATATAATCTCCACAGACTCTTATCTGCAAAGCTTTTATATCCTTCTTCTGTAAGAGCCACCCTGACTACAAAGCACTGCTAATTTGTTCATTTGCAATTCTTTCTCCCTTACTCTTTTATTAAACAAAGTTGTCATACCACAGAATTTTTAGCTAGTAGCAAATAAACCTATAACCCAAAACGTTTGGGAAATAGAAGCATTTTTCCTTTCGTTAAAATTTAGTTTCAAATTATAGAAGGAAATTAAAAGCAATTATAAGAGACTTAATATCTTTAAAATGAGATCTTCTTAGCACACTAAAGGATTTATGTGAAGGGCATATTCATCTACATAATTTCCCATTATGCTTGTTAACCACACACTGCATATGTTAATTAATACAGCTCTAAAATACTCCTCCAATACTACATTTTTTTAGGAATTGATAAAAATGAATATTGGTAAAAATCTCAACTCAGGGGCACCTGGATGACTCAGTCAGTTAAGCGTCTGCCTTCCACTCAGGTCATGATCTCAGGGTCCTGGGATCGAGCCCCGCATCGGGCTCCGTGCTCAGTGGGGAGCCTGCTTCTCCCTCTCCCTCTGCCTGCTGCTCTGCCTACTTGTGTGTGCACACCCTCTCTCTCTGTCAAATAAATAAAATCTTCAAAAAAAAAAAAAAACCCTCAGTAATAGAAGATATACCTGGAACTAACAAATCTCTATCAATAGCTTATCAGTACACCTTTAACCTAAGTATTATAAAAATATAGCAAATATAAAAAGTGTGAAACAAGGGCAATTGGCTGGCTCAGTCCGTAAAGCATGTGACTCTTGATCTCAGGTCATGAGTTTGAGCTCCATGTGGGGCAAAAAAAAAAAAAGTATAAAACAGAGCCATAATTCCAAGTATATATTATGTAGCTACATATACTCATTTATATACAAGTGCACATATGAACAAAATATTAAAATATACGGATCAATTTGAAGAGACACAGAAATTCATGATAAAATTATTTTATGGTCTCTACTAAGAGATAAGCAGAAATAATATAACAAATCCCAATGAGAAATGGAAGAACACTTAGGCTCATTGCCAAGCAAAGAGTCTTTCTTCTAAACACATAATAGCAGCCAAGAAAAATTCAAGTGCTATTATCAAATCTATTTTCTAGACTACTCTCAATGAAATAAGCAGGTAAAAAGGAATCACTGCAGATTACAGAGAATGGAATAACATGTTTGGAACTTTGATTTGAGTAGGATTAATGTAAAAAAGAGGATTTAGGGTAACAAAGTAGGAAAAAACTGGAAGTGAGGAGACCAGTTAAAAGGCTACCATGTTAGTCTAGATAACGCGATATTAGGTAATCTCTACCTATAAATTTTCAGAACAAAGAATGACTCAAACTAAGGAAATAGTAGGAGAGAGAGCTCCATGAGAGCCATTCTTCTACCTCTGCCTTTTCCCCAGATCAATTCAAGATAGTCTTCCCTGCACACGAGGCCCCAAGGGTCATAAACATCCATGACCTGAGTCCCTTTGAACAAAGAAAGAGAGCTCATTCAACCAGGAACTGGCCTAATGGTAATAAGAACAATAATAATAACATTGTTCATATAGATAGCACTCTGCAGTTTGCAAAGTTTTTAAAATGCAATTAGTAATCACTGTCTATGTGTGGAAGGAAAGCCAACTTCTGGGAAAATTTAGGGTAATTTATTAGTTTATGTCACTGATTGAGGTGTTCATTCAGTCAACAAAAAATGTATATATATTTCACACCACTGGGTAGAGTCATGAACTAGAAGAGTTGAACCTAACGGAGGTTAGGGGTGGGAGTGGAAGGTGGGAGAGTAATGGTCTTTCAAGTGTAGGTTCTGCTCCCTCTCTGTCAGCATCTAATTCTTACAGTCTACCATCGTCTGGAAATGGCCACAGAGAGCCTAGTAAAAGAGATTACCACATCAGGTTTACCTTATCTAAGACAAGTTCCAAAGAAACTGAAAGTTCTGTTATACTTGGATAGTGACCTTGTAATATCTTCTGTTATCATGATCGTTCACGTTATGGCCTTTTGTATAACCTGGACTTTATTTTATAGGCACAATTACCCCGAAAATTCAGAAAAGTATTAAGAGCCAATCAAAACTAAAAGAAATATGTTCATCTGGATATGTACATTAATATTAATTGCACTTGTGAAGGATACTCCAAAAAGTAACGGAAGTAATGGTATTTATAAGACACTTGGACAACATCTTACAAGTCAAAGTGCAGAGGTCAGTATCCTCAATGCTTCGAAAAAGATAACATTACAAAGAACTATATTTTCAATTCAAGAATTTAAATTGAAAGTTTTCCTGAGCAAATAGCAGGTACTCATTACTGAACTATATTCTCTGATCCACATTAGTGAGGTAATTCAGGGTAGCCTAGTAAAAATTAGGCTATAGATCTGAGATTTAATATTCATAAAGATTTCAAAAGTTATCTCCTGTCAGTCTTCCTGGAAATGTAACTTTAGGAGAAACTTTTGAGAGCATCTGGTATAGAAAGGTGGCTATTCTGACTTCTCAAACATATGGTCCATTCATACCATATCTGAATCCCTAAAATACAGTTTTTACACTTAAAATTGGCTAACAAAGCACAGCAATAATATACACTTCAGTCATCTTCCCTGGGTATGCCGTTCAACTTCCAGCATTTTTAGCTTTAGTAATTTTTTTTTGAAGATTTTATTTTTAAGTAATTTCTACATACAACATGGGGCTCAAACTCACAACCCTGAAACCAAGAGTCACATGTTCCACCGACTGAGCCAGCCAGGCACACCTCATAGCTTTAATAATTCTTCTGCTTCACAGAAAGCCGAACTGTATTATTTTGAGCTGCACTTTTAAATATTACTTCTCTCTTCTTTGTAATTCAATCTATAGAGATTTAAGACCAAGTCCTAATTTATATTGAGCTACAACACAAGCATACTTTAGTAACAACAAAAAACCCACCCATGAACATTTATACAGGCATACACACACACATACCTTGTATTTTACTCAACTCTTTGAATAAATCTGTTTTTAAAATACGTATTCTAGGGGCGCCTGGGTGGCTCAGTCATTAAGCATCTGCCTTCGGCTCAGGTCATGATCCCAGGGTCCTGGGATTGAGCCCCGCATCGGGCTCCCTGCTCTTCGGGAAGCCTGCTTCTCCCTCTCCCACTCCCCCTGCTTGTGTTCCCTCTCTTGCTGTCTCTGTCAAAAATTAAATAAAATCTTAAAAAAAATGTGTATCCTAAACGGAATAAAACAAATATATAAAGGAAAGATGGAGCAATTATGTTATCTACTTCAAACTAACTTTAGGGGGAAATTTTTAAATAGTCATAAACACTTCATATCAACTGAACTCAAGTTACTGCAGCCTTAACAAGTGTACCTGCTATTAAATTTTGCAAGCATACCAAGAGACCCTCAATTTTATCAATATAAGTCTACTATAGCTAGCTAATGACATTCAGAATTTCAATTAATATACTGGTGCCAGGGCTTAGAAATGCAAATTAACATACTTCAGAGATGCATATTATAATCACTACAGGTTTTCTAAATACTTATGAAACCTCTTAACTTTCTCAACATGTATTTCTAGATTCCAATTCTTCATTAAATTAAATGTCTAAAATTTTTTAGAAGACAATTTTGGTTTTAGTTTATTGTTGTTTTTAACGACTGCCTGATGCATATATTTTACTCTCATAACCAACTTTACAGCAGCCTTTAGCTCTTCTTTTGGTAGATGATATAATATTCAACTTCACTGAAAATCATTTTGCTTAAAACAAGAGGAAATTGTAAACATTAAGAATATAGTGGAAAAGAAAAAAATTATCACCAAAGTGTAATTAACTAAAGTTCTTACCCAAAGGCTTTGGATAATACTGTTCTTTCAAAATAAATCATTGCACAGAAATTAGACTGAGGATGATGTGGTTTGGGGGTTTTTTGGTTTTGTTCTGTTTGGGTTTTTGTCAACCAGGCCTCAACCCTTATCTTTTTTTTTTTTCCATAGACACTTCTGAAACAAATTGGTCCATGGTAAGTAAACATGCTATCTCAGTTACAGAGCAACTTCACAGTCTTAAAAAATTAAAGAGATATCCATGTTCATAGCAGCATATTCACTATAACCAAAAGATGGAAGCAACCCAGATATCCATCAATGGATGAATGGATAAAGAAAATGTGGTTATAGGGGGAGCCTGGCTGGCTCAGTTACTACAGCATGTGACTCTTGATCAAGGGGTTATAAATTGAAGCCCCACACTGGGTGGAGAGCTTACTTAAAAAAATAAATATTTTTTTAGATGTGGTTATATACATAAAATGGAATATTATTCAACCTTAAAAAGGAAGGAAATTCTGACATATCCTACAAACACGGATTAACCTTGAGAACACTATATTAAGTAAATATGCCAAACACAAAAGGACAAATAGTATATGACCTCATTTATATGTAGTACCTAGAGTCGAGTTCATGGAGATAGAAAGTAGATGGTGATTACCAGGATCTGGGGGAAGAGAGGAGTGGGTATTGTGGCTTAATAGGTTCAGAGTTTCAGAAAAGAGTTCTAAAGACTTTACACAACAATGAAAATGTACTTAACACTACCGAACAGTACACTTAAAAATGGTTAAGATGGTAAATTTTACACTATGTGTATTCTACAACAATTAAAAGAAAAAGAGAGAAGAATTCCAATTCCAGGGATGGTGGAATAGCTTATATCAGACTAACCTTCCTACAGAAAACCATTAGGAACTCTAGAAAAAAAATATTAAAGAACTATTTAAAGGCACTGGAGAGAGGGGTGCCTGGGTGGCTCAGTCATTAAGCGTCTGCCTTCGGCTCAGGTCATGGTCCCAGGGTCCTGGGATCGAGCCCCGCGTCGGGCTCCCTGCTCGGCAGGAAGCCTGCCTCTCCCTCTGCTGCTCCGCCTTCTTGTGCTCTCTGTCTGTCCCTCTCTCTGTCAAATAAATAAAGAAAATATTTTAAATTTTAAAAATTAAATAAATACATAAAGGCACTGGAGAGCAAAGTCAGAGAAACTGAAGGGAAAACCTACCCTTAATAGAAGGGACTAGTGCTAGTATGAACTACATTTATGTAACTTTCCCCTGAAGCACTCGATGGTCCTAGAGGCACAAGGAAGTTCAAACTTAGACTGAACATCTGTATTTTTTTTTAATATAAGATATCAGAAAACAGAGTTAGGAACTGCCAAAGCAGACGGAAATAAGGGCAGGCGATACAAAGAAGACGGAGCCACAAAATCTGGATTACAAGCTCTCAAACCCACAGCCGACTCTGTCCTACACACATATGGAGGCAAGACTGCAAGGAGACCAGCTCACAGCAACAGGTGGAAAATTGGAAGAGCTGAGCAGGTACTCTGACCGCGTCTGGAGCTAAAGTCCTACCCGGTCGGTTAGAGGTGTGACCATGGACTTTCCACTGAAACTGTGTAAGGGACATGAACTAGATGACTTAAGCTGTGTCCCAGGACTGAGGGATTTACCTTAGACAAAATCCAGGCAGACCTGTCCTAAAAATATGGGTAAAACCAAGTATCCTCAAGGTTAACAGTCAGAAAATTAAGCTGCATACTAGACCAAAAGCCAACACTCTTCAGAGGAAGATAACAGAAACTAGAATGTCTAGAAAGTAGCATCCACATTGTTCAGGATACAATAAAAAATAAGACCTGAGAAGAAACCAAAAAAAAAAAAAAAAAAGTAACACATACATAAGAGAAAAACCAATGGATAGAAATCAACTCCAAGATGGCCTCAATTTTGGACTTCGCAGACAGAGACTTTAAAGCAACTATATATATATGTGTGTGTGTTCAAGGAATTAAAGATAAAGATGGTCATAAGTGACAGATGGGGAAATCTCAACAGAGAACCAAACAAATTCTAGACAGGAGACGGCTAGGTGGCTCAGTTGGTTAAGCATCTGCCTTCAGCTCAGGTCATGATCCCAGGGTCCAGGATCCAGGGAGCCTGCTTCTCCCTCTACCTGCTGCTCCCCCTGCTTGTGCGCGCTCTCGCTCGCTCTCTCTGACAAATAAAATCTTTAAAAAACAAAAAAAAAATTCTAGACAGGAGAAGTACAATATTTGAAATAAAGAAATTCACTGGATACATTTAACTATAGATTAAAAATGACAGAAAAAGAGTCTGTGAACTTGAAGACAGATGAATAAAAATTATCCTATCTAGAGAACAGAAAGAAAAAATAATTAGTAAATTAGACATCATCAAAATTAAAAACTTCTGCTCAAACACGACATTAAAAAAATAAAAGGCAATCTACAAACTGGGAGAAAGTATTCACTGTATCTATATCTAACAAAGGATGTGAATCCAGAATCTTTAAAAACATTCCTACAAAGAAATTATAAGTTAAATAAATTTTATTTTTTTATTTTTTTTTAAAGATTTTATTTATTATTTGAGAGAACGAGAATGAGAGAGAGAGAGAGAACACATGAGAGGCGGAAAGGTCAGAGGGAGAAGCAGACTCCCTGCTGAGCAGGGAGCCCGATCTGGGACTCGATCCCGGGACTCCAGGATCATGACCTGAGCCGAAGGCAGTCGCTTAACCAACTGAGCCACCCAGGCGCCCCTAAGTTAAATAAATTTTAATAAGAAAGACTTGACCAGACACATCACAAATGAAGATATGGAAATGGTCAATAATCACATGAAAGGATGCTCAGCATCATTAGCTGCCACGGATATGCAATTTAAGGTCCCAGTAAGATTCTGTTTTACATTTATCAGAATAGTTAAAATAGAACGAATGACAACAGAAAATGTTGGTGATAATGTAAAACAGTTGGAACAGTCATACATGGTGAGAGTCTAAATAAAGACATCATCACTTTACAATATTATTTGGCAATTTCTCATAAAGTTAAACACACAGCTTACCCTAGGCCTGTCAATTCTAGTCCTTGGAATTTGTCCAACAAATACCAGATATCAAAACAACATGATGCCAGAGTAAGAACAAACATCATGAAAACATATGTCCACAAAAATACTTATTTATAGCAACTTTATCCAGTGTGTTTCAAAAATTAGAAACAACCCAAATGTCCAAAAAAGAAAGGATAAATATATTGTGACACAGCCATATGAGTATAATGGAGTATTACTCAGTAGTAATAACAAAGAATGAACTGAGACAGACAACTGATAAATCTTAAAAACATGCTGAGAAAAGAAGCCAGGCATAAAAGACTACATCCTGTATGATTCCATTTCTATAAGGTTTAAGAACAGGCAAAACTAGGAGTGCCTGGGTGGCTCAGTCATTGGGCATCTGCCTTTGGCTCAGGTCATGGTCCCAGAGTCCTGGGATCGAGCCCCGCATCGGGCTCAATAAATAAATAAATAAGATCTTTAAAAAACAAAACAAAAGAACAGGCAAAACTAATCTATAATGATAGAAATTAGAACAAGGGAAGGTGGGTTTGATTAAAGGGGTACAGGAAGCAAGCTTTCTGTAATGATAGAAATATTCCTTAGTTTCACAGGGTTGCTGGTTACATGGTTATACACATTTATGAAAATTAGTGAATTCTATGTACACTTAAGATTTGTGCATTTCCAAGTATGTAAATTTTACCTCAATAAAAGCAATTAATTATTTTTAAACCATGATTTTGAGATTATGAATAAAAATTATTGGATTTTAAGTTTGGCTTTTATCAAAGTCATCATACTTTACTAATACAAATATTTTAAAAGTTTAATTAGTTCCCAAAGTTCTAAAATTCTACAAATCCACACAATTTCAGACTGTCTCTGTACCTACATAGTACTCATCTTCAAATTTTTTTTTAAATATTTTATTTATTTGACCGAGAGAGACACAGCGAGAGAGGGAACACAAGCAGGGGGAGTGGGAGAGGGAGAAGCAAGCTTCTGCGGAGCAGGGAGCCTGATGTGGGGCTCGATCCCAGGACCCTGGAATCATGACCTGAGCCAAAGGCAGACACTTAACAACTGAGCCACCCAGGCGCCCCTCAACTTCAAATTTTAATACAGTGATTTCTGTGAACTATGAAAGTAAACATACTTGCTATGTACTTATCACTTATTCAGTTCTCTCCACTTCATATCTAACAACCCCATATTCACTTGAAAAACTCGGACTTTCTGCACTTGTAACTGAAATTGTGTTTTTAGAAATTTGATTTTAAAAAATATTGTTTGAACTTTAATTTGATCATCAAAATATATCTTTTCAACTTTAATATTTCTAATTACACCTGCTGATTTCCACTTCTACATGTAACAACACCATGCCCTCGGCAACCTACCTTCAACCTTGCTCAATACCAGTTCTACTGACATATCCTTCATTCTTTAAGAAGGCTGACCACTACACCCTTTAATTTGCTTAACTGATTTGTTGATGAGTGAGCCTAAGTGCACCTATCCCCAACACACCTCTAGGTTATATCTAAAAGAAAAAATTATTTCCTAAGACCTATTTTAGGTAACAGAAAACAGATCCCTGTTTCATATAGTGGAATTAGCTCCATGTGGCCAGTTAGCTTCATGTGACCTGGAAATCCTACTTAGTAAATATTTAAATCCCATCCATTCAACTAAAATATGGATGTATTTATTCAGTCATCATAAAAATTCTTAATGCTACACACAGACAAGAAGGATAGGTAAATTTGTTAGAGATTACAATTTTCCCTTTAGAACATAATGAATAGCTTTACATAGTAATCACATGCTCTCATTTAATCCTTACCTTCTTTCAGAGCTTTGTCCATATTATGAGAAATTACTATCCTTCTAGACTGAACTGACTCATGTGAGTTTCCATACACAGGACTCTGAAATGTAAAGAAAAAAAAAGAAAGGAAAAAAAAAGGCACAGATTACTGAATGAATAAATTATATATAAAAAATAAAACCAAAGTATGAAATACCATTTAAATAAGCTTTAAGATATTGCTTAATAGATTATAAAGTTCTTCTGGAAAAGTAAGTAAATGCTTGACATTAAGAAATTTTTGAAAAAGAAGGATTTTCCCTACAGATATCAAAACAACATGATGCCAGAGTAAGAATAAACAAATCAACAGAACACGAGTAGTACAAAAACAAATGTATCTACATATGAGAATTAAGAACAAAAGAAAATCTGACTATTGAATAAGTGGTGTTGGGATAACTTGATATTCATGCATAAGAAAAGGTTAGAGTCTTGCCTCATACCTTATACATAAATAATTCCAAATTGATAAAGAGCATACTATTTTTTTAAACTAAAAAAGTGCTCAAAGGAAATAAGGGAGAAGCTGTGTATAATCTTGGGATGGAAAAGGCATCTCTAAAATAAGACACAAAATTCGAAAGTTTTAAAGAAAAAAACCTGACAAATATGACTATATAAAATAGAAAAATCCTGTTTGGCAAAAGATACTAAGAAATATAAATGACAGAGCAAGAGATAATATCTGCAACATATATATAACAAAGGACGATTATTTAACATATACAGAGCTCCTCAGAAAAATAACTAAAAACCAAGAAAAGAAATTAAAAGATCCTGTCATAGGGCGCCTGGGTGGCTCAGTTGGTTGGGCAACTGCCTTCAGCTCAGGTCATGATCCCAGGGTCCTGGGATCAAGTCCCGCATCAGGCTCCCTGCTCAGCAGGAAGCCTGCTTCTCCCTCTCCCACTCCCCCTGCTTGTGTTCCCTCTCTTGCTGTGCCTCTCTGTCAAATAAATTAAAAAAAAAAAAAAAAAGTAATTTCCTCTAGGGGCGCCTGGGTGGCTCAGTTGGTTAAGCATCTGCCTTCCTCTCAGGTCATGATTCCAGGGTCCTGGGGCCAAGCCCCGCATCGGGCTCCCTGCTCAGTGGGGAGCCTGTTTCTCCCTCTCCCTCTGACTGCCTGTCTGCCTACTTGTGATCTCTCTCTGTCAAATAAATAAATAAAATCTTTAAAAAAAATAAAAGTAGTTTCCTCTAGGCAGAAGCATAAGATTTTAATTTCTTACTCCATATATGTCTGTGTAACAGTAAGTTTTAAAATTTTTAATTGTACAAAGACACTACTTGGCAAAAAAAAAAAAAAAAAACAGGGAGAAACAATGTAAAGAATTAAAATCCTACTATCTGGCTAGTAAGACTTTACTAAAGGGGAAATATTTTTAGTTGGTCACATACTAAAGTGACCAAAAACATGTATAATGTGATTGGGCCCACTTACTGGTTCTGAAGGATAAAAAGAAACTAAAGTAATATTAATAAAATGTAAAATACTTCTCTGTGCATGGGAAATATTACAAGTGCTTGATTAGCATTACCACATCAAGGAGATCCAAATGGCTAATATCACTACCACGCTCAACCAACAAATAAGTATGAGGAAACCACTTTGTTTTTGTTTTTTTTTTTTAAACCACTTTGTTCTTAAAGTGGGCCCGCCCAACACAATTGCAATCAACCCCATGGCCCTGAGCCACCCAACCTGAAAGCGGAGACTTTCTAGTCCTTAGCTTAGTTTCACACTATTCACGGGTCAAGTGCCAAGAGTGTCATCCATTTTTGTTATTAAAAACAAAAAGCCACAGTTTTCAGATTCCTTAGTTGAACTACCTTTAAAAGCCTTAAGATGTATGTGTTGCACTCATGAGGGGGGCCTGGGTGGCTCAGTCAGTTGAGCATCTGACTCTTGGTTTTGGCTCAGGTCCTGATCTCCCTGTCAAGAGATGGAGCCCACACATCAGGCAGGCTCTTTGCTCAGTGAGAAATCTGCTTTTCTCCCTCTTCCTCTGCCCCTCCCCCATGCACCCACTCTGTCTCTGTCTCTCTTGAATAAATAAATAAATAAAGAAAGAAAGAAAGAAAGAAAGAAAGAAAGAAAGATGTATGTGTTGCAGTCATGAAAGAAAAGAATCCTTTTGTGCTACAAATTAACATAACATTCAACACTCTCCCAAGGAATTTAAAAAAAAAAAAAACCTTAAATAATCATCTTGTTGACAGAAGCCATTAATTGCATGAAAGAAATACACTCTCAACCACTTAAAACTATATTTTAGTCTCTCAGTAGCTTGCTATAAAATTAAAAGTATATTTTATTGTAATTTTTAAATTTATTTTGTGAAAAAAATTGAGGAAACAAAAGGAATTTTAAAGTTCCAGCAATTCTTAAAATATCAGACAGCTATTTAAAAACTTGCACATTTTGGGGGACAGTTTTTTTGAGCTAACACTTTTAGAGCACTATTCTAATAAATAATCATAATTTCTCAAGCCTTTGGCTTCCCAAATATAGGTATGGTAGTTTTAGTACATAATACTAGTTGGATGATAAAACCAAAGCCAAACAACACTTATTTCAGACATGCCTGAATCTGGGCTCTTAAAATAGAAGCTGTCTTTAAGGGCCGGGAGAGAAGCAAGTATGAATGTGACTGACAGCACACATATTTAGGCATATTCTTTGCTTATGTGTCTATCTTTACAAATTCCTTTTTTTAAGATTTTATTTATTTATTTGACACAGAGAGACACAGCGAGAGAGGGAACACAAGCAGGGGGAGTGGGAGAGGGAGAAGCAAACTTCCCGCCGAGCAGGGAGCCCGATGCGGGACTCGATCCCAGGACACTGGGATCATGACCTGAGCCGAAGGCAGACGCTTAACGAATGAGCCACCCAGGCGCCCCTCCAAAACTTAAATATTTTCATTCTTACCTTTACTCTTTTTTTGTCCCTAATTATGGCTTTACTACTTCTTGCCATCTGTCCACATACCCTCCTCCCTCTGCTTCATACTTAGATATAATCTGTAGTATTATAAACATGTTTGCCACTACTGACTGTAGCTGAGTAAGTCCTTTACTCTCTTTAATCTAAAAGGAGTTTGAGAATAATGTTCTCTATTTTGGCTCTTTAAGTAAAATCTCTATTACTTTTTCAATCTGTTTTTCCAATCTGGGGTTCTGGATTTCCCCATACCCCATCCCCCAGGGGTTACTGGCCCTTACTGGAAAGAAAAAAGTTCTTCATCCCCATTTCATCCCCACAGCCTGATGGACAATCTGAGTAAGAGAAACAGGAAGATTGAAAAAAAAAAAAAAAAAAAAAAACCATGGGCTCAAAATAACTGGGAAACCATGCATGAAAATTCCTTTTTTAAGGATTTAATGTTTATGGAGCCAGAATCTCCTCATCTCTAAATTACTACACACGTATAAGTTAATCACTATCACACATACCCTATTTCTTTTAGATCACAAATATGCAATTTACTAATCCTTATCCCAAGGTGGAAAAAGAAAAGAGACAGGGAAGAAGGGAGGAGAAGGGGAGAAAGCTAGCTAGCTGCAACAAATGCAAAATTGGAATAAATTCCTGTGGCTCAGAAGACAGTTGAGCCAAAATTATCTTCATTTCTCTTCTATTTATAGGTTTGAAAAAACAAACTCCGCCTGGCAGAGACTTCCCCAAAAGACTTATTCTTGAAGGCAAATGTTAACTTGCCCTATCTGCGCTGTCACAGGCCTCATTCCCCAAGGAAAGCCTACCTCTTCCTGACAGCCACTTTCCTAAAATGCCAGGACTGGGAAACAGGAAATCAAAATGTCTGTACCTTCCCCACTGCAGCAAAGTGCTAGAAATAAATCTTCAGTAAGATTTCAAGTCCAGAAATTAGGACTTTGAATGTAGTCTGATCCCTCAGCTCTCATTAAAGTTTTTAGTATCCATACCACACTATTAACTCATAAGAGCTTTTGGTTAACCAGTACCCCTGTCATGTAAAAAATACACCTTGTTTTTTATGTAATTGAAATAAATGAACTCTGTCTTCATTTTAAGATTTAAATCTAGCTTAAAACGAACCTAAGTTCATTTTTAATCACTCGGTGAGTTCTCTGGAGGGAAGATGAGGTCCCAACATATAACTGCTCATTTTAAAAATGTTTTCCAAAGACAGGGCAAAACCAGAAAGCTTTTTTCTAATATATGTAACTAAATCCTCCAGCATCAAGGAGCAGATACCATATCAATAAACCCTTTATTGAGTACATATCAGCTTTCTGTTCACTTCTGAAGATGAGCTTTTAATCTATAGCCAAAATACACCCTGACTGCCTTTGTGTCAGAGCTACAGACACCCTCACAGGAGGAAGTAACATCCAGAGAGAATCCACGTGGAGAGACCTGGGTACTCTGCCATCATTAGCAACTAAACAATCAGAAACCACCTGGAATCCAGCCAAGACAAGTACCTCACTGTCCATTGTTTATAAGCATGACATTGCTTACTTACTGTGTTGCTTCCTGAGGGAGCACAAACAGGGCCAGGCCCACCAGGCCATGACTTGGAAATGCTTTCATGCCCATTACCTGGACTACTCAAATAAACAAGTGCCACTCTCCTTGTTCTCCTTCAGTATATGTTTATACAGTGAAAACAATTTTTTAATGTATTTTAGTCTATTTTAAAAAGAAAAACAGTTGCACAGAGCTGAAAGAGTAATGGGTATAATTTCTTATAAGGTACCGAAATAGTGATTTATCTTAGGAAAACAAACACAAACTCCTGATCATCACCATTAACCACATGGACCTGTCACATGGCTGAGTCTTTCCAAGTATTCTCAGCAACTGACAACTACTCCTGGGATCCCATGACTAATACTCTCATTCTCAAACTATGTTATTTTCAAAATCATCACTCCTTTCAAGCCAATCATTTTCTGCCTCAGACTCAAAAAATAATTTCTCCAAAACCAAAGAAATGCAAGAATCAGACAGAGCCTTCCTCAGAAGATAAGGGACTAAGAAACTTGAAAGGCTATCTCAAGAAGATAGGATAAAGAGGCGCCTGGGTGTCTCAGTCGTTAAGCGTCTGCCTTCAGCTCAGGTCATGACCCCAGGGTCCTGGGATCGAGCCCCGCATGGGGCTCCCAGCTCTGCTGGGAAGCCTGCTTCTCCCTCTCCCACTCCTCCTGCTTGTGTTCCCTCTCTCGCTGTGTCTCTCTCCGTCAAATAAATAAAATCTTAAAAAAAAAGGATAAAAAACTTGAAAATCCATCTCATTTGACTAAGACACTGACAAAAGACTGTGACATGAGCAATAAAAGTCATGCCTAACACCAAGCTGAGTAGCCACGTTACACAGCTGTGAGGGCAGCAGGGCAGAGTAGAGACAACATGGGCTCTCCAGTCCGTCCAACAGCGCGTTTTACTCATGGTAGAACCTTGACCCAGCCACTTCCCTCTCTAGCTTCAGCAGGCTTAGAATATCTCAGGGGATTAAATAACTACTATCAGAGGTCCAAAAATGAAAAAAGACAACAGGAGCCTGGTAAGGAATATAAATGAGTTAAGGGAGTTGCCAACACTGTACAGCTAGATGTTCCAACTCTTTTCAACAAAAAACGTAAATCAAAAAGCTCAAATGTTATCTCTGAGTAACTCTATCTTATTCCAAACACTGTGGGCTTACACCGTTGGGGCCAAAAACCATGAGCCACATTGAAACCATGGGCCTCTACTCTGTAATTGCTGGCTCCGAGACAGCACTTAGAAGAGTGCCTGGCACCTAATAGCAAAGTAGACCTATTATCACTAATAAAACTCAGAATGTTACCAACTTTCAACAGATTGAGGCTAATCAGTGGGTTGGTTGGATGGCTTGTTGGTTGGTTTTCTGAAAGGAAAAGAACGGCAGAAATGAAAGTAAGAAGAAGGCCTGGAAAAGTCAAGTAACAGGAAAATAAGACACAACATAATAAAACATTGTTCTTGAAATATTTTTGCCTTTGAGGCTATACTTTAAAAGGAGGAAAGTGTACATTTCCTGGAGATGTTCTACAGTGTATGTGCCTTTACACTTTCTATTACTGGTGAAGTATTTGAGTATTCAAACAAAACCTGGTCTGATCTGATCAGAAGCCAGTTTCCTGGACTGTGCTTTATAATGTTTAATCATGAACTCAAAAAGGTCTCATCTTCTTTATTGATAAAAGAAAATTATCAAACACATACACTGAGACGTTACCATTAAGGGAGATTGTACTGACGGAAAGCAGTAGTATTTGTGTCTCCCCCCGCCCCTTAACCAAGTATAATTTCTATTTCAGACATAATAAAAAAAGGTTCTTTGAAATTCAAACCTACACATGTTCTCATATTGTTTTTCTAAGATCCTAAACATGCTTTAATTTCTTTTTAAAATGCTATTTCTAATAACATAAAGAGCAGAGACACATTCTACATTATAGATGTAAAGAATTAAATTGACCTATAACACCATTAATCCAGAGATAATCATTATTGACAATTTGGTGTATTTCCTCTTAATGGGTGACTCCAACACTTACTAAGTAACTTTGGGTAACTTATTTTTCTGTACCTCAATTTCTTCATCTCTAAAATAAAGATAATAATAGTACCTGCCTCTTTGGGTTGATGAGAGCATTAAATGAGTTGATACACATGAAGCACAAGGGTGCCTGGTAACGCAATAATAATTACAAATTATTATTGGTACTTTTTTCATTTTCATACTTTTTAATAGAAATTAGGATCAGTATTCACACAGCTCTGGAACTGACTTTTCATACTCAATATTACATTATGAGCATCTTTTATGAAATAAAAGATTTGGAATATATTGTTTTGAATGACTTATACCACAAGGTGACTATTCTCTTATTTACTTTGTACATTTACTTTGTCTCCATTATTTTTTTTCCTATTTTAAATGAAAAAATATTTTCATTTCTATGCTATTTATCTAAGTGTAGTACCACCAAAACACATTCTAAAAAAATACTAAGTGTCTATTAAATATACAGTTGGATTTAGACTCTGACTTCCTTCAAAGGACTGTATACCTCAAGAATTTTGTGCTTCAGGGGGTCTTATCAGCTAAGAACAAACTGAAGGAACAACAGGGCATGGTGGGAGGGTTTGGGGGATGCTCTGAAGCACAAACTATGCAGAGGTGAACCGGAAAAATCCCTTTTCAGCCTCTTCAGCCAACCCTAAACTGTGTACCTTGAAAGCCCAATGCTGCAGGGGACTTCCAGACAGGGAAATGCAGAAGAATTAAAGAGGCAGGAGCAAGTCAGGGCCTTCTCTAGCCTGAGGAATACTTAGACAGTAAAGCCAACGGGACCTCTAGAAATATAAATCCCCATCACAATTTTAACTAAAATGAACTTGGCAAGGGCGCCTGGGTGGCTCAGTTGGTTAAGCGACTGCCTTCGGCTCAGGTCATGATCCCGGAGTCCGGGGATCGAGTCCCGCATCGGGCTCCCTGCTCAGCAGGGAGTCTGCTTCTCCCTCCGACCCTCTTCCCTCTCGTGCTCTCTATCTCTCATTCTCTCTCTCTCAAATAAATAAATAAAATCTTTAAAAAAAAAAATAAATAAAAAAAAAATAAAAAAATAAAAAAAAATAAAATGAACTTGGCAAGAGATGAATGGTAGATTAGATTATCAGTAGCTTCTGTAGCTTATTACACCATTTGTCAGAGTATTATTGTGTCAGGCTAAAGGCCAACCCTGCCTGCATGCATCAAATGTAGGAATCGAGGTTCTGTTTAGATTTCTATAATGAAAGATCTTCAGTTGGGACGGATCTGAGACTAGATCCTATGAAGGAGTATGAAATCAGATCTTTTCTCTGAACAAGAATGAAATTCAAATATACTTTATGCTGGGGCACAATACCCCTGTTATTACTATGGCCAAAGCATAGGACATTACATTACAGTGGCAAGAGCACTAAATTAATACCCAGAAAATGTAGGCTGCAGTTGGTTCTTTGCCATTTTCTTGCTGAGTTCTAGTGAACATATCCACCTGTCTGAGATTCGATTCAATTTAAATAATTTCTGTTCTATTAAAGGATTATTCTGCATTTCAAGAATGATAATGCATGTGAAAGTGCTTTAAAATTATAAAACAGTTTACAAATATAGGTTCTTATTATGATTCCAAGAGTCATGGTCTAATTATTTTTTACTATGTTAATTTCCTTTCCCCCAAAATAATTATGAGTTCTATTACATGTGATTAGTATTACAACCTTTCATGCTTTCAGGTCTTACTGTCCCAAGCAGATTTCTTGGTTAATAATCCACTTTCCAGGAGAAAAATGAATATTTCTCTATTAATTGATCAACAGAGGTAGATCTTGAGGTAGGTTAATACATTTAGGATTGTTTTTCCATTCAGTTGGAAGAATTAGACTAATGGGAAGAAAAATGTATTTCATTTCTAACGTTAAGGACTTAAATCTGAAGATCCTTAGAAAACACACTTTACTTGATTTTAAGAGAAATTTAAGTATATTTCACATCAGACATAGATTTGGAAACTGAAATTCTAACATGCACTTGAAAGTACACAGGCAGCCACAGTTTACCTAAATTGGCAAGTGTAGAACAGACACTAGGGCTGGAAGGAGGAGAATGAGGAAAAGCAAACTGGCTCAGGAAGGGTAACTGAAAACTGACATTAGCTTTGGGCTTTCCTGAAAAGGTCTGTGTAATAAAAATTCTGTAACCATTTTATCACTGGCTTCCATTGTAATTTTGAGTTCATGCAGGAAATCACAGGCTTCCATGATATGAATCACATTTCCATCCATTCATTCAATCACCTAACATTTACTGAGAATCCTGTGTGTCTGCTGCCACTTAGGTGGGTACTACAGAGACAAAGGTAAAGAAATTACACTCTCTGGGTTCATGGGCCTTAATCTATTCTTAATGGAAGCCCACAATCAAATAAGAGAGGTAGCAAAAGGTTTGCGGTGGGGGACAACTGCTGGAGAACGGAACAGCAAAAACATTCGTTGAGCCCTTAACTGTTGTACCCGGGCCCTATACCAAGTACCTTCTCATTCAGTCCTCACAGTGACCCCATGAGATAGTTACTGTTATTCCCATTTTATGGATCAGGAAACCATTTTAAAGAGGGAGGCTATGCTGAGGAATTCTAATATTCTTTCTAGCCTGGTATCTTCTCTACATTTTGCTCTCCAGCCCAGGTCATGGAAGAGTTACTCAATATACAGTCCACCCAGGAAATCATTTCGTAAGAATTTTGAAGTTCATACATACTGAAGTATATTACAAGAATGACTCTCATCTCATCAAAGTTCTCACTGAAACCACTCACTACAAATGATAAAGGAGTCAGAGTAATTACCTCTGCTTCATGTAACTCAACAAATACATGAGTCATGTAGAATTGCTTTCTTCAGAGATCTTTAGTAATGAAAGCAATTTTTTTTAATATTCCATTACTGTCCTGAAATACCATAATACCATTATTAATTTGCTGGCTAGCTTTTAAATAAAAACTGATGATTAAATATTTAGTACATACCTAGTTAGGAAAATATCACATTAGTAATTTGATTCAGTAGGATCTCTATTTCCACAGTTCCCTTAAAGCAAAAAGCTGAGCTCCATGTAGAGTGGCCCAGGTAACAAATATATACAAGATACTGAAATGTAGGAGATGAATTATTGCCATAAAAAATACTGGCTATACAAAATCGAAAACGAAATTAAATGGAAACTACTCAGAGGCTGACTTTTTAATCCCTTCTAACAGATGAGTAAAAAGTTAACTGTCTCAGCCTAGATCTAGATCATACAAATTATTTCTTCCATTCCTATCTAAAATAAAGGTTGAAATTCAAAGACTAAAACTTCTTCTGAAAAGAAACATAGTATTAAAGATAGGCCTTTGTAGTCATTCCATCTTTTAGAAGGGGGCCATGCTCGTGCGTAGGTATATAAACATATACGAATACCACATGTGGCTCTGAGTTTCCTTTGCCCCTGCTGACACCCAGAAGCCACTATCCATTGCTTGAAAACACACCAACTCAGTTTTCAAGAATCACTTGGGGAATTTGCTCAAATGCAGATTTCTAGGTTGCATCCTCCAAGATTCCTAATTCAGAAAGTGTAAGGTGTGTCTTTGAAATAAGTAGAGCATTTTTAACAAAAATTCTTAAATTACTTATGGACCCTTAGACTACACTTTAAGAAATGCTAAATGATAGTCGTGATAACAAAAGTTATGACCCCTGAAAAAAACTAAGAAGTGTTTTACTATTCAGAAGATTTTAAGAGTATAGCAATCATTTTACATTAATTGGAAGGAGAATCACAAAAGATTTACTCCTAACTTTGACTTTGCTCAGTTAACTGAAATGATAATTACAATATTTCATTTGTATTCTCAAAGAATTCTTTCTCCAAAGAATTTCTATTCCACAATATTATCAAACTATTAATCACTTCAAGAGACAAGAAAAATCAGTTAAGGTAATAAGAGGTAGTTTTAAATGCAGTTCTTGAATCAAAAATTATTTGTATTCCTAGAATGGTCTACACTGAGTACAGGCATTGAATGAAACCATTCTTGGAAATTTAACTTGGCCAAAACATACTCTTCTAAAGAAAAACAACAACTCTATTACCTAACTTCTATTGCATTTATTTGGCAAAAATCGCCCAAGTATAATTCCAAGCTAATGCCATGAAGGACACTGGTATTGCCAGAGCTGGACTTGGGCAAAACAGTCAAGAGACAACCACCCCACTCTCCCCACCCTTCGCCTCTCCCATTGTCTCTGATTTCATAATGTATAATGCAAGCTTTCTCCTCAGACATTTTACCAGACAGGTTCTGAAGGCAACTCCTTCAGTCACAAGAGAAAGAGGAAGATGAACAGCGTGAAACATCAGGGCATATCACATCCACAACACAATGTCTTGGCTCCTCAGCTCCAGGACCCTCTTCACCACTCCCCCTTTCTTGTGGCCACACCCAAGGTTGTGGCATGACCATTAGGAGACTGACAATCTCTCTGACCCTCCCCCTTTCTCTAAGCTCCCTCCTGGCCTCTGTTCCTTCCTTGGCTTAGCTGACACCTGAACAACTCTCATCAAGGATTCCTGCACCCTGGCCTGTTCCACAGCCTGGCTCCTTCTTGGCTCCACTGCAGGAGCTGAGTGGTCCTCCTACAAAAATATCACAACCGTGCCAGTGGGTGTCACCACATTCTCCTGGCCTCCAACCCACATCTTACCCTTATCTCTGAAACAATATGTCGACTTATTTTTGCTAGGCTTCCTCTCCCCTGTGTGACAGTAGAGCATAAAAATTGAGAGGCTGGCTCCAGTGTCAGAAAAAGCCTGTATCCCTGGTTCAAAAACCTGACCTTTGGCAAGTCACTTAACCTCTTTAAAATGATTTCCTGACGCATAAAATGGGGATAACAGTAACTATCTCATGGGGTCACTGCGAGGACTGAATGAGAATGTACTTGGTATAGGGCCCGGGTACAACAGTTAAGGGCTCAACAAATGTTTTTGCTGTTATTTTCTCCAATAGGTTGTTTTTTCCTCCCCCCAAACCTTTTTACCACCTCTTAAGATTATCCTTTACATTTGTCATCCTCTTAACCACCAACCATTAATTTTACTTCCTACTTACCAAGAAAGTAGGGTTCAGCTTGAAACATCTGAATTTCCTGTCAACCTGCTATGAGGTTCTCTCTATACCCCCCTTGTCCCTCCTTCCCGCTAGTCTCAAGCCTCAACCCCCCACCAGCGCTCTGGTCCCGTCTGCCTGGACACTGCTCGCAGACTTTCAGGCCCTTCCTCTCTACTTTTCAAGATTCCCCTTTAACCCAGAAATGGGTTTACATCTCTCCACTCAACAAAAACTTCCCCAAATACACACACACTATCCTATAAATGTTGCCTTCTCTTCTTTCCTCCTCAGCCAAGGTTATAAAGAGCATTGTCCAAATACTGTCTCTCCTTCCTTACCTCCTGCTCACTCTTTACCCACAAGAATATCATTTCTGCCCCCACATCTGCCTTTGCCTCCCCAAACACCACTGGCACAAGTCTCCAAAGACCTCCCCGTTGTCAAAGCCAGTGGACACCTCTTGGTCCTCGTTCCGGACCTCTCTGCTACACCTGACGCTACTTGCCATTAATTCCCTGCTTTTCTGGGCTTTTCTCTCCTGCTCACTGCCCTGGAATGTTTCCTCTCACACCTCAGTGAGCAGCTTCTCCTCCGCCCACCCTCTGGTTCCCTGGTTTCAACCATTACAGGCTAACCTCACCCACCTTGTAGTTTTAGCTACCACCTGTATCCTGACTTGCTTCATCTTGGCCTCTCCCTAAAATTGCAGACCTGCATACCCAACTGCAGGCTCAACATATCCACGGGGCTCTCAAAATCTACATGGCAAAAGCCCATTACCTCCACCATTCCAAACCTGCACAAATGGCACCTGAAGCCATTCATCCACCCATGCCAGACCCTGGAATTAACCTAGACTTTGCCCTCTCCTCATTGCAATAAATGTTTACTGGGCAGAACCAAAGGGCAGGTAAACCTGACTGAATGGAAGGGCAATTGAAATGGACCTTTAACAACAAGCAGAAGTGACCATGTAGAAATGGAGGCAGTGGCCTCCCCAGGGGCATGTGGGCACTCACACATCCACCACACAAAGGTAAATTCAGGAACAGAAGGTAGCTTTAAGAATGAGTGGAAGGCTAAAAAGAGAGGTTGGCCCTAGTCACGAAGACCTGTGAGGTGAAGTGAAATGCTCATTGTTTTGACCCTATTATTTCTTTGCTTCCTAAAGGATCCACTTGGGTCACTCACAGAAGTCCCATCCCCCTTGCCAAAAATTCGTTAGGAATGGAAACCTGCCCAAACCCAGACAATAAGATGTGAAGGGAACATTGCCAGAGGCATTTCTAATAACTTTTTCCTTGCTCTAAAAAGGGCCTTTCTACCTCTAAATATCATCCTTGTGGCTGTGGCACCTGAGCCTGCTACAGTCAACCAGCCACAGTCTGAGAGTTAATGCCCCTCAGGGGAGGGCAGAAACTTACAAAGAAATGGTGCTGGAGGTTTGACAGTCCCCACAAGGGGACTGGGCCTGTCCTACCTCCAGATTTTATATGATTTCTTAATACACCTTCTTTATTGTTTAAAAAAAAAAAGAGTGGGATATAGGGATTGGTCACGTGTAGAAAACAAGGATTAAGTACAGTTTAACAGATTCCTTTACGACAGGATTTCTCAGAACGTTAACACAATAATGCACATTATAAAGCTTCAAGAACAGGGCGCCTGGGTGGCTCAATCGCTTAAGCATTTGCCTTCAGCTCAGGTCATGACCTCAGGGTCCTGAGATTGAGCCCTGTGTCTGACTCCCTGCTCGGTGGGGAGTCCACTTCTCCCTCTCCCTCTGCCTCCCCCCCACAGCTTGTGTGTTCTCTCTCTCTCTCTCTCTCTCTCTCTCTCTCTCTCTCACATTCTATCACTCTGTCTCAAATAAGTAAATAAAATCTTTTTTAATGAATAAAGCTTCAAGAACTTAGTTTTTCAAATTACGTGACCAAACAAGCCTCTCATCCTGCCTCTTGTTTTTGCAGTATACCTAAAAGCATCTCTCAGAATTAAGTATTTATGGATCATAGTTTAGAAAAGTGGCTTTTTACCAGAGCAGATGAGAAGACTGTATGACTATTAAGATATAGTAAAGTGATGACAGTAATACAGACACAGAAATGTACTACGGGAATCTAGAGGAATCACTGCCCTTCCAGGAGGTTCTCACTCAGAATGGCAGATAGGTTTCACATTATGTGCCTACTCTAGTAAATATTTAGTGGTTGCCTGGAATCCTATGTTGAAAGGGATTTTGAGGGGCGCCTGGGTGGCTCAGTCATTAAGCGTCTGCCTTCAGCTCAGGTCATGATCCCAGGGTCCTGGGATCGAGCCCCGCATCGGGCTCCCTGCTCAGCGGAGAGCCTGCTCTCCCTCTCTCACTCCCCCTGCTTGTGTTCCCTCTCTCACTGTGTCTCTCTCTGTCAAATAAATAAATAAAATCTTAAAAAAAAAAAAAGGGGGATTCTGAGACCTCATCCAGAACCAGCAGAAAAACAAACAAACAAAAAAAAAATGGCCTTACTTGATTAGCAATGATCTTTATGAGCACAGAAGGGGCAGTTGGGACATCATTCCATTCATCCTAAGACCTCTAAAGTGACACTAATTCCTAAACAGATACTAGAACCATCTCAAAGAATTTCAAGTTTTTTTAAACCTGAATTAGGTGACACTAGTCTTTAATAATTAAAAGGGTAATATAGTGGTTAAGTGTATAGACTCCAGAGTAAGAGATACCTCGGTTTAATTCTTAGTTCCTCCACTTGCTACATGGCATGGGTACTTTAGTCAGCTGCTCTAAACCTCAGTTTTTCCATCTGTAAAATGAATTAAAAGTCCTACCTCACATGGTAGGTATAAATATTAAATTAGGTAATACATACATCCACCTGCATACAGTAAGAGCAATAAATGTTAAGTTTAGTTACAACAATTACTAAGGCATTCACTCTCTAACATTCACATTAGGATTCCCGTAGTGCACGTATCTGTCTGCTATATTCACAACCATGGATTGGAGTGCAATGAATTCAATGGAGACCACAGAAACTCTTTCCCTGAACCCATGAACAATGCCAGTGTAAGCTATGATAAGCAAGTGGCAAAGATGATTACAAAGCACTGTTCAAAATAAGTGTTACTTGCCTTTAACAAGACATACAGAGTATATAAATCTAACAAACTGAGTGAATTCTCTGCAAAAGACCAATCTCACACATATTTCTCCAGATTTCTCCATAGAGAAAACCAAGAAACAATGACCTAACCAATAGCAATGAGCCTCCCTAACACCTAGAATGAGTTTTTTGGTTTTATTTTTTCCCCTTTGGCCACAGAACTTTTGGTGCTAAAACCAAGACAGTTCTAAGCAAATCAGGTCCATTGGTCACCCTACAAACAAAGCAAATGAAGTCCCAACAGCTAGATCTGGGTCTGGCTGTGCTGCTCAGAGCTGAGGCAGAATGGGTTCTTGAAATTCCATTTACCACTAAAAGAAATCATGGCTCTTTTTGAAGAAATGGCTAATTCCAGGTGTGAGAGCAGAAAATGCTCAAGATGAACCTGAAATATTCTGTTACACCAGATAGCAAGAAAACTCTCAAAAACCAATCAGGGTCATATCAAAAGGTAGGGTCATGTTGAAAGGTCTCAGGAGCCAACTTCAAAAGGCTCCCACTAGCCGAAGATGGGATTATATAAGCTTGAAAAAAGATAATTACAACTGACTGAAACCCATCTATAGTGTTCAAATCCATAAGTTCATAATTTTTTTTCAAAACACAAAACAATTGATCACCTTCGGAGGATGATGGGGAATCAACTCATTATTTTAGAAATAATTGGGGGGGAACCTCACATTTACTCTGCTTTTCTGTGTGAACTGTACTACTGCGGAACCAAACAGATGAGAGAAACCTGTGTCTTTTTAAAAAGTATTCAAACCAATAAATGAAAATGAAAGGATGACATGAAAATGAAAATGAAAATGAAAATGATCTCCTTCTTGGAAGCCTCATCCACATATTTCTTTCCCTTTTTTTTTCCCCCATCCACATATTTCTCATAATGGGTCACCAGGGCTTTGGAGAAGGGCTGGCAGACTGTGTAAATCTGGGCCACGTGACCACCACCCTTCACTCGGACTCAGATGTCCACCCCGGGATATCACTCCTTGCCCGGAAGCAGAACAGGTTCCAGTAGCTCGTATTGCAGAGAGACCCCACGACAGAATTAAAACATTACCATTTTGTCACCCCCAATAAGTTAGTGGATCTAGGTATCAAGCATCAACAGTTACTCATATAACAAAAAGAAAGATGATGTTATGTGCCTCCTGATGAAAGGTCACACCACCATCTATAGTCTGCCAAAGGGATTGAACACAAGTTTGATCAAGCCTCTGGATCCAGCTGCTAATATGCAGGACATACAAAGGAGGGGAACATGCTGAACTGCATCATTCACACACAATCAGCAAAACCCAAACTACAGGATACTCCACAGGACAGATGCTCCAGGTTCTTCACAGATAAACTGTAAAGGAAAGAAAAGGATAGAGGGGAAACTAATATATTTTTTAAATGGGCAAGAAAAAACTACAATGTTCACTGATGCACATTTGAGTGATAAAACTATAATGGCATGCAAGGAAGTGATTATTATAAAGTCAAGACAGTTACTTAGGTGTAAGAGAAGGGGCTGACATGGGGTGGAGATACAGAGGGGCTTCTGGGGTTTTTGGAAATTACAAGGGTATTCTCTTTATGATCATTCATCTAACTATACATTTATTTTGTGTGATTTTCTGAATCTGCATTTTTTATTTTATAATAAAAAGTTCTTTTCAAAAGTGATACTGTAAAATCTACCATTTAACACCTTCTATATTCAAAGCACTTTTACATATGCTAGAATTTGTACTTTCAAATACTATAACATTGTTCCCAACAACCCTTGAAATTACTTATTATCTCCATTTTTCAGACAGGAAGACTGAGGTCTAGAAATCTTAAGCAGGCTGCCCATAGTCACAGTTATTAGAGCAGAGCCATGTGATTCAAATTCAGACGACAAGTTCCAAAACCATTATCTTACTGTCAATGCTCTGTTGATTCCCAGTTATTCAGTCAAGAAAGATTTATCACTTACCTACTAAATCATGCTAAAGTTAAAGATACAGTGGAGATTCTGCCTTCGTGGAGATCAAGAAAGACAAGGAGTCATCCAAGGGGGTCTAAATTATAGTTGTGATAGATACAGAATAAAGAAAAGGTATGTGGTGCCATGAGAATATACACAGCAGATAGGGAGACCATCTCTGCAGAAGCAATGGCTGAGGTCTGGGGAAAAGAAGTTAACTAGGTAAGGGGGCAATGGGCTGCTCCAAGCAGAGGAAGCTATATACAAAGTCGCCAGTGAAGGAGGGAGCATGACCCTTTGAGGACTGAGGATGGAACATGAGGATGAAGGTAGTGAAGACAGATGAGGCTGAAAAGCTGGGAAGAACAGGAAGCTACTGGTGGATTTTTAATTAAACATGTTGCTGAAGATGGATTGATTAGGTTTGTATTTTTAAAATGCCAACAAAAGGAGACAGAGAGACCAAGTGAGAGGCTACTGTGGTCATCTAGGTGGGACAGGATGGCAGTTGTGATGAAGCAGGAGAGATGGAAAGAAGTAGATGGGTGCAAGACACTCAAGAAGTAAGAAGCAGGACTTGATGATGGACGGCATGTGGAAAGTGAGGAGAAGGAGACGTCCAGGGAACTCAAAGGCTTCTGGCTGTGGGACCTGACGCTAGGAGGTGCTAGTCATGCACATAAAAGACAACAGAAGAGGGATGGGGACACTTGGATTAGCTGAGTTTCAGGCACCACTGTTAATGCCAAGTCAAGCAGTTGAATAAATGAGACTGAGGCCCAAAAAGAAGAATAAATCTCTAATCCTGCGTGTAGAGATGGTTATTACAGGGGGCTCAAGGGTGAGACTGCCTAAGATAATCAAAAAAAAACACCAAGAACAACCATAATTCACATCTGGAAAACAAAGCAACTTCCTGAGTTTATCTAGAGATTGTAATCTCAGAAAGGTTTCTGGAAATGGAAAAAAATCAGAAAGAAAAAGAGATTAATTGCCTCAGAAAAAACCACAGTGAAATTTCTGGAATAGTTAAAATATTAATTTCATGTCTAACAAACTGGCAAAGCCTGCATGGAGCCCTCAGGTGGATATTTGTAGAAGCTGATTTACAGAGGGTAAAGAGGCCTTTTGGGAGGTGGCTTGCATGTATGGGTTCAAGGCTGGAGACAGAGAAAGCTCTAGCTTGACTCCAAGGGCTGCTCCTGGCCAGGTGGACAAAAGGAAAGGGGCTCTCTTCACAAGAAATGCAAACAGAAGCAACAGCTCCTCAGCTTCTTTAATAAGGGTGAAAAAAAAAATTTAAAGCATATCCAAAACAGGGCTACACTCTCAGCTACTATAAACTACAAAAAACAAAAACAAAAAACACAAAGTATACCTGGATATCCAGCTTCAGGGGACTGAGACACTAGTAGCCCAACAAGAGATGGGCTTCTTCACAGACTGCCAGCGGCAATGGCAGAAAAGCCACGCTCAAATGCTTTGTCGGCACCAGGAATAGAAGACCATAAATAAGCTTATTCACAATTACAGAAGACACTGCCTATGGACTCTCAGAAATACTGGGAAGGGCGGTTAAGGGCACTGCAGACCAAGGTTCTGCCCGAGCAGACAGGAGCAAACGCCTATAAAATTTTAGTTACAACCATCACTATAACATCACTCATACATTCAGGTGGTTGAGAACTACAGAAATGCAGGTTACTTTAGGAATAAGTATTTGTAAAAACTTCCCTAATTTTCCAAGAGTAGTATTCTACACTAAAACTGAAAGCTTATTAAATAGATCTTAGTGGCCTAAACAAGTTCATGTTTTTTATCCTAAAAATGTACAATTTGTTCTTTTTCCTCCTCGGCCTCAGAGACATTTTATCTGGAGTTCCCATACACATTTTTCTTCACATCCAGCTCCTGGCAATTCAGACGTGGAAACCCCAGGCTGGCTGACAAATGTACCAGACTGGTCAGTGCCTGTAGTAACTGACCAGCACAGGTCAGCCCCAGGGACAGAGCAGGCATATCTCACACTCCTAAGTATATTCTCCCAAAGCAGGACCTGAGCTGGGAAACCCATCAAAATACAACCCAAACCCACTGGACTTCCTGGAAACCTCCACTGTGTGTGTAGAAACTGTATAAGCACACTCCCCAGGACTAACACTGGATGTAGAAATGAGTAATGGATGCAGGCCCTGACCCTGGGCTCAGGGTATCCGGGAGAGCCCTTGAGAAGAGCTGCCTATCATTTCTATCATTCCCACCCACCCACCCAACCCTAGTTTGGAAAGGGACCTAATAGTGAAGGGTAAAAAAATAAATTCCAAGTTTGCAATATTTTTCTTTCGAAAGCAAAGGTGCAATTTCTTTTTTTAAACCACAAGTTTGTATGCTATTATTTTAATACTTAAAGCCTGAGCCTTCAGCACCAAAGCTGCTGAGTCACCATTTTAGTACAATTGTGTGCACCATTCTGACTACAAGAACACATTTTCAGGAATCTGGGCGTACTCCCTACCTCAAAATAAGGTTGGGAAATGAAACCTAAGATAATTTCAAGAAGGCAACGTTCAATTACGAAGGTGACATCAAAAACAACACAAAAACAAAAACAGCCTGAGATTCAAGAGAGAAATAAACCTCCCGGGAAGTGACCAAAATTTGGGCTCCAAATAGAACGAACACTCAAGCTTGGGAACTGTCATCTTCATTTTGTGAACAGGAGGACCCTTTGTTTTGGGGCTGAATTTATTGTTTTAAAGAGAAGGTTGGAATACTCTGGAGAAGATAATTAAACCTAACTGTAATGATAACAATATTTTACATCGAAGAAAAATCTCACTCACAAATTTATTCTCGTCTCCATTCACACAGCTTCATTAACTCTCACTTTTTATCACTGCACTTAACATAGTATTTCTCCTCCTAAGTCAGTAGCTGCCAAGCCTACAGACTAAAATCCAACTCTGTTCTCTTGACTGAAGACTTCCACAACATGGCCCAAACTACCTTTCCAGTCTTAGTTCTTGTGATTCATCTCATATACTCAGTGGCAACTCAAATCCTAAATGGTACATATATTGTCAGCAGTTTGCTCGCTTTATTTTTTGTATAAATTATGAAAATAAATATTGCTTCCTTTAGAGAGTTCTGCTAAATTCAAATCCCACTTTCTGTATTTCTTAGCATACATGTCCTGTTTTTGATGAGCATTTTTTTATGTTCCAGGCGTAATCATGTATTGTGTCTTCCTACTTTGAACTTATCATTCATATGTAACTTGTGTTTCCTAAGCTTAAGGAATAGTGCCTTCATAATGAAGATATAAAAAATAACTGTCCTTTATGTGTAATCATTGCTTTTGTATCAAGAAATTATAGATATCAAAAACTTCTCCCTTTGAATACATATTTATATTTGCTTATATATGCATAATATATATCTGGAAGAATAAACTATCAATAATCACTGTCTATAAGGAAGAGAAAATTTCACTGTACACCCTTGTATACGCTTTAAAAAAAAAACATGTGAACTTATAATCTACATAAAAAATTAAATTTAAAAATTATGAATACTGTGAATTTGAAGGAAAACAACCTTTAGACCACAAAGAGAGCTAGGGAGGATCCTGTGATTTAAGGGGTTGTCAAAAAGCCATCTTCCTCAAGAACATTTTTCCCACTAGCCACCGTGACTTAAATCCCCTGGTTAAAATGCAAACATTCTGAAGACAGTAAGTTTATTATGCCATTATCCATTATCAAATTATTGAGGGTTAGTTTATCACATTAGCATAATAAAGGAAAGTCACAAAGAGGTTGTATATAATCTCCCTAATCCCAGTTTCTTTTTCCTTTTTCCCCCAAGTAACTAAATTAGGTTTGTTTTACTCAAAGAACTTTTGTATTCGTAAAAGAACTCATTTAGGAATTCTAGAAGTCCTACCCAAGCCAACTGGCACCATGGATTGCTGTGTGAATATTTTACTGTCTCTATAAACATCTGGCCTCCCATCCAGTCTTCTCTATCAGTCCCATCTACTCAGCCTGAGAGGGCAGGGACAGGGAGATTCTTGTTCATCTCTGAATCCTCCCCAACACTAAAAACATTGCTCTGCATTTCCAGAGAGCAATTTCCCAATCTCATGGTAACACATATTGCAAGGCTCTGACCCTTCTCTAGGATGCTGGGATTAAAATTTTGATTAAAAATGGCAGTAGGATTGTCTTGTCTCAAACAATAATCCATTTATTCAGGCAAAATTGATCTATTGAGAGCCTACTACGTCCCGGGCTCAGGCACTCAGCAACTAATTAGGCAAAAAGTGATCTAATAAGATCATAATAGCAGATATGCAGCAGATATCCAGTAAATGCCTATTAATTAGATTTGATCAACCACCTGAACTCTTCCATCTACTTAAACTTTGGAAAGTCTCTCATTAATGTTTTCTTCATATAGCAGTGGACTTTGGTTTCCCATATGCTACTAAGCACTTTACTTTTGTGGACTTTCTTGTATCAGCCTTCTGATCATCATGACTTCATTGCTTATTTTTGAATTTATGGACCATAAATCAAGAAACATCTAGTAAGTAACAATGTGAAAGAGAAAATCCATAGACTATGAGAATAATTGTAAAAAAAATCATTTTCCTTTCTTCCATTATATGAAGACGCGCTTTGTATAGCAGGTCCAGTAAAGAAAATGTTTTCTAAACTATTGATTCACTTTTGCCATTTTTCTCTTTCTGTTGCCTTGGTTAGATGATGTGCTAGGGTCAAGTAACTGTGGCCAGTAAAGCTGAGGCTCTTGGGCCAGACAAGTTAACTGGCCTGGCATAAGACAGTACATGCTATGACAGCCTGCTCAGCAAAGCTGGACTAACAACTCTTACCCCAGGAGCAGGGCAGCCCCAGGGCATCACAGCTCTAGTCCACTGGCCTGTAACAAAGTCCAAATTTTTCTAAAGTGGGGCCCAGATATCACCTGTAAGACTTTCCTGACCTTATAAAAAAGCTTCCTTAGTACCTGTATATACCACTACATATTATTTCTACTTGAGTTGAAAATTATTTTTACTACTTTAAAGAGTAATTCCTGCCCCCCCCAAAAATAAAAATTCATGCACATATGGGAGATGCCCAATAACTACTAATACTGGATTAATGGGAGGGGGAAAGCATGAAAGAACAAGTTTCTTTATCATCATCTGCAAACACTCCTTGAGTTCTAAGTGCAAGATATAACAAAAGGTGTCAATCATGGATGCTAACCACATGGAGTTTACAGCCAATAAGTACACTGTGAAGCATGCAGAAGCATTTTAAACACTCCTAGACACAAAAACCCCTTGTCACTTTTAGTTTGGGCTTCTTTGAGGTTGTTTACTTTTAACGGTGTATGCATTTTTTTTTCCTCTATAGAAGGAGACCAAGAAGAAAAAAAAGAGGAAGGAAGAATGGACAGCTAGAAGGATAGATCCCAGCCTCTGACCTGTCTGGCTGATACTAGAAGAATCCAAAATGTGTAAGAACAAATGAGGATTCTTTTCTTCATGCTGAATCAAAATTTCTGTAGTAAAGTAGTCACTGTATCTTAAGAGGCACCATTTGGTTCACTACTAAACAGCCTCCCCCTCCACATATGTTAGATGACCTGTGTGGTCCAGCGCCTACCCCCACAGAAGTGACATGTTTTATACTACACCACATGTTATGCTTCCATTCATGAAGAACAGAACATTAAAAAAAATACCTAAATACAAATTAGAAATATAGCACAACTAGGGGAAGCGGTAAAATAAATAAACAATACAGCATAACTAAAGGCTTGAGTAAATAACACCAGTCCTGTAAAAAAAATAAAATTTTATGTGAAAAATACGCATTTCAATTACAATATAGAGCTTAGAAACTACATTTTCCTAATGTCCTTATTTTCTCATTTAAGACTACTATAAGAATCCAAGTTCCAAAGAATGACCAATAATCTACTTTCCTTAAAATTATACTTCACTTCTTCTATTAATTGAAATCTTCTGGTTGTATACATTAAGGATTACATATACTGGGCGCCTGGGTGGCTCAGATGGTTAAGCGTCTGCCTTCGGCTCAGGTCATGGTCCCGGGTCCTGGGATCGAGTCCCGCATCGGGCTCCCTGCTCCTTGGGAGCCTGCTTCTCCCTCTGCTTCTCTCTCTCTCTCTCCCTCTGTCTCTCATGAATAAATGAATAAAATCTTTAAAAAAAAAAAAAAAAGGATTACATATACTGCTTCATTTTCTGTCACCTTTAAAGTACTATTTTTTCAAATTCCTCTACTAAACCATCTTTCTGGGTGCTAATCCAAGTTTTATCTACCCAGAGGTATAAATGAGCTGGGGGGTTTGGGGAAATGTATTTTCCAGGAAATAGGGTGGTAACCCACAACATAAGGCTTTATGCCTTCAGAGGCAAAAATGCAATACTCCGGGTTTTGACCCTGACTTCATCATCTAAACTTCCTGCTCTCACTTACTAGGAACTCTTAATCATTTAACTCCTATTTTTTGTCTCATAAGCATTTATCATTATCTAAAAATACCTCATTTATTTGTTTATGGCTTGATCTCCCATAAGAATATAATCTCCAGAGAGTAGGGCTCCTATGTGTCTCACTGATTCAATCCCAGCTTCCAGAATAATCCCTGGCTCATATAAAACATTCGATAAATACATACTGACTGAATTATAATTTCTTACAATACTCTAAAGAATGGGGACATCATTTATAAATCAATAAACCAGCTAGTAAAATCAGGATCCTTGTTTTCTATCGTTGTAGAGAAAAATTAAGAGGAAAAATACACCTGCCCACCAACTCTTGCTTAATTAGATAGGAGAAAAAAGGACTGTTACATGAAAGCTTTTAAAAGAAATTAACATTACTAATTTTTGAGACTACCGAGGAAAACAGAAGCTCCTGTTCCTTAATATACTGAACTTTTTTTTTTAAGATTTTATTTATTTTTGACAGAGAGAGAGTGTACAAGCAGGGGAAGCAGCAGGCAGAGGGAAAGGGAGAAGCAGGCTCCCCACTGAGCAGGAAGCCCGATGTGGGACTCTATCCCAGAACCCTGGGATCATGACCTGAGCCAAAGGCAGATGCTCAACGGTCTGAGCCACCCAGGCGCCCCAATATACTGAACTCTTACATCAATTTACAGAGTGAGGATGCCTGACTCCCTTATGTACAACCCTCCAGCTATTATCTGAGGGCTGCATTCAGAAGTGACCGACTCAGGACAGGGTAGTTTTGATGAAGAGAGTGATGATATTTACAAAACAGTAAGCAGATCATATTATAAGCAAATACAAAACCCAAGGGGGCAATGGTCCTTCTAACAAATATTTTTATGAAGCTGAACCACTGCCATTGCCCTTACCCTAAAGTGGTTGGGCAATTTCAGTTTAATGACAATATCATTCAGTCAAGCAGTTAAGTGGCAAATTATGTTGTGTATTGGTTATAATTTCAAATCCATATTTTTAAATTAAGTGAAGTTGTTTTCATCAGCAGGTGAATTTGAGAAACCGTGTCAAGACGAGATCTGCAGAAGTATTGTGCTCTTGAGTGCTTAGCCATCGAAACATATGGCAGAATAAGTATGACGTAATGGACACTTAAACTTTAAATACCGGTAATTTGTGTGGACTTTACCCAGAGTGTTCAGTCTGGGCAAGGCTACTCTTTGCTGATATGAACGGCCCTCTGTAGGTCTTGAGACACTTGCTCCTGCTGTGGTCAGGCAACTCTTGGTCAGCAGGGGTGTTAAACCAGGCAGCAGTCTCAGGAGGGGAAGGGACATCTGTTTCTGCCTTGGTGAGCCTATTTCTCACAGGCAGTGGTGCAAACTGTGTAACTGTCCCTAAAGTACTAAACTTCAAAGCAGCTCGCCTTGCCTGCCAACACGAATGCCATTGTCCACTAGCTCTGTGTCCCAGCAGCTAATACCCAGCTTTTGGTTGAAAGCACTGACTCTACCAAGAACCAATTCCAAATCAATCAATCAGTCAGTCAGTCAATCTGGACTTTATTTCCCCATCGCCTTGAACAATAGTGTACTCATCTACCACTGGTTTATGGAGTGTAGTTATTTCTTCACTGGCTTATTTAGAGACATTATCCTGTATCCTACCGGCTTATGAAATGGAAGTTACAATTCTCTTAGTAAACCCGTGTTAAATAAATCATTGGCAGAAACAAATCTCAGCCTCAGCATAATGTGCCCCAACACAACAAGCTAACAAGCTACAACAGAATCAAGTTGCACTTAGAGGGTTACCAGAGGAAGCTGGGAGGTTGATCAAGCGGCGGTTTGGCACTAAGGAAGAGAAGCGCTCATTCCTATCTTCCCTAACCACCGCCCTGCCGTCCCACACCTCACTGGGGATACTTTTCCTTTTGTTGCAAACTGAAGTGATTTCTGACATCCCCTTTCTAAATCACAGAAACTAGCTGGGGCTGCGCTACTGATCTACGTAGTGGGTGGCAGGATGGTGTGGTGAAAAGTGTACACAGCGTTGGGTGAGAGGTACCGGCAGGGTGAGAACTAAGCCAAGTTAGCCTCTCTGAACAAGTTTCCGCATCGGTAAAAGGTCATCAAGTTACCTCCCCCAGAGAACGGTTAGAAATACAAAGACCGATATAGGGCGCAGCGCGCGCGCACAGTGAGTGCTCCCGTCGCCAACTGCAGAGCAACATCCAAGATTTGGAATGATTATTCAGCTATCAAGGTTGTGCCTGGGGATGGTTGTGGAGCAACTACATAGCCTAACGGCGAGCATCTCGCAAGCCCGGAGGAGCCCGGAGCCCGCCTCCCGCGGGAGCTGGGGGATCGCTCGCAGCTGCCGGCCGGGCCGACCAACCCCAGCCCCGTTCCTCCCGGGCAACCGGGACGGAGAGGACGGGCCCCGCCGCCGCCACCCGGGGCTCCGAGAGCGGGCGGCTGGCACCGGAAGCGGGGGAGGGCCGAGCCGAGGCCCCGGGCGCGCGAGGCAGAGGAGAGACCGGTACTTACCCCCGGCGCGCGGCGGGCGGCCGCGGCCAGCCGTCTCCAGGCGGCGACGAAGTCGGGCGGCGGGGCTCGCCGGCTCCGGCAGACGAGGGAGAACAGGGTCCCCAGGAGGAAGGCGGCCGTGGCGCAGCCCAGGTAGAGGCTGAGCCCGAGCAGGACGGTGCACGGCCCCGCGCCTCCGGCCGCCTGCCAGCAACCGGGCCCCAGGCAGGAGAGGCACACGGCGGCGAGTGCGACCACGGCCGCTGGCACTCGCCAGCTCCCGCCGCCAGGGGCCCCCGGTGCCGCCGCGTCTTCCCGGGGGTCCGGCCGCAGCTCGCCCGGGGCGCTCGGGGCAGGGCGGCCGCCGCTGGCTGCGGCCGGCGCGAGGTTGAGGCCGGCGCCGCTGCTGTCGGTGGCATCGGGGTGCATGCTGCTTCTTGTGCCGCTAAGGACAGGCACATTTCCTGCCCTGCTGTCCCCTGGCGCTGCCCTGGACGGTGGCCTCTGCGCGGCGCCTCCTCCCCTCGCCGCTCCCGCCGCCGCCGCCGCTCCTGAGGCACAGGCAGTCGGCGCTCATGCCCTCGCCGGCGGCCCACCGAGGGAAGTGCTCCGACAGACGCCGCCGAGCTCCTCTCAGCGAGCCCTCAGCGCCGCCCGCCGGCGCCCGCTCCGCAGCCGTCCGGCCGGGCGCGCCCAGGTAGCCGGACCTCGTTGTGACTTAAGCGGGCGAAGCCCGAGGCGGAGCGGGGGTGGGGGAGGCCCCGAGGTACTTGTCAGGCGGGGGGGGGGGGGGGGGGGGAGGCGGAGGGCGGCCGCGGCCCGCTGAGTGACAGGTGGGAGGTGCCCGGCCGCGCCCGGCCCCCATCGCCCACCCGCGGCGCGGGGGCGGGGTCCGACCGTCGCTGCCCCTCAAGGAGAGGGGGCGCGACCAATCGCCGGGATAACTGCTCGGTCCTGGGCTGCTCCTCCCCTCCCCCCAGGGTGCCGTACGTGGATGGAAAATTTTGCTGCAGGTGTCAGAAGCATTTGTAATTCTCCGGCTCAGGTGATCCCTTAATCCTCGCTCTCTGCTCTTCCCTGACAAGTAATCTCCCATGCTTACGGTTCCCCAGATTTCTGCTTTGTTTTCACCTGCTATTTAGATAAAATCGGCAATCATTCCTGATCCTCACTTTTAATACAGTTTTCCCCAACAACCTTCCTTTTATTTCCTTCAGGGAAAGAATCCGACGAACGTGCAAGAGTAATAAAGCCTGCAAATGCTAGTTATCGAAAGGCCCAAAAAGTCGGCCTGGTGCCAAAGTGTGTACACAGTTGCCGTGATCACTTTGGCTCCCAGCCCCTATATTTTTGTTACCAAAGATTCAATACAAATGTTACTACCTACACAAGCGAAAGAGGTCCAAATAATTTTTAGACTACATTATTTTCCTATTCTCCTATCATGATCCCATCGTTAATATACAGATGTTTACTGAAAAGATGCTAATATGCTAAATACTAGTAATTACTACTAAGACCAATAAAGCAGCAGCTGTATCTTTGATAGATGAAAGAATTGGAAAGGAAATGAAGGAATTCTGAAGAGATTAATGATTTGAAAGGATGGGTGATAGGGCCATTCGGGAATAGAAAGAAGAAAGGGAAGAAGTAAATGGATGAGAGATACAGGGAAACAATCCTGAAGAATTTCTACAGTTCAACAGCACTATTGTTTTCCAATCAAATGACTTAGATCCTGCTTCCCAGGGAGCATAGTGAAGAAAAGTAAGCATTAAAATATATTTTTAAATTACTATGACTATACTGTTTTTCTATAAGGCATCATCGGTGTCATTATTTCAACAAAGGAAAAAAATACAACATTCATAGGAAGTAAGATATTTGGTGGATTTTTTTATTATTTTCAATTCTCTTTTTTGTAATTATTGTTTTATGAAGAATAATTTACATACAATGAGCTGTGCAATTTGATATTTTTATCTGCCAAGTATTTTTGTTCGTTTCAAGCTTTTATTTAAATTCCAGCTAGTTATTTATTCTTTTAAAAACTAAGTATTATCCAAGAGGTTATTATCCAAAAGAAGACACACTGGAAATATGGTGTGTCAATTATCTTATTGTTGCATAACAAGCTACCACCAAATAACCATTTCATTTGCTTATGATTTTGTGGGTCAGCAATTTGGACTGGGGTCAGTTGGGCAATTCTGCTCTTCTTGCCTGGGGTCACTAATGAAACTACGGTCTCCTGGATGCATACACTGGGGCTGTTAGATCTATGGAGTCTCTATTGAGATGGCTTGTCTCTGCTCCCTGTGTACTTACCCTCCAAAAGGTCAGCTTGGCCTTCTTCACATGACAGTCTCAGGGATGCCATGTGCAAGGTTTTTAAGCTTTTGCTTACCTTACATTTGCTAATGTCCCATCGGCCAAAGCAAATCATATGGCCCAACCAGTAATTAAAGAGGGAGAGGTCTACACATGGGCTTAAATATGGGGAGTATAATTCACTGGTTGCATTACTTTAATGACCTACCACAATTTGCTTTGACAGAATATACTAATCAGTTTCTTGTGGATCATCTGGCTGCGCACCCAAATCAGTGGTATCCAGTGACTTATCACTGTAAATATGTTAAAATTCACATTTCTTGTTCCTGGAATTGATAGTTCTTCATAATCTAATCCCATTTGCCTATAAAATGAACAAAAGGACCTAGGGAAGGATAGGGGAAAGGGAGACAGTATACAACTATGTTTCTCAGTGAAGAGTTTGGTGATACAGCTGTATCATTCAACTTTATTTTACTCTAATATTTTCAAGTTATGAAACAAAGTGAAAACAATTCTACACTCACTTAGATTTGATATCCAGTATTATTGGGCAGCAGATTATAAAGAAAGAATATAAATTGTGTTTACTTATCTAATTTCTCCAAAATGCATGTGGGCCAAAAAACTTTTTGAACTGATCTTTATGCTTTTTCATATGTATTATGAGCAGAGTGAAATATAAAGTAGGCAGGACACAATATTGATTAAATGTACTTGCATAAATTAGGAAAGGATTTTGAATATTTTCAGATTAACACTATGTATTTAATATTATATAAAGCTTTTATATACTGCCAAAAAGAAGCCAAAAAGTACCTTTCATTTGTCATTTATTTGCTCTAGGAAAGAGAACATACCTATGGAAAGTAAAATTAATATTAGAATATTAATTAGAGTATGAATAGGGGTTGCAGAGAGTAGGCCCTTAATAAATACTTTTGAATGAATAAATCTGATATTCTTCCATGATACTATATCTAGAATAATTGAGTAGACCCAAAAAAGTAGTAAAAATAATCTCATATTTTAATGGAAACTTTTTTTTTTTAAGATTTTATTTGAGAGAGCAGGAGAGCACAAGTGGAGGGAAAGGGCCCTAGGCGAGGGAGAAGCAGACGTCCCGCCGAGCAGGGAGCCAGATGCTGGGGCTAGATGCCAGGACCCCGGGATCATGAACAGCAAAGGCAGACACCTGACTGAGCCACCCAGGTGCCCCTCAATGGAAACTTCAACTTTTGGAAATTCTTTTTAAAACATATGTTCCTCACTATAACTCTATAAAGGACATAAGGTAAGTTTTATAATCTCATTTTCCAGATTAGGAAACAGGCTCAGCGAAGTTAAATGACTTGTTCAAAATCACACAGCTAGTAGGTGGTGAACCTATATTACAAGATTCTCCTCCATGATGCCATCTTTCAAATAGTTAAAAGTAATGTCAAAGGGCAAAACAAACGGCTTTCTGTATTATACAAATAATGTCCTTACAAAATCAATACAATAATAATAGCATTCATCGGCTTTTAAATAGATTGTAAACTTCTGGAAGGTAGTATGTGACTTTTATTCATTCATTCAGTCCAAAAATATTAGCTAGGTGCTTTGTTAGAAAGCAGTGTAAAACATAGTCTCTGGGGACGCCTGGGTGGCTCAGTAGGTTAAGCGTCCCACTCGTGATTTCAGCTCAGGTCATGATCTCAGGGTTGTGGGATCGAGCCCCACATCAGGCTCCCTGCTCAGTGAGGTCTGCTTGAGATTCTCTCTCTCCCTCTCCCTTTGCCCCATCTCTCTAAAATAAATAAATCTTTAAAAAACTATGGTCTCTGTCCTTGAAGAGCTCTCATTCTGTTTGGGATGGGGGAGAAGCATAAAGCAATGTAATATATATTACTAAGGTATTACAAAGTTCTATGGTGGCAAGAAGAGAGCTACTAATTCTGCTTTGTGGAAGTTCAGGAAATTCAAATGTGAATCTAAGTCATTTTGCTTTCTCAATTTCCTTTTACAGCATTTAGATATTTTGAAGTACCCCCCTTTAGATACTTAAAATATATGAAACTTAACTACATTTAATTTCAATTTGGTTTATAAACTTCAACCCCGGAAAGACTTCATCCTTCAAAACTTAATTCCTAAGTTTTTTTAAAAAAATCCATTTACTCATAAAGTTTAGCATAGATGAAAAAACCTCCAGCTATTATGCAAAAAGTTCTTTTAATAGCTCTCTACAGAAATAGTCAAGCCTATATTCTGTTTCAAGAGGTTTATAATAAGTGAAAAACAACTTTTTTGAAAAGGGGTCAAGGGATATTATTTTCATCTTTTCTGATAAAAGAGTCCAGATTCAATGTATCTGGAGAAGAGCCTTTTTTCACTTATGAGTTGATGACCGTCTTTGACCAGAATTATGAAACGGCACAAAGAAATTAAAATCTCTGTCCTGAAGAAGCTTATTTACAGGGGCGCCCGGGTGGCTCAGTCGTTAAGTGTCTGCCTTCAGCTCGGGTCATGATCCCAGGGTCCTGGGATCAAGCCCCACATCGGGCTTCCTGTTCAGTGGGAAGCCTGGTTCTCCCTCTCCCACTCCGCCTGCCTGTGTTCCCTCTCTCACTGTGTCTCTGTCAAATAAATAAATAAAAATCTTTAAAAAAAAGCTTATTTACAATCTATTTCATGTTATTGATTAATTCATTCAATATGGACTAATGAAAACCAGGGAAAAGGCAAAATTTTATAAATTTATAGTCCAGAAAGAGCCATATTTAAAGTTTAAGATATAATAAGCTTTTTTTATCATGATAAAACATACACAAAATTTAATACTTTAACCATTTTTAAGTGTACAGTTCAGTGGTATTAGGTACAATCACACTGTTGTACATCCATCACCAGTATCCATCTCTAGATCACTTTTGTCATCCTGTACCGAAACTCTGTACACATTAAATAAGAACTCCCCCTCCCCTCTCCACCCCCCAAGCCCCAGATAACCTCTATTCTTTTTTTTCAAAGATTTTATTTTTAAACAATCTCCACTCCCAATGTGGGGCTCAAACCCGCAACCCCAAGATCAAGAATTGCACACTCCATCAGCTGAGCTAGTCAGGTACCCCACTTCTAATTTCTGTTACTGTGACTTGCCTATTTTAGGTACTTCATACAGGTGGAGTCATATTTGTTCTTTTGTGCCTGGCTTATTTCACTTAGCATAATGTTTTCAAGATTCATCCATGTTGTAGCATGTATCATAACTTCATTCCTGTTTATGGCTGAATAACATTCCTGTGTGAATATACCACATTTTGTTTATCCACCTGTTGACAGACATTTGGGTTGTTTCCATCTTTTGGCTTTGGTGAATAATGCTACTACGAACATGGGTATACAAATATCTGTTTGAGACTCTGCTTTCAATTCTTTCGTGTATATACCCGAAGTGAAATCGCTGGCTCATATGGTAGTTCTGTGTTCAATTTATTGAGGAACTGCCATAGTTTTTCCACAGCAGTCACACCATTTCACATTCCCATGAGCAATACACAAGGTTTCCACTCTCTCCACGTTTTTGTCAATCCTTTTTATTTTCTCTCTTATTTTTATAATAGCTATCCTAATGTGTGTGAAGTGGTATTAAAATTTGTTTGCATTTCCCTAATGATTAGTCATGTTGAGCATCTTTTCATGTGCTTATTGGCCATTTGTGTGTCTTCTTTGGAGAAATGTTTCTTCAAACCCTTTCTATAACAAACTTTTGACCAGAGTAGACACTCGTCCCTGGGAAATGGTACCAGCATAGTTTCATCAAGCAGAATTAAGTGAAATTCTGCCTTTTAGCCTACAAAAACAACAAAATGATCCTGTGTACTTGTTGGCGATTACAACTCAAAAGTACAAGATACATTGTAAAGCACAAAAATAGAGTCAATTCCTTAGTGACACTCCCTAGGATATGGGTAACCCGTAGTTCCTAGCTTTCTTCGCACTCTCATGTGAAAACTGTATTGAGTACCCATTGCATTAGGTTCTATTGCTGCTGTAATAAATTACTGCAAGCTTGGTGCTTTAAAACAACACAAACTTATTCTCTTTCTGTTCTGGGGGTCAGAAGTCTAAAATCATGGTATTGACAGGGCTGCATTCCTCCAGGAGGCTTCAGGGGAGAATACCTTTCCTTCCCTTTGTCAGCTTCCAGAGATGCCTGCTTTCCTTGACTCAGGGACCCCTTACATCCCTCTGACCTCTTGCTGCTCTTTTTATTTTTATTTATTTTAAAGATTTTATTTATTTGACAGAGAGACAGCGAGAGAGGGAACACAGTCAGGGTGAGTGGGAGAGGGAGAAGCAGGCTTCCCGCGGAGCAGGGAGGGGGCTCGATCCCATGACCCTGGGATCATGACCTGAGCCAAAGGCAGAGGCTTAACGACTGAGCCACCCAGGCGCCCCGCTGCTCTTTTTAAATTAAAAAACTTTTTTACAGTTTTATTGAGATATAACTTACATATAACAACATATAAGTCTAAGGTGTACAACATAATATATGTATATGAGATGAATACCACAATAAGTCTAGTTAACATCCATCACCTCACAGTTACCTATTTCTTCCCTTGTGATGAGAATTTTTTTTTTTTTAAGAGAGAGAGTGAGAGTGAGAGGAGGGGCAGAGGGAGAAGGAAAGTGAATCTTAAGCAGGCTCCACCCTCAGTGCCTAGAGCCTCACACAGGGTTCCATCTCACCACCCTGAGATCATGACCTGAGACGAAATCAAGAGTTGGGGGCTTAACTGACTGAGCCACCCAGGCACCCCTGAGAACTTTTTTTGTGTGTGATGAGAACTTTTAAGATCTACTGTATTAACTTTCCAATATGCAGTACAGTATTGTTAACTACAGTCACGGTGCTCTACATTACAACCTCTTCTACGACCACCACTCCTATTAATGGCTCCAAACTTCTTGACTCTCATTTTTTTTTTTTAAAGATTTTATTTATTTGACAGAGAGAGACACAGCGAGAGAGGGAACGCAAGCAGGGGGAGTGGGAGAGGGAGAAGCAGGCTTCCTCCGGAGCAGGGAGCCCGATGCGGGGCTCGATCCCAAGCCAAAGGCAGACGCTTAACAACTGAGCCACCCAGGCGCTCCTTGACTCTCATTTTTAAGAATCTATATGATTACGTCGAACTCACCTGGATAATCTAGGTTGATTTTCCCATCTCAAGATTCTTAACCACATAGCACCAAGTCCCTTTTGCCATGTTAAATGGCCTATTCACACGTTCCAGGGATTAGGAAGTGTACATATTTGGGGCACCATTATTCTACCACACCTACTATGTGCCTGTGAGTTCAAATCCGAAAAATTATGGCATTCAACATATTCCACAGAGATTTTTTTTCTGGTTTTAACCACCCACTTCATTCACCAGTAGTCAGAGGGCTTTCTAATGTGTTACCAGCTCTTGGATCATAGAACCAACTGGTTCTCTGATCTGAGCTTTGCTGATAAAAAGAATCACAAAGTCACAGCTGCCCCCATTTACTACTGCTATTGTTTTGGTAAGGACTTACAAGATAACTGAAGCCACTTTCCCCATCAGCCACCATAACAACTAGGTCCACCCGCACTGCCATTAGTAGCGAGGACAGTAGCAATAAGACCTTAACGGGGCACTGGGCAACTGACCGCCTCCAAGACTCATTTCTTCACGCGTCCCTTCCCACTCCGGAGTCGCGGGCCTGGCTTCCCCCTCCCCGCCTCCCGCAGCGGGGCGCGGCGCTCGAGCCTCTCTAGGCCTTCGGCGGCCCCACCGCGCTCTATGACGCCATCCGCGAGGAGCCACGAGGAGGCGCCGCGCCGCGCCGTCGCCCTCCGCCCAGTTCCCGCGGTACTCGCGGCGCTCCCTCTGCACCCCCTCCTTTCCCTTTCGGTTCTCTCCGCCTCCGGAAGCAAGAGCCATGCGGCTGGGAGCCGCGTGCGGGGGTTGCGTGCGCGCGGTGGCGCGTGCGCGCGACCCGGGAACGCCGCTGGCGGCGCGCGAGGCGGCTGCGACGGCTACAGCGCCCAGGTAAGCGGCGCGCGAGCAACCCCTTCTTCCCCGCCCGCGACGCGCCCGCCACCCTCGCCTCCGTTCGGGATCCGTTTCCTCTCTCTGGAGCCCAGGCAGCAGCGAGCACTCAGGGTCGGTATGAGGAAGCCAGCGCGGGAGGTTAGGAAGGCGGGCGGGCCGGGACTCCCAGCCTTTTGCTCCGTCGGCTCTGCGGCCCAGCCAGCCCCACGAGTGGAGTGTGTAACCACAACAAAGGCGTCCGAGCCCGCGGCCGGTGGGTCCGTGGGGCCGCCCGCAGCCCCAGCCGGCGCCTCTGGGAACCGCCGGGCCTACCTCCAGGATGCGTTCGGGGATGGCCTGGGGGCCGGGGTCGGCCCTGAGTCAAGAAGTGGTGGTTACTGGGGAGCCGGGTTCGGGTCGGCGCCGCCCACCTCTGAGGACTTGACTCTGAACTCCCGAGCCTGAGGGGCTGTCAGTTATCTTCTGCTACCTGTGCGGGGAGGTGAAGGGGGATGGTCAGGAGGAGGTGGTGAACGGACCCTTGACTCAAGTCCCTGGAAAACGGGTGTTTACTTTGGGCCGAGATTTTCGTGGACCCAGCCTTGTTTGGACCGTATTATACACCTAATTACAGAAATAATGTGATGTCACAGTAACGAAATGACAGTTTAAAAAATGCCAGATTCTTACTTGTGTTTTCCTGATGTAACTTAAAAAGCGTTAGTATTTCTGTTGCTGGCCCTGCAGGAGCTATACAAATGGTGGTGAGTGTCCAAGTGACGCCCAGGCAGCTTTGACAAATACCGGTTTTCATTGAGCCCCAAAGAGTTATTAAATGAATTATCATTTAAGTTTTACCCTTTCGCAATATGTTGTAAAGAGAATCTTCACAATCTTAAGTCCACATTTTTATTTTCCAATGTAAGTTGAATCTCACTAACTTTGAAATAAGTGTTATCGGAAGGATTGCTTAGTGGATGGGATCGTTGGATAATTTTTCTATAAATTCAGTTTAATCACCAGGGAGCTTAAGTCCTTATAATAACCCTATCTGTGGGATGTTATGCCTGAAAAGTCTCCCAGGTTTATTTATGTGCCACCTCTCATGAACTGTGACCACTTAGTACGGTGGGTCCTTAACTGTTGAGGACTCATCAACCATGTAAATACAGATAAGGGGATAGTTAATTCTGGTGTGTGTGGTGGGGGGGGGGTGGGGGACGATTGTGGGAAACTGTCAAGGAACTAGCTCAGGGATAAGCAGTGATTTTTCTGCTTACATAGTAAAGGGCAGAACTAGAGATCAATCTTAAGTCTCCGAACTCCAAACTCCTTCATCAGATAAACATTCTTTGAATGTCTAATATTTGTCAGATCCTACCTTAGGCACTGGGGATATAAAGATGAGCAAGATCCAGGAGTTTCCTGTTTGGTAAGGAGATAAGGCACAAACTGTTAGCTATGAAAAACGGATTTCAAAGAATTACCTAATCATTTGGATTACAAATAGATGTTGGGATTTAGACCTAGTTCATAAAATGTTATGGTTGGGAAAATGATATCCTCCTAATGCATGGATTCCCTCTGTAGCATCCCAGCAAGTGGACATTCAGTTTTTGCTCCAACATTATCTAGTGACTCGTGGCTCATAATCTTAGAAAGTAGCCCTTTCCATTTTGAACAATTCTTACGTTGATTTAAGAACAGGTTTATGTACTACAAAGAACTACAAAGAACTACAAATAACAGCTCTAAAATCTTTTTTTCATATCACAGTCCTTTAAATATCTGAGCATACCTTTTCTCTTAGCCATTACATTTACTAGCTATGAATCCCTTGTTCTATAAACCATTGATCATGACTTAGATTCTAGACTCTTCACCATAGCACTGAGAGCTAAATGCTTCATTCAAGAAGTAGTTTGACCAAGCAGGATATAATGCAAGTTATCTGAAGACTGCATATTGCTATCCCGGTATGACTTAAGAGCATTTTAATCTTTTAATTTCTAAGTCATGCTTTTGCCACTTGGTAAGCTCCAAGTCTTTTTTCAGTGAACCTTCTTTTAAGCTGGGGCCCTCAGTGCACCTTCCCTCCTCACCTTCCCTCATTCTGTGTCTGTGCTATTATTGTGTTACTGTTTGGCTATTTCAGAGTATACCTCCCCATTAGGTTTTTTGGCTTATTAATTTTCCTCTGCTTGTTTCAGTATAGCATAATCAGTAAGACTGCTGACTGTCTGGATTCAAATCCTGACTCTGCTGCTTTCTAGCCATGTGGTCTTTGAACATGTCAGTTAACCTCTGTGCTTCAGTTTCCTTGTCTCTAGCCTCAGAGTTGTTACTAGTATTAAATGGTCAGTGAAGATAATCCATGGTAAGTGATCAATGAAAGAGTGCTTAAAACAGTGCTTGGCACATAATAAAATCTATATGAATGTTAGTTTCTTTTCCATTTATCCAGAACCTTTGAATCCTTGTTTTCACCTGTCCATCTCCTTTTTTTTTTTTAATTCACAAATTCGATAAAGCTTGAAGTCGTAAGAGGCATACTTGATACAAACTAATTTAAATTGTTAAAGCCATTTAAATTGCTAGGCCTTAGTCTCTTCATTCCTAATGTAAGGGGGTAAAATTTTTTCCTTTCAGGACTGTTGGGGAGCTCTGAGGGTAGGGGAAGGGTATTAGCTCTAACTTGCATTATTTTGCCGTGCACCTTTATAGGGAACTTTAAATAGGTCTCACTCAAGGTTTATCGGGGATCACAAAATTTGACTTGATATGCCAAACACATAAAGAGGAGACATGCTGGAAACATTTCAAGTTTAGTGACTTCCGGATTTGTCACTCTCCTTGTCAGAAATACCTTTGGAATTCACTACTGTCTTTGGAAAGGTGGTTTGGTCACAAGCTCAGATTGGGATAGAGAGGGTCATAAGTTAATTTAAAGTTCTGAATTCTTGTTACCTAGGTTAACACTTTTTAATTTACTCAAGGCTACTACTGGTGTATTTAATTTGTGGTTCCAGTGAGGTTTGTTCCCATTTACTTTGTTAGTGGAAAACTGCTACATCGCAAATAAATCCCAGCAAAATGTGTGGCAATCACTGGCATGTGTATCTAATTTTAACTGTACAGACCATCCTTTTCTGTTCCTAAATCCATATTGCTAAATAGGTTCCATTTTCCTTTAAAAGTCCCAGTGGTGAGAAGAGCTTGTTATCTTGCTGACAGTTTACTATCAGATAAATCATAGATATCACAGCAATGTATTCTAAAGGTTAAAAACAAACAGATCTTACTCAAGGACCTTACTTTGAAGCAGAATAAACAGTGATTAAAAACATCTTTAAACTATGCCTGCCTTAGAATCCTGGCTGTGCCACTTACCAAGCTTTGTGACTCTGGGCAAGTTCTTGTGCTGCTTCATTTTTCTCATTGGTAAATGGGAATGATAAAAACCTCTTAAACTTAGATACATTTTAGCTGTTAATTGTACTAGAATAGTAGCACTAATACAAATGAGACTTAGTTATGTTAGTAATTTTGTGTATTTCCTGAAAAATGTAAAGTCTTTCTGAGGCATGGTAGTGAGAATGATTTGGATGATTTGTTTTTGAAAGAGTTGTTTTTTAAACTGACTAGGGAAATTTATGCTCTGGGCACTGCCATGAAACCATTTGTTTTTAAAATTTGGAGAAACTTCAAAAAAAACTTTTTTTGAGAGAGAGCACCCGCAAGCGGAGGGGGTGGGGGAGGGGCAAGAGGGAGCAAAACAGAGAGACTCTTAAGCAGGCTCTATACTCTTTATCTCATGATGCTGGGATCATGACCTGAGCCGAAATTGAGAGACCCTTAACCAGGCTGACCCACTCAGGCGCCCCTCTCCCCCAATTTCTTTAATCACAAAGGTATTCTTAACCACGTAACAAAGAGAGAAAAAAAAATATCCGCAACCCTTTTTTTCTTCCATCCCTTGACGTTTGGATTAAAGAGTTAATTACCTTACAAAAGAGGGTAACTTTATTGGGAATTTAATGACAAAATAATGTTTATAAGAGCTATCCACCATTTAGTGGCTGCTTTGATCTGTTGGTTTCCTTTTTGAAGTCAGGTGAACAGAATTAGATTGACAGTGATCAGTCATAATTTTTTTTTAATTAAGTAGGCACTACGCCCAACATGGGGCTCCAGCTCACAATCCTGAGATCAAGAGTCACATGCTCAACTTGCTGAGCCAGCCAGGTACCCCCTCAGTCCTACTCTTTGTTTGTGATGTGATAACCAATGATCACAGGCCTCTGCCAGGTTCTTTATTTTTTACCCCTTGGGGGCTTCTTCACCTTCATCCCTTCTCTCCCCTTACAGCCTCATACTCAGCTGTTGAATGATGTCCTTCCAGTCCATGCTGTGTAATTTTGTGCCCATGAGGAATTCAGTATGTGTGTTTTCAGTTTTATATAACTGTTCATTTAATTCCACTCTTTTAGTAAACATTTTGTATATCTCAGCTCATCCTTTTTGACGGACATACAGTATATCTTATGCAACATTTTGCTTATCCATTTTCCTCTTATTAGACATTGAGTTTTTTCCTAACTCATTGCTATTACAAACAGTAGTGCTATGATGAACATCCTTGTACATGTGCCCAGAAACACACCTGGGAAGTGGCAGAACCAAGTTTGGGCCTGAGTGTGTCTGACTCTGTTCATTCTTTATCATTGTGCAGACTCCCAATCATCACTTATTTGCTTAATTTATTGCAGGGACACTATTCTAAAAACAGTAATGGAAATATTAAAAATGCAGTGGGATTGCTGGTTTTCTTCTAACAGGTCAACTTAATTTTGCCCTTTCCCCCCCTAGTTTTTGTTTAAATGTGTAAATTGTATTGTTATTCCAGTGTGGATAACAGTTTTGTATTGTGCATTTTTCATGCTGATATATCACCTAAATCAGGGGTCCACAAACTTTTTCAGTAAAGGGTCAGTTGGTAAATATTTTAGGCTTTGTGGGCTATATGGTCTCTGTCACAGCTGCTCAACTCTGCAGTTACAGTGTGATAGCTGTCAGAGACAATATCTAAACCTGTGGCTGTGTTCTGTAAAACTTTATTTACAGAAACAGCAGGTCAGATCTGGCTCATGCACAGTAGCCTGCTGACCCCTGATATAAATAATTCTTTTGATGGAGTCATAATATTCTTCTGTTCAAGTTTTTTTCAGCACACCATTCTTTCTTTTTAGTATTACATTCTTAGAATGAATTTCAGAAATGAAGGTACTGATTCAAAGGCTTATGACTTTCTTATGGCTCTGAAAATTAATTGCCAAATGCCAAGGAGATAAGTTTCAATTTTTATAAGAGAGTAAACTTTAATTTCAATGTGGATAAATATGACATCTAAAACCTTATTAAATATCTTTGAGGATTTGTGGAGGAGGCATCCTTCTGTTGATTTGAGTTTTAAAACTTACGAGGACATTGATCTGTGCTATGGGAAATAATATTTCTTGTATTATTTAGGTATAAGTCATCTGATTTTTCTTAAACTTTTAAGATCTACTTGCATATCTTATTTCAATTTAAGTCTAATAATGTGTTAGAATTTTAAAACTCATTTGTACTTTGATTAATCTTCACTTAGCTTAATTTTCCCTGAACATTCTATACCGTTTATGAACAGCACAATTAAAATTTTGGAGTATTTTATTTTTTTAAGTACCTTGAACACCTGACAAGGGATACTTACACACCTAATAAAGGAAGTCTAGCTAAGCACTTAGACATTTTTAATAAATCTGATAAGTCTTAACTTACTAATTCAATTAATCAGATTTCCTTAGGCATTTAAAAGTTGATTGTGAATAGTTAAATTTTTTGTTCAATATGTCAGAATCTCTTAAATTCTTCAAAACCTTAAAGGCAGAAAAAGTTACCCAATGATGATAAAATGTATTACCACATATACCTCGAATCTGTCTTATTAACCTATTCCATTACTAATAGTATGAGTTTGGTTGACTTTTAAATCATGTTTGTACTTGTTTTATAGGTTGCGGGATCACTTAAGCAATTAAAGGCTCCAGAGTATTATGGCTGATTTAGAATACAGATTACATAATTTTTTATTGTAGTAGAATTAATCATAATTGAATATACTGAGTGCATAATTGGATTGTTGGCTATATATTATTGGAAATTTATGCATACCTTTCCTTTAATGTACCTCATATTATTTGCCCTTTTGAATATCATTATGGACTAATAGCTTTCTACAGAAGTACTTTTTCATTTTTAACCATATTTTGTGTGTTTTGTTTTCCAGTACTGAATTGTCCAATGTGGACAGTGGAAGCCCCTTTAAACTAGAGCCGTTGTTGTATTACCACGATATCAGGCATATTTGAATACTGTGCCTTCTGATAACAGTAAGATATTCTAGGTCCTTGTTTTTCTTTCCCTCCAAAAATAGAATCAGCTGCCTTCCAAGTCCTTACAGTTTTTTGATTGTTGGTTTTTTGGTTTTTTTTGTTTTTTGTGTGTGTTTTTTAGTGTAGAATAATATTAGAGGTCAAATTCTAAATTCAAGATGGCTTAGCTGATTTGGGAAGGTTGTGACACCATCCCTTTTTATTCTAAACTCTAATTGTACTTACAGAAGGCAGATTTTCTTTAGGGTTCACCTAGGTGTATGGATATTCACCTAGGTATATGTTTGTGATATGCTTGCCTTGAGTACTCTTGTGAACTGAACTATTAGACTTACTTATGTTTCAAATCACTGGTACAATTTATTATTACCCATGTAGCCTGATTATCACTTCACTGAGTTACTATTTTTTTGGTGTTTTTTTTGTCATGTTTCTCTATAATCAAACTTCTCAGTTTGGGATATGCAATTACTGTAAAAAGTGAAAAGTATTGGGAAATTATTCTTTAGTTTGATGGTAACACTGGCCTCTTTTTCAGATATATTTTTACCATCATGGATCAGTTTATAGATATATCAGAAGGTGAAGTGGACCATTCCTTCTTTGACAGTGACTTTGAAGAAGCAAAGAAATGTGAAAGTAACTCAGTTTTTGGCAAGCAAAATGATGACCCTAAAGAGAGAATAGATAAAGATACAGAAAATGTAAACTTGAAATTTGGAATACAAAGTAAGGAAAATGCAGTAAAGGAGAAAATTACTCCAGAAGAACACCCTGTAGAAAATGATAATATGCAAACCAGAAATTCTTTATCATTGACCACTTCAAGATCAAAAAAATTGTGGGATGCTACAACAGGGCATAAAATACACTTGCCCACTCCAAGTAGAAGTCCCAAAATTATAAAAGAAGGTGAAGATGATTATTATACAGATGGAGAGGAAAGCAGTGATGATGGGAAAAAGCAACATGTCAGGTCCAAGTCAGCTAAACCATATAATAGCTTTAAAAAAAACATAAGTAAAAAGTATTCCAAAAGTAATTCTTCCTCCTCTTCCTCTTTGTCCTCCTCATCTTCAAGTTCAGGCACAGATTGTTCAGATGCAGGGTCTGATAGCTGTATTTCTGATTCATCGCCATCATTAAAGAAACGTCTCTGTGGTGTAACCCACTTGTCACCAAAACAGAAATATAAAGCAGGAGTGAAATCAACAGGAATACAGCCTTCAAGTACTAAACCAAAAGTCAATGACTACCATGAGGAATCTGAAGATACTGTGACAGATGTCACTCCTCTGTCAACTCCAGACATCAGCCCTGTTCAATCTTTTGAACTGGGAGCATCAAATGATCAAAAAGTAAAAGTTAAAAGGCAAGAAAACGTGAGTCAAGAAGTATATGGAAATATTGAGGATTTAAAAACTAATTCAAAATCGTTGAAATCAACAAAAAAAGGGCAAGAAAAACAAGGGCCTGATCTCACATCAAAATCTTCAGTGTTAGATTCCAGTTCAGACCACAGATATAAACAGAAAGCCTTACATGACACAATGGACCTCAATCATCTGTTGAAAGGTAATTTTCTTCTCTTTTTAAAAGCTGTATATATTGGACTTAAATATTAAATACTAAACTTCATGGTATATTGAGCTTAAATATCAAATGCTATGAATTTGCATTGATTTTTCTATTAGATATATTTATTGTTTGGGATAATTGATGTAGTAACTTTACCTAAGTTTTTATCCTATTTTACTATAAAAATACCTGGAATATCATTAGTTATAATATTGAAAAGCTAATTAGGACTAGAAACTACTGCCCTGATTCTGTTTTAGTGTCTTACAAAGTCATAAAGTCTAGAGGGACCAGATAACAGAAATGAGAGAGGTGGAGCCAGATGTTTTTCACTTTTGAGAGTTGTGTATAAGATATATTTCACTTTCTTCTTTAAGAAAGGCAACAGTACTAAAGTTAAAATAACCTGACCTGTTGTCTTCATATCAGAGAAAGCAAGAGTGCTGGCAAATGAAATTTTCAGAATAAACTGTAGGGAACTATTCAGACTTTAAGTTAAAGGTTAAAGAGGATTACTTGAAAATAATTACCAAGTTGATGAAATAGCATAATTCAAGTTTCAGTTCCTTTAAGATAGAAATTTTTGGAGTATAATTGACACAGTATTTTGTTGGTTTCAGGTATATATATCACAATGATTGAATACTTTTATACATTATTAAATGATACTCGTGATAAGTCTAGTTACCATCTGTCACCATACAAAATTATTACAATATTACTGACTTTAGTCCTTGTACTGCACATTACATCCTGTGACTTAATTTATTTTATAAATGGAAGTTTGTACCTCTTAATCACCTTAACCTATTTTGTCCCTCCCCAGCCCCAACCCTTCCTGTCCTCTGGTAAGCAACAGTTTGTTTCCTATATCTGTGAGTCTGCTTAGTTTTGTTAGTTCTTTTGTTTTGGTTTTTAGATTCCACATACAAGTGAAAGACAAATATGGTATATTTGTCTTCATCTTATTTCACTTAGCATCATACTCTCCAGATCCATGTTGCCACAAATGGCAAGATCTCTTTCTTATGGCTGAGTAATATTCCATTGTGTATATATACCACATCTTTATCCATTCATCAGTCGGTAGGTACTTAGGTTGCTTCCATATCTTGGCTGTGGTAAATAATGCTGCGGTGAACATAGGGGTGTGTGTATCTCTTCAAATTGGTGTTTTCATTTTCTTTTGATAAATACCCAGAAGTAGATTGCTGGATCATATGGCATTTCTGGTTTTAATTTTTTGAGGAACTTCCATTCTGTTTTCTGTAGTGGCTGCACCATTTACATTCCCAACAATATAAGAGGGTTCCCTTTTCTCTACATCCTCACCAACTCCTGTTTTTGTGTTGTTGATTTTAGCCTTTCTGACAGGTGTGAGGTAGTACCTCATTGTGGTTTTGATTTGCATTTCCCTGAGGATTAGTTATGTTGAGCATCTTTTTATGTACCTGTTGGCCATCTGTGTGTCATCCTGTCATCTTTGGAAAAATGTCTATTCAGGTCTCTGCCCTTTTTTTTTTTAATTAAAGTGTAATTAATATACAGTGTTACTAGTTTCAGGTATACAATGTAATGATTCAGCAGTTCTATACAGTACTCAGTGCTCATCATGACAAGTGTACTGTTAATCCCCTTTCTTTATTTCACCCATCCACCTACCCAGTCTCCTCTGGCAACCACCAGTTCTCTGTATTTGAGTATGTTTGTCTTTTTTCTTTGTTTTGTTTCTAAAAGTCCACAGATGAGTGAAATTACATGGTTTTGTCTTTCTCTTATTTCTCAGTGTTATACCCTCTAGGTCCATCCATGTTGTTGCAAGTGAAAAGATCTCATTCTTTTTTATGTCTGAGTAATGGTTCATCGTACATATATACCATGTTTTCTTCATTCATCTATGTATGGACACTTGGGTTGCTTTCTTATTTTGGTTACTGTAAATAATCAGTAAACAGGGGTGCATATATCTTTTAAATTAGTGTTTTGTTGTGTTTTTGTTTTGTTTTGTTTTTTTAAGTAGGTTCCACGCCCAGCATGGAGCCCAGTGTGGGGCTTGAACTCACAACCCTGAGATCAAGACCTGAGCTGAGATCAAAAGTTGGATGCTTAACCAACTGAGCCACCCAGGTGTCCCACAAATTAGTGTTTTTTTACTTCTTTGGATAAATACCCAGTAGTGGAATTACTGGATCATATGCTATTTCTATTTTTAATTTTTTTTTAGGAACCTCCCTTACTGTTTTCTACACCAGTTTTCATCCCCACCAACAGTACATGAGGGATTCTTTTTCTCCACATCCTCACCAACACTTGTTATTTCTTGTCTTTTTGATTTTAGCCATTCTGACAGGTGTGAGGCAATATTTCATTATGGTCTTCTCAGGTCCTCTGCCCATTTTTTAATCAGGTTATTTTTGATAGTTTTTGAGAGTGTAAGTTCTTTATATATTTGGGATATTAACCCCTTATCAGATGTATGATTCAAATATCTTCTCCCATTCAGTAGATTGCCTTTTCATTTTGTTGACGGTTTTCTTCACTGTGCAAAAGCTTCTTAGTTTGATGTAATCGTATTTATTTTAGCTTTTATTGCCCTTGTCTGAGGAGACTAGTCCAAAAAAATATTGCAAAGGCTGATGTCAGAGAACTTACTGCCTATGTTTTCTTCTAGGAGTTTATGGTTTCAGGTCTTACATTCAAATCTTTAATCCATTTTGAGTTTATTTTTGTATATGGTGTAAGATGGTCCAGTTTCATTCTTTTGCATATAGCGCTCCGGTTTTTCTTTTTTCTTTTTTTTTTTTTTTTAAGATTTTATTTATTTATTTGAGAGAGAGAGAGAATGAGAGATAGAAAGCACGAGAGGGAAGAGGGTCAGAGGGGGAAGCAGACTCCCTGCTGAGCAGGAAGCCCGATGTGGGACTCGATCCCGGGACTCCACGATCATGACCTGAGAGGAAGGCAGTCGCTTAACCAACTGAGCCACCCAGGCGCCCTAGCGCTCCGGTTTTTCTAACACATTTATTGAAGAGACTGTCTTTTCCCCATTGTATAATCTTGTTTTGTCCTAGATTGACTAGATAACGTGTGTGCTTATTTCTGGGCTCTCTGTTCTATTCCATTGATCTGTGTGTCTGTTTTTGTGCCAGTCCATACTGTTTGGATTACTATAACTTTGTAGTATAGTTTGAAATCAAAAAGTGTAATACCATGTTTTTTTAATCCTTTCTTAATATTGGTTTGGCTATTTGGGGTCTTTTGTGGTTCCATACAAATTTTAGGATGCTTTGTTCTAGCTCTGTGAAAAATGCCATTGGTATTTTGATGGGGATTGCACTGAATCTGTAGATTGTTTTGGGTAGTATGACATTTTAAGAATATTAATCTTTTTTTTTAACTTTAAAAATATATATTTAATATTTACAATATTATTCACAGAGTTCTTGGCAGAGTTAAGTATTTTGAGGTTTCTATTGTTGAGAAATTTGAGGTTCATGTTGTCTCTCTTTCAGTCCCAAAAGCTCCATTTTGAGTTCTCCAGGCTTTGGTGGAATTTCAGGTATTGTCAGGTCCGGCCAGTAGTACCTATGCACCGCTTTGGCCCCGGCGCACATGGTCAGGAGGCTGGCAGTGAACATTTTCAGATACGTGGCCCAGGACATGCCCGCGGGCATGGTTGGGGGTCGCAGAACGCACCGGCTTTCGGCCGCGGGTCAGAGGGCCAAGAATATTAATCTTCTAATCCATGAGCATGGTATATCTTTTTGTAAGCTATAAATGTTTTTTAATTAGTAAACATTTTTATTGCTGTATTTCCATATCAGTTTTTTATTATTTTTTGAACATACCAATTTATTATTATTTAGTGTGAAAAAAACAATTTTTTCCAGGTGAAGTAAAAACAACTTGAAACTTTACACTAGTAAATGTAACTGTAATGGGTTTGCAGGTTAGATTTTAGGTCATTTGAAGATAACATTTTTAAATTGTAAATAGTATTCTTTGTCTTTGTTTGAAATGCTGTTGAAAGAACAAATCTTTAGCTACATAATTTATATATGGTGGTAATGTAAGAAGAGTATATACAAATCCCTTATGTAGTCAAATGATTCTCACAGTCAGAAGGGTAAAGTATTTTGGAGGAATTTATGCTTGCCCCCTTATTTGTAGGTTTTCTTTTCTTTCTGCTCTGATCATACCTATTGACTGTTTAGTGTGTTGAAAAATCCGGCTTTTGGAATTTGGCCATCACCATCTAGTTGTTAAGCCTCCACTCCACCCAATCTCTTAAAACTTTCAGAATTGAGTTTTTTTTGTTCTTGCCCCTTTGCTTCTTCCCCTAACAACCAGAGTGATCTTTTAAAAATAAAATTAGTCTTACTAGTTTCCTTCTTAATTCTTCAGTGGGCTCACTCTTATGTTAAGAATAAAATCCAAATTCCTTATTGTAGCCTAACAGAGTCAATGTCAGTGATTCTCATCCCAGGCAGTGTATTAGTATCACCTGGAAGACTTAAATTATTAAACACAGGGGAGCCTGGGTGGCTCAGTCGTTAAGCGTTTGCCTTCGGCTCAGGTCATGATCCCAGCGTCCTGGGATCGAGCCCTGCATCAGGCTCCCTGCTCCACGGGAAGCCTGCTTCTCCCTCTCCCGCTCCCCCTGCTTGTGTTCCCTCTCTCGCTGTGTCTCTCTCTGTCAAATAAATAAAATCTTAAAATAAATAAATAAATTATTAAACACAAAACAAATACTGATGCCTAAGCTCCACAGAAATTTTGATGCAGTTAGTCTAATAGGCTATTAAAGTTGATGGAAACCATTACTCTACATAATGTGGTTATTGCTTGCATCTCCTTTAAAAAAAAAAATCTTTCATTACCTTGCTCCAGTCACAATGTTTTCTTACTATTCTCAGATACTTTGTATTTATGGGGCATTTCCACTTACTGTTGCCCTTTTCCTTTGCATAGACACCTTCTGTCTGTTTCTCAAGTCTTGGTTTATATATCCCCTCCTCAGAGATACTTTTTTCTGGGTGTTCTATCTTTGGTAGCTTCACATCCCTCCCCCTGGCTCTGTCACAAAAGCCTGGTTTCCTTCCATCAGGATACTTATCAGACCCTGGAATTAGTGTAGTTTGCTTGCTTATTTCTCTCACTGGAGTGTAAGCCACATAAGGGCAGGATCTTAGTCATTGCTAGAATCTCCAAATCCAGCAGCTGTTGGCACAAAATAGGCAGTATTTGTCAGTGAAGGAACCAAGGAAACTTCTGTTGTTGCACAGCCAGGATGGTTAGGAAGTGTATTTTGTATGTTTCACTGACATTTGATTTTTTAACACTTACCTCTTCTTAGATTGGCATCTGAAAGACACAGAATACGTCTGTACCACCATCAAAATTATAATTGCTAATATATTTGATTCATATTCTTTTTTAGGGAAAATCTCTTAATTCTTTGTCAAGCCATCCACTGTAAAAATTTTCACTTTTTAAAATAATTTTAGGGCTACTTTCTAATCTATAAGATCAGTTGTATGATTCATGAGGTTGATGAGTGATCACGTTGAGGACTTTGTCTATCTTCAACTCTTCCAGATTTCCAGCACCAACCCCATTGCTCTAGCACAACGATTTTCAAACTTTTTGGCCCTTGCACCAGAAACATTTACACTCTTAAAAATTATTGAGGACCCCAGAGAGCCTTTTGTTTATGTGGGTTATATTTATAAATATTTATCATATTAGAAATTATATTAGAAATCTGAGCAGTACTAATTCACCTGAGAATAATGGTAATAAACCAATAATGGTAATAAGTAGGTTTTATAAAACATAATTATCTTACCAAAAAAATGAGATTAGCAAATCTCTAATGCCTGTCAATAGAAGATAGCTGGAGTCTCATAGCGTCTTCTGTATACAGCTGATATTTTGGTTGAAGTACATGAAGAAAAACTGGCCTCACACAGATCTTTAGAAAATGGAGGAGTATTTTAATGCCCTTTTCAGTTAATTTTAAATATTCTTTGATACCAATATTCCACAGGTACTAGTTTCTTAAATGTTAGTTACAATGTGAAATTTGAGACTAATTAATTCATAGTGTATTATTTTATAACATTGGTCTTAATTTTGAATGTGTCTTTTACCCTTTCATGGTTTTGTAACAGGGTGTATAGGTTATTTGGAAAATATGGTTCATTGAGCTTACAAATGACATATTTCATAATACACTATATAGAAGTTATAGTTAATATCACTACCAATCTCATCAGAAGGCTTTTGAGAAGCTTTCAAACTCAAGTTTACCAAAAATTCTAATTTTTACCAAAAAACACTCAGGTTGTATCATCACCAAAAAATACTGTCAATTGTTTTCCTCAGAGTTGACAGAATTGTTTTATTTATTTATTTATTAAAGATTTTATTTTTTAAGTAATCTCTACACCCAATGTGGGACTTGAACTCACAACCCTGAGATCAAGTCACATCATCTGCCAACTGAGCCAGCCAGGCACCCCAACAGAATTGTCTTTAAAAATAATATTTGTAATACAAAAATTGGAAGGTGTTTGAAATTAAATCATAAAAATTTATCTGATGAGATAATGTAGACTGGTCACTAATGCTTTGTATTAATGTGCATCTAATATATTTGCTTTTTTTCTTCTGTGTTATTTCTAGTGCTGCGTTGTTCTTAATTTCTAATGTGATTTATATGTGTTTAAAAGTAGCAGCCTAACATTTGGCATATAAAGTATCTCATAAAACTGTCTTTAGGGGCGCCTGGGTGGTTCAGTTGATTAGGCATCAGACACTTGATTTCAGCTCAGGTCACCATCTCAAGGTTGTGAGATTGAGCCCTCAGTGTGGAGTCTGCTTGTCTCTTTCTCTGTTTCCTCCACCCACCCCCACATGTGTGCTCTCCCTCTCAAATAAAATCGTAAAAAAATTTTTTTTCTTTAAAATTAGCTTGAAAAAGGTACAGATGGATATTGGAAAAAAATAATGTTACAGAAAATTAGTGAAAAATGTATAATGTGACTTACAGGTTTTATTGTGTTTTTTTAATACTGTTTGACTAAATTATAATTTGCATTTTAAGGGCCCACTGTTCCATTTCTTATTTTTATAAGTACTTTTTGATTCCACAAATTATTTTTTAAAGATTTTACTTATTTGAGAGTGAGAAAAGCACAAGGCAGGGAGGGTCAGAGGGAGAGGGAGAAGCAGGCTCCCCACTGAGCAGGGAAGCCTGATGTGGGGCTCAGTCCCAGAACCCTGGGATCATGACCTCAACTGCAGGCAGCCACTTAACCCAGCTACTCAGGCACCCCTTGATTCCACAGATTATAAGGACTACTCTATCCTAGGAATGAGAGGGCGAGAGAGAGAGAGAGGACATGTCCAATAAAAAGCTTCTTTTAGGAAGAAAACACTTCACTCTTTTGGAATTGTCAGATTTTAAAAAGCCATCTAATGGAAAATTGTGATATCTGAGCTTTTTGTTCAGGACTATCAATGATCATCTCTTTGTATTAGGATCATTTTGGATGCAGGAAACAGAAATTCCTAATGAAACAATATTTCTCACCTAACAAGAATTCCATAGATAGACTAGGTTTGAGAGTTGACCAATTCAGTGGCTCAAAATTGTCCTCAGAGACCCAGGTTCTACCACTGTGTTCCCCAGCTGTGGTGTTTGCTAGTAGGAGATGTCTGCAGCAATTTTTAGTATTTAGATCCAGACATGAGAATGGCCAGAGAAAGGGAAACTATCTTTTCCTCTGGCTCTCTCAGAATGGAGGAAACTTTAAAGAAGCACTTTCAACTGACTCGCTTATGTCTCATTGCCCAGAATTGGGTTATACTCCTATTTGTAAGACAGTCATTGGCAAGAGGAATAGGATTATTATGGGCCAGACTCACCCTGAAATTAGGAGTGGGAATCAGTAGAAGGGAGGTCAGCTTCTCCTTAGGGACAGGGCTTCATGAGAAAGGGATATAGGTAGGGGTCTTTAAAAGGGGGTGGGGGTGGGGAGATTTGTTAAGAATTAAGGAGGGGGAAAGTAGAAGTGTATGTTAATTGGGCAACCAACTTTATCCACTAGGCCAGAGTTTCTCAAACTTTAATATGCATTGCATACAGGGGCACTGGGTGACTCGGTTTAAGCGTCAAGTATCTCTCACTATTCCTATCTAATTCATTTTTGAAACTTTGTTGGATATGGAAAGCCTAAGTATTTTTCCCACCCAAAATCCCTAAACAGTTTCTCCAAGTGTAATTGAAGCACTGAAACATTGTTCAACACAGAAACTGAGCTAAATGTAGAAGGAAAATTTATTCATACTGCTGCATGGTAGGGAGCCCTGATCTGAGTGACCTGATTTAAGTACTGCTCAGAGCTTTTAAAGGCACAGGAACAAAGGTGGCATTTTGCCTCTTGGTACATCTGTTACTGGAGTCCTTAATAATCCACAAAGGTTTCTTTATAACAGTAAAAGATTTTAAACACTAATTATAGCTGTCAGTCTATTGCATAAAGCATTTCTTTGTATTACTTTAGTTTTTCAAAATTGTTATTCATGCTCGATTGACCCACTGTTTTTCAGATCCAAGAATATTTTCATAAGTTTTCTTTGTTTTCCTCATAAAACTAAATTGTTGGACCTGGTGAGAGGGAGATGTGTGCATGGCCAAGCTATTCCTTTTCTGCACTCATTTTTCAAGATGCTTTATCACTTTCAACTTCTTTTCTATGGGCTGTTCTAGGCCTCTTTGGCTCAGCTAATTTCCTCACAACCTTGTCCACTTAACGTGAAGAAGACAATAGTGATAGTGCATAGCCCATCTCACAAATTATGAGCAGAAGATGTGATCCTATCAGAGAACAGCTGAGGTGGGAACACAGCACCCTCTCAGTTTTAAACATTGTCACTAGTTTAACTGAAAAGATACATTGAAATAGTTTTATTGTTTTGAATAAAAAATTTAGTTATTAAAGTATTGGGCCCGAATTCAGATAGTGGGGAATGCCTGTACAGCTAACAGTGTTAATGTTATTTATTGGTTTAAAATAACATCTTAACTGGGGCACCTGGGTGGCTCAGTCGTTAAGCATCTGCCTTTGGCTCAGGTCATGGCCCCAGGGTCCTGGGATGGAGCCCTGCACTGGGCTCGGCGGGAAGACTGCTTCTCCCTCTCCCCCTCCCCCTGCTTGTGTTCCCTCTCTTGCTGTGTCTCTCTCTATCAAATAAATAAATAAAATCTTAAAAAAAAAATAACGTCTTAACAAGTTTGTAAATTTGAACTATAAAATATTAAGCCTGTGAAACAAAGGTTAATCAAAGAATGTAAAATCAAGTATCCCTATTATAGGCCAGAGAATAGGAAACAGTATTGAACTTGGTTACTTACATAATAAGGTGAACAAAATTCTAGAAGTGGAATCAGAAGACTTTTGGCTTCTGAGTGTTATCCATGTGACCATAGACAAGCAATAACTATTCTGTGCCCCAGTTTCTTCATTTGTAGAGTGAGGCAGTTGATACAGGTTGCTAAGGTTTATTCTAAATTTGGGGCTCTGGGGTTCTGTGAGAACTGTTAGAAGGGAAGATTAGTGTAGGCCAGCATTATCAGATATTTGACTTTATTTATCTGATATCTGACTTTAAAGTAGATCTTGAAAATTTAGTAGAATTTCTAACTATTTCAGCCTCTTTTAGCTCAATAACATGGCTGATTTGGGGGACTTCCTACTCCCACCCCAAGCTTCCTTTTGCTATATAAATGTTGAAAAGGTGTGGTTGTAATTGGTTCTTTGGCCTTGAGCTATAAAGCATTGAATAGACAGGCAGAGAGGATGTTTTAAAAATGGAGTAGTGGAGTAAACAGAAGTTCATATTTTGGGTTATGGCATGAGTCTGATATTTGGAGAACAGTGAATAAATTGACATGACTAGATTTGAAGGTATGTTTCATTCTTTGTATAGGTAAAATTAGGTCAGTTTAGGAAGAAACTTGAGGGCAAAATGGACACTAAATTTTAGAAATGCACCACCTCAAATTTTACTACCTAGATTCTGTAAGAAATAATTAGATATATCATTAGAGATGTATTCTGAGAAGAAAAACTAATATAAGAGAAAGAAATTGGATTAAGGAAACACTGATGAGTAAAGAAAGTGGTTAAACTTATTGCTAAACTGACACCAACATAGGATGGAATGTAGCAAAGTGCCTTACTCAAGGGGAAGGTATGGACCTTGTTTTACCCCATAAGGAAGAAGCTGCCTGTCCTGGGATTGGCTCCTACCCCATCCTCCCTGGTGGCACGTCTTAGCCCTTTACTGGCAGACTGCAGCAGACAGGATTCAGATAGGGAAGTAGGAAATGTCAGATATCCTCAACTCACTACCAAGTGTTAATCAACTTTTGAGAAAAGCTAAAATCAACAGGGAGGCACCAGACTCACAGATGAAGAACATAAACTTGAAACAGAGCTCAGTGATTTTAGAGAAGAGCTGCAAGGACAACACTATTTTCACTACAAAACTAAGGCATGATTTGCCTTTTACGTTCTCCTGTCACCTGTGCATAGTGGATGTTCCATGGGCTATACTACAATGACAGCACGCTGCAGTGAATGCAGAAGGAGATATGAGCATCCCCCTGTCTTCTATTAAGCCAGGCTTTAAAATAATGAATCATGGAACACTACATCAAAAACAAATGATGTAATATATGGTGATTAACATAACAATAAAAATTAAAAAAAAATATTTGCAAAATTGTTAAACTCTGACACTCTCCTTACTAACTTCATTTTGTTTTTTATAAAAGAATGATGTTAACCTAATATTGGTTTATTATTTTCAGATGAATTAATATCTTTAAAGTTTTTTTTTATTTCTAACATGGTAAATATTGATAAATGTGACTCACATAAACATTCTTTGGAGGGTTCTGAGACCAAGAAATTTAAGAACTTCTAGGAGGACAGAATTAGAATACATCATTTGCTGTGTATTAGAAAAAAATTAACATAGTCTTCCTAAAGGGGTAAAAATGGGAAAAAATAAAAAAGCATTTTATTTTTATTTATTTTTTTAAAGATTTTTATTTATTTATTTGATAGAGACACAGCGAGAAAGGGAACACAAGCAGGGGGAGTGGGAGAGGGGGAAGCAGGCTTCCCGCTGAGCAGGGAGCCCAATGCGGGGCTCAGTCCCTGGACCCTGGGATCATGACCTGAGCCGAAGGCAGACTCTTAATGACTGAGCCACCCAGGCGCCCCTAGATTTTTTTTAAAAAACAGATCATCTTGACTTTAAAAGATTTATTTTAAATCTTTTAAATCTATGGATGTGAAATGATGTTTTAAATGACTGAAAATAGTTTTAAATAGTATTAACCAAAAAGAGGTGTGATAAAACCACTTAATAGTTGTTAATCTGAATAAATAGTTTTTAAATCATAAAATGGCACTTAATTGACCTGCAATAACTGGCTTGTTAAATCTAAATTAAATCATCTGAGGCACTTAAAAAAAGTAGAGTTCTTAAAGATTTGCAGAAAAAAATTTTTTAAGTGTGGAGAAATAGCAATGCTAGTTGTATATGGAACCAATTGTTGAAGAAGCCTCTAGGTCTTTTAAATAGAGGTCCAATTCCACTGTGTGCGGAGGGAGGTGCCCCCCACCAATCCAACAATACATTCAATAATTCAACTCAATTTTGATACTATCTGGAGATAATTGGTTTCACAGGTTAAAGGTTCACTGCCCCCAACCACTTCCGACACCAGTCGCTAGCCCAGATTGTTACCTGTACTTCCCACTCACTGGCTATAAATCAGAAGTTCAACTAATTTGCCAGAGCAGCTCAAAGAACTCAGAGAAACATTTTACTTACTGGATCACCGGCTTATTATAAAAGGATATAACTCAGGAACAGCCAGATGGAAGAGATGCATAGGGCAAGGTATGGGAAGAGACCTCCAAGCTTTCATGCCCTCTCAAAGGGCACCATTTTCCACAAATATCCACGTGTTCACCAACCCAGAAGTTCTCTGAGCCCTGTCCTTCTGAGTCTTTAAGGAGGCTTAATTACATAGGCATGATTCATTAAATCACTGCCATTGGTAACTGATTCAACCTCCTGCCCCTTTCCTCTCCCAAGCCCAGAAGTGGGGTAGGAAGATGGTTGGTACTGGAAGAGAGAGACACAGCGAGAAAGGGAACCTCTAAATCACCAGGTTGGCTCTCCTAACCTATTTTTATTTTTTTTTAAGATTTTATTTATTTATTTGACAGAGAGAGACACAGCAAGAGAGGGAACACAAGCAGGGGGAGTGGGAGAGGGAGAAGCAGGCTTCCCATGGAGCAGGGAGCCCGATGCGGGGCTTGGCCCCAGGACCCTGGGATCATGACCTGAGCTGAAGGCAGACGCTTAACAACTGAGCCACCCAGGCGCCCCACAAAAAAGCATTTTAAAAAAGGAAGATTGTAGAAAGAGATCAAACAGTGTAAGTAGATGGTTTTAACTTACCAGAAGATACCATCAGAGCATCTTTAAGAATTTAAATCCAATCCAAACATTTTAAATTACGCTATTATACTCCTAAACTAGGGGAATGAAAATAAAGAGGAGAAAATGGAAGTATCGATTCTAATAGTTTACAAAATAGAATTCAAGATGGGAAAAGCACGAAAGGGACAAAGAAGTGTTTTACATTAATAAGCTGACCAAATCTACCAAAATGATTGACCAGCCACTGATTTGAAATGTGTGATAAAAAGCAAAACAGAACTAGATCATGAAATGGGCAAAGCCATAATCACTGTGGAAGACTGATAATTATATCCTACACACCAGAATTAACTGCCTGTGTATGGGCTGAACATGGTCCACAGGTATTTTGTCTGTTTCACAGTATTTTTTTTTTAAGTGATAAAATGCCAGTTACTATTACTACAAAACAAATCACCCCAACACTTGGGGTGTGGAGAGATTCAGAAGTGGGGATGACTTGACAGTAGGGACTGGAGTCCTCTGGGCGCTGGTTTATTGACATGTCAGGTGTCTGGGATTGCGAGACTTAAAAGACCAGAACTGCTGAGCAGAGGGCCCACACGCGGCTCTCCGTGTTTCCTGGCTTCTTCACATATGGCAGCCTCAATGCAGCTGGATTTCTTAACATGGTGACTCAGGGCTCCAAGTACAGTATTCAAGGAAACAAGGCAAAAACCTCATCACCTTTTATGACCTAGTCTCAGAATGTGACCATGCCAGTCACATAGCATCATTTCTCCTGTATTTTATTAAACAGTTATAAACCTTACCAAATTTAAGAGGGAGGGACACATACCCTCCATCCTAATGAGAGGACTGTCAAGTTTATGGATAGGTTTCAAAACCTCTCAAACCTGTGGCCACACATTGATTTACATTTCCTTCGGATGCACAAACACATTCCCCCTTTCCAAAGATCCCACTCCCCCACCATGCCCCACCTTGCCCTTCCAGAGTCTAAATCTGGTCCAAGTGCAGCTAAACCTCCTCACTCATGGTTCCTCAGTCAGCTCTTTGAATATTTGGACAGTCTTCTGCCAGGAGAGATTAGTAAGGAGTAGTAGATACGTTTTTGAGCCACCTAAGTCCTAGTTCTTTTGTATTCTCTCTATATTTTGACTAAAAATTGATCAGTTCCCTTTTTTTTTTTTTTAGCTTATCTCTCTCTTTCATTATTTTGGATAAAATAAACCATTGATCCTTTCAGCATCCTTCATGGGAATCTACTTAGCCAAATCCACCAGTGGCAGGTATTTCCCCCATTTTCCTTGTCACCAGGGCCAACAGTTTTGCTAAAAATCTGCCACTTCATCCTCTACATTGACCATCTCCTCCAGACCCTTCCAGCTCCCTACTGCCACCAGTCTCAAAGCTAGTACCATGTATTTTAGGTTTTTGTTAACCAGATTTTGTATTAGTTACTATTGCTCTGATAACAAAACACAAAACTTAGATGTGTAAAGCAGCAACCTAGGATGACTCAGAAAACTAGGATCATAATGCCTACACATGGCCCCTTTATGTGGTTTGAGTTCTTCACAACATGGCAGCCTCAGGCTAGTCAGACAAAGAGGGTGGCTCAGGACCCCAAGCACAAGTATTCCAGCAAACAAGGTGGGGGGGGTGGTGGGGGACTGCATCTCCTCCTTTGCCTAGCCTTGAAAGTCACATTTTGGGCTGTGTCATTTTGGTCCGCACAGTCACAAGCCTGCCCAGATTCAAAGGAAGGGGACAGGAAGAATGTCCCAGAATTTCTCATCTGACAAGTTGTTCATAAAGAAGACAAAGAAATGTAGTAAATTTGATTATTCCTTGAATTGTGACCTCTTAACTACAAGTGTTGGATTTTTTCTTTAAACCTTTAAAAAATAACTTATACCATTGGTTTTTTTGTTTTGTTTTTTATAGGGATCATGAATATGCCTACAGGATGGATTTTGTGTGTGTGTGTGTGTGTGATAACAGATCAGTTTTAATTCTAGCACCTGAAGCTGTACAGGGGTACGCTTTATCAACTTCATGGGACTGTTGTACACATTCAATAAAGTGACGACTGTGCAAGACCACTTAGTATCTCACAATCAGGAACATACTTTTGAATTGTTTAAACACAATCCACAGAATTAAAAACAAAGTCAGAAGCCATCCACAGTTATACTAATTGTCAATTAAAAGTTTTACAGTTACTACTTGATGTAACAGCCAATACCTAGTATGGGGTATCAAAAGTGACTTCAGATTCTCATCCTGTTGTAATCTATGGAGAAGGTTTCTCGAGCAGGTACGTGATTGGCCAGAGGTGGGCGCCACCAGGACCAGAACAGCAAGTAAAGTTCTACCACAGTTTCTGTAGTTTTCACTGTTTTTTTTTCCTTTGTCAGTTAAAAGTGAACAGTGAGAATTAAATACTTATCTTTACATATACACAAGGTATGCTGTGAAAGCATATTTGCTTACAAACATATAAAAATACTTGTTAACTAGTTTGATAAGAAAATAATGTATAAAAGTATATAGTAAAAACAATCATCTCTGACCTCGGAAAGATCAATTCCATATTTTATATTACAAACAAAAACAGTTTTAGTTTTTTTGAATCCCTTATCCAGAAATACTTGAAAAGGAAGACAGACAAATTATTTTTTACTCTCCACATGGCTGTGAAAAGAGTTAACTTAAAAAACTAAGAACACTGAAATGCCTTAAGTTCAGAATAATTCCAAATATTTGGCCACACAGAACATTACTATCCTCTTCAGGAGTGGAGCACTTAATAAAGGCTTCATATGCAGTTTTTAACCTATAAATACAATAGGCATTTGATATTTTGGCCACTGGAAAACAAAGGCTGTAGCATCAGTAAAGGTCTGAGATGTCTCATTTTTTGTGGTTCAATTCAGTGTATTTCAGGTTAACTAAAGTTGACATCAAAATTTTTAAAGATAGGCAAAAATACACATTTTAAAAAAATTCCTTACGTTTCTATTTAGAGTAACAATAAGAAATATGATTCCAGAAGGTAAAATTATTTCACAACCTATGACTTCAGCTTGGCAAACAGCTTAGGTTCCAAAACTGATTCATCCCTATTAAAATGTAAGCCCTTAAAAAAGAAATGTGTCTGTGTATATAGATCAGTATTTTTAAGGAATCAGATAATCTTTGAAGCAGCCTTAGTGTTTCTTTTAAATCTGTCTTGAAATGACCATAGGATTAGCTTCACAGAAAGGATTAGCCAGCTTCTAGGTCTAAGGCTACCACGGTGATCGTCTTCTAAGGCTAGAAAGGTCCCAAGGTGATGTGTAGGATGGGTTTTTTTTTTAAGAACTAATATATGAATAAGGATTTAATATAGCTTGGAATAAAATTTCCAATGATAGCATAACGTAAATTTTTTAAATGCTGTGTGTCAGCCTAGGTGAAAGTAAAGCTCATGCCTCTAGTGAGTGATTTGTGTTAGATGACTGACTCAGTAAGTGGATCTAGTGATGATGGGCATGATATTGAAATGCTGTAAAGAATTGGAAAAAATTGTTTCATTAAAGAAAATTAGGAAAAAACAATGTTTCTTAAATATGTGAGTTTAAATATATATGTACATATTTATATAAATGTTTGTATTCTTGAAAGTTTATTCAAGTTAAAAATTTTTTTTAGATCTTAATTGAAAAAATAATGGACCAAGTATTTGAGGTTGCCTCATACTAAAGCATATAACCACTTTAGAAAAATGTAATGGTGATATCTGATATATATCAGATATCAGTATATACTACTTATATAAATAGTATTCTATATATGCTTTTTCCATCATGGAAATTTAGAGTTTTATTTTTTTAAATGAATTAGATTGAACTTCCTTTATTTATATTTTTGCTGTTGCCTTATTTTACTTCTAAAAACTTTTTTATTTTTTAGATTTTATTTATTAGAGAGAGAGAGAGAGAGAGACAGTGACAGAGATAGCAAGAGAGAGAACAAGTGGGGAGGAGAGGGAGAAGCAGGCTCCCCGCAGAGCAGGGAGCCCGACATGGGGCTCGAGACCCTGGGATCATGACCTGAGCTGAAGGCAGACGCTTAACCCACTGAGCCACCCAGGTGCCCCTAAAAACTTTTTTTAAATGCCATTAGGAAAATAGCTTTTAATTCTCTTTAAAATTCAATTTTAAAGGCTTTCATATGTGGCTAAATTAATCTAGAAACCTTATTAAAGTCTACAAAATGTGCATTTCTCGGAAGCGAGATAATTGAATTATGTACAGTGTATCTGTATCTTTCTAAATGTGTTCTTCAGGTTTTGCCATTAACTTGGTATGATTTTCAACAAATTACCAACCATTAATTCTCTCATTTTTCCTATCAGAAAGCCACTGTTTTTATCTTTTTTTTTTTTTTTAAGTTTCTGTAATCTTTGATAGTCTTTGGTTTAAACATAGGGAGGTAGACTTCCAGTTCTTTTGACCTTGTTCAAATGATTTGACTTTTCTACACCAGTCACATTTTAAAATTGGGGTTAAAAATGTCTCTTCCCCTTATAGCCCTCTGCTTTTAACAGTGTAAAATGCTGAGCAAGTAAAAGAATTAAAGGTACTCAAGTAAAAACAAATAATAGTTACTTTAAAAAAATATTGTAAACGTTCTAGTTAATCTGATATACTCATTTTTAGTACAGAGTTAAGCTGAAACATTCAGCAAGCTTAATATTTTTAAAAACTTTTAACATGTTTAGTAATTGTGACTTACTGAAAATTGTTACGGAAATTTTAAAAATTGAGCATGTTAATAAAATTTCATTTGATAACAGTATGCAAAATATTTTTTTAATTTTTATATGATGTATTCATTTTGGCTTATGTTTACTCAGGAATAAAATGTTTGACTTTTACTGTAGAAGTATTTGTTTTAATGTTAATATTAAGACCATAGAGTATTTTCAGATTAAGTTGAAAGTTTTAGAATATTCTGGATTTGTTTTTGCCAGTTTTTAACCCTTGTTTCCATCAGTCATTGCTGAGAACATTTTATATTTTAAGTATGCCCTCCAACTAACAAAAACTGTCTAAGTTGAAGTATTGTGTGTTGATGCACTCAACCAGAGTTTTCTAACCTCCCCAACTACGAAGCTGCCTTACGGAAACATAAAATGGACATGACAAGGGCATTTTCCATAAATTATACCTGTCTTAGAACTCATACCATTTACATTTCTTATTAAAATATTTTCACCATTCAGTGTATAGCTTTTATTCCCAAAGAATCTAGTAGAAAGTAAAATTCTAAGCTGCCTCTGAATTTCTTTCTACATAATTGTAGTCTGGTTGTCATTAACACTATTTCATACATGCCTTTTCATGAATTAATATAGTTTCCATTTTTAAGAGTTAAGCATCAGTATGCACCACCATGTTGCTGTGCTCCTTGTTTAGTCATTTTTCCTTTTCTTGTTCACTTCTTTAGCATTTCTGCAATTAGATAAAAAAGGACCACAAAAACATCACTTTGATCAGCCTTCGGTAGCACCAAGGAAAAACTACTCTTTCACAAGAGAGGAAGTGAGACAGATTGATAGGGAAAATCAGAGGCTTTTGAAAGAACTGTCAAGACAGGCTGAAAAATCAGGAAACAAAAGTACGGTTCCTAGAAGATCGATTGTTCATCCCCCTAAGTTATATCATAGTGCCCTCAACAGACAGAGGGAACAACAAAGGATTGAAAGAGAAAATTTGGTAAGTAACTAAAATTTTTTAGTCATCAAAGAAAATGAATTGTAATGATTTGTAAGGCCAGCTTATAGGAAACCAGATACAGCCACATTTTCGAACTTAATTATGTAAAAGTAAGTATATATATGTATGGTATGAAATACATAATGAGCTGGAAGGTACAATATGTGCCTTTTTTTTTTTTTTTCATCAGACTGTCTTTTAGGAGAACATTAGATGAAAATACTGAAAACTCGCTTGTTTGGCTAGGTATGTTAAGTCAGACAGTAGTATAGGAAATGGTATTCCAAGGGTCAGATACATGTATCTTCTGTGAAGTATTCAGTCACTAGCCAAATCTGTTTCACTGTATTGTATCCTTGTTGGGCTGCTCCTTGAATGTATGAAAGACACTAATTATTAAAAACCACAAAGTTAACACTTCAGTGTTCTAAGGAATATATATGGGACTGTTGAAAATCTTCACATTAAAAGCTACTCTTCGTAGCATATCATTTTCTTCATAAAATCGCATTCATCATAATTGCTGATGTTTACTGAGCTCTGAACTAAACTCATTGTTCTAAGTGTCTCCAAATATTAGCTTATTGAATCCTGCAATAATTCTTTCTGGTGAGTATTGTTTTCATCCCCATTTTACTTATAGAATAACTGAGACCAAAGGGGACAAAGTAACTAGCCCAGGGACACAGAGCTCCTGAGTAAAGGGCTGAGCCAAGATTTTAAACACAGGTATTGTCTTAAACTAAAATTAGACCCTAATGAGCACATACATTCAGAGCTAAAATAATTGATAAAGCTATTTTTAAAATGACTGAAACAGTTTCCAGAGTTCATCCTCATTATATTTCATCACCAGTACAGTCCTATTTAACCATATACTTACCCAAACTTGTACCAACTCTTATAAAAAATTTTTATTGCCATCACTAATTTCAAGAGTTGGGGAGCTGGGAGCTGTATTTACAGAAAACAGTGAAGTCTTAAACCCTTCAGGAGGCTTACCCTGCATGGGGCAATGAGTAGGGAACAGCAAAGTAAGTTGAAACGAGGTTGGTGGGTAATGAGCTACAGGATAGCTTTCTGCACATGACTGTAGCAGTTTTCCAAGATTCATTCATGAATTTTGAAAATTTGAAGTTATGTCATGAACATTTGGGTTTACCTTTTTTGTCTATAAAAACAAACATTTGGCACATGACTCTGGAGCCTGTTTTATTTAACAAGCAATTACATAGTGCATACTAGTTTACAAATTTTAGGTCATTTAATCCTCATAGCAGCCTAATGACAGTGTTGTGATGGAAGAGAAAAGGAAGCAGCGCAGGTTGTAGGCACTTGCTCGAGGTCAGACAGGTAACAGGAGCGTATGCGCGTTACCAGTTTGGGGGTACTTTTTTTTAACAGCTTTTTGAGAGAATACACATACCATAACCATTTAAGGCGTAGAATTCAATGGGTTATTAATTTTGTTAAGTTGTAGTAAAACATATATAATGTAACATTTGCTACTTTAACTGATTTAAGTGGTCACTTTAGTGGCACCATCAGTATTTCCAAAACCTTCTTCATCACCCACATAGAAACCCTGTACCTCTTCATAACTCTCTTCCCCCTTCCCCTCAAGTAACCTCTAATCTGCTTTCTGTGTCTATGATTTTGCCTCTTCTAGATTTCGTATAAATGGAATAATACAATATTTGTTGTTTTATGTCACGCTTATTTCACATAGCATAGTGTTTTCAAGGTTCATTCATGTTGTAGCCTATATCAGAGCTTCTTTCCTTTTTCTGGCTGAATAATACTCCATTATATGTATGCACCACATTTTGAATATCCATTCGTCTGTTGATGGACACTTGGGTGATTTCCACCTTTTCACTATTTGTGAATAATTTTGGGGGGGAGTGAACACTGACATAAGGATCTGTTCAAGTGCTTGCTTTCAGTTCCTTTGAGTGTATATCTAAGAGTGGAATAGCCGGATCATATGGTAATTCTGTGTTTATCTTTTTGAGGAACCTGGGTTTACTTTTGAACAGTTGAAACCATTAATATGTAATGGTTATTCTGTATATGACTAGGATGAAACCTGTTAGCTTCTGTTTACGGATTCCATCATCCCTTAAATCATTTGTACATTTCAGCTATTTTCATAAACTGGAGAATTACCACTGTTTTGTTCTTTTTACTTTGCATACTTAGTAGTTTGTATATGTGAGAGATATTTTTGTCCCATTTGATATATCTTATTTGGTGTATTTGAGAACAGTAGAAATATAATGTGAACCACATGTGTAATTTAAAATTTTCGAGTAGTCACATTAAGAAGGTCAAAAGAAACAGGTGAAATTCTGGTAAACTATTTTATGTACTGAATAAATTCAAAATGTTATAATGTGTAACCAGTGAAAAAAATTAATGATGAGATACTATACTTCTTTTTTGGGTACCAAGTCTTTGAACTCTGTTGTAGATTTTATTTTACATTTAGAGCTCATCTCAGTTTGGACTGGCCATATTTCAATGCAAAATAACTTAAAGCTGAACAGCAAAATAAACATTTTATTATAAAATATAATTTGTTATGTTATTACAAGGAGAACTCATCTTCACATTTATGTTTAACTCTTCAGTCTCTAAACCAAAATAAAACTTTTCTTGGCTGTTCCTACAATTCTTCATAATGACTGATTAATTTTTCTTTTTTAAAAATCTGTTAGAAATTTCCATTGGAATTGTGTTAAATTTATATTTTAATTGGAGTGTTGGGCACTCTTAAAATACTGTCGTCCTATAGTATGTCTTTCCATTTATTCAAAGCCTTCTTTTTTTTTTATTCAACCCTTCTTAATATTCTACCTTAGTAAAGTGTGGTTTTCTTCAAAACTAAATATTTCTATGCTATTGTGCATGAAATTTTATTACATTTTCTAACTGCTTGCTTTTATAAACTCTTGATTTTATTTATTTTATAATCAGCTACCTACCAAATCCTTATTTAGGTCCACATTAGCTCTAATAGTTCCTCTGTGTGAGCTGATACACTTTTTAATGTTTGCTAGCCTGTTCATAATCAAGCACACATGCACGCATACACGTTACATACACAAGCACTTTCGTAGTTATGTGTCAAATGTGCTGCACAAGCAGGGTCCATTCCTTTACATTTTTATGATTTGTGTTCCTTCATTTACCCCATCTCTAGTGATAGAGACCAATGCAGATGGCTGACAGGCACAATGGCTAAAGCAGTTCTGTTCCAGTTCTCTTACTTGAGCTTGTTAGCCATCCAGAGGCAATTTAGACTGACAATTCAAAACAAATCGTTCTGTGTTGAGTAGGTAGAAAAGGAAGGAGGGCAGGGGCGCCTGGGTGGCTCTGTTGGTTAAGCGACTGCCTTTGGCTCAGGTCATGATCCTGGAGTACCGGGATCGAGTCCCACAACAGGTTCCCTGCTCGGTGAGGAGTCTGCTTCTCCCTCTGACCCTCCCCCCCCCCCAATGTGCTCACTCTCTCATTCTCTGTCTCTCTCAAATAAATAAATAAAATCTTAAAAAAAAAAAAAAGGCAAAGATATTGTATAAAACTGAGTGTGCTGTGTTTTAGAGTTCAAAGCATACTGTTAATCTTTCTGGTGAAGTTCACAGTCTTCATTATATGTTTCAAGAGGCAAATAATTGCCTTTCCTTCTCATTCACAAGGGAAATAAATAAAAGGAATAAAAAAGAAAAAGTAATCTTATCCAGTAGAGGGCGTGCTTGCTACATAAAGACTCAGTAAGAACTTGTTAATTTCCAAAAAGGGGACTCTTTTTTTTTTAAATTCATGAATTTTGATATATTCTTCTTAAAGCATACCTCCTTATCGTCATTTGAATAGAATATGAATCCTGTTTTCATGAAAGAGCACCAGAATAATCTTAGCAGAAGGCGAGAGGGTCATGTGAGGGAGGGTACTTAGTTTATATTTCTTTACTGTCCAAAAGAAATGAGATTATTTCATTATCTCAAATGTACATCAATTTCCTGAGCTGTCAGAGAAGGGGGTGAGGAGTAATTGAAGCAAGATCGGGGAAGGAAGGAGGATTCCTGAAGGAATGTGTAAGGATTAGAGCCTAGAGTTCAAATGGAGCTAATTAACTTTTTTTTTTTACTTTCTGAGAATATGTATACATATACACACACATTACAAATGTATGTAATTAGTCAATTTTAAATTCGGAGAAATAAAAATATGTATATATATTTGAAGATTTTGTTTATTTGAGAGAGAGAGAAGGAACAGTGGGGAGGGGCAGAGGGAGAGAGAGAGAGAAGCGGACTCCCTGCTGAGCAGGAAGCTTGATGCGGGGCTCCATCCCAGGACCCAGAAATCATGACCTGAGCTGAAGGCAGATGCTTAACCGACTGAGCCACCCAGGCGCCCCAAAAATATTTTTAAAGTAAAAGTAATGCATATATAAATTCAGAAAATTCAGACCATTCTTAAAAACATTAAATGAAAAATAAAATCCTCCTTCCATCTTCTGTTCTTTGCTAGTCCAGAAGAGGAATTTTAGACCTCTTAAATAGAAAATGAATTAAGGGGGCGCCTGGGTGGCTCAGTTGTTAAGTGTCTGCCTTCGGCTCAGGTTATGATCCTGGAGTCCTGGGATGTAGCCCCAGGTAGGGCTCCCTGCTCAGTGGGGAGTCTGCTTCTCCCTCTCCCTCTGCCCATCCCCTCTGCTCCCATGCTCATGTGCATGCTCGCAGGAGCTTGCTCTCTGTCTCAAATAAAATCTTAAAAAAAAAAAAATGAATTAAGGGGAGAGTGATATGTTGTCACAAAAATGAAGATTTATGGTAAATCTCATCCCTAGTGTAAGGATTCATGTTGTGAGTGTTGATTAACCTCAGTACCTTTGCCCTGAGATCAGTCTGGGTTTCCTTCTTCTCTGGTTATTGTCTGTGTCTCCTTTCATAGAAGAAAAAAGCTAATGATAACTAAGTTTGACTTTAGTTGTAGAAAAATAAGAACAGTCCTGGTTTTCCCTGACTATAGAAGGCTTGTTACCCTTTAATGTCCTTTAGGGTCTTTGCTTTATCACTTCAGAAGAATAAAGCACCTCTCTTCTGCTGCAGAAATCATTAACATAATATTCATTTGTTTTTAACTTTCTATTTCCAAAGAGGACAGGATTCAGGCTGGGTTAGTTTTCTTTCCAAAAAGAATGATACTTCCTAAATAGAAAAGAAATCTTTGGACAGACTATCTTGGGACTCATTGTTAGAATCTGATTAGAGGAGCAGTTCTAAGATTTTATAAACCCCAGATTGGTTAAGTAACCATTCTTGCCATTTCTCAATTGATGAAACATAAATTTGTTGAATGTCTGTTATGAGCTATAAGACACCAGAAGGAATATAAAAATATATATAAAATATTGCCCTGTCATATAATTTATGACTTAGCCAGGAAGATAATACTATTATATGTCAAACAACTAGAAAATATACAAAACAGTGTTAATAATAGCATTAATATTTAATAACTCTGTACTGTATGCCAGGTATTGCTGTGAACATTCTATATGCATTATCTCACTGCTTACAACTGACTCTTGGAAGTTACTTCATTGTTAATATCCATATCAAGTCATGTTGTCTATAATCAGTGGCAGAGCCAGGATTTAAATCCAGGTCTTTCTGACTAGATAGCTTACATTTCTGGTCACTAATACAAATGTTAAAATATTTTTATTTTAAAATTAAATTAAAACTGTCATTTTTAAGTTGTACCCAGAAGTTCTAAACTGTTGACTAGATTAAAATGTATCTACTTTTGATTTTGGGTTTTAAACTATAATCAATACTTCGTATTTTGATAGTCTCTATAAGCAAGAGCTATTTCTGTTTGATATCCCTTAGGTTTTGCTTAGCTCGTTATATTCTCATGAGACATACAAACTCATATATGATATGTTCCATGTGGTTTGGATAGCATTGATATCTCTCTTATTTCCCAAAGTTTCTGCATATAAACTTGGTAAGTGACATATCAGGACAACAGAATGGGTTTATTCTTTGCCTTATTGTCAAATTATTTCAAAACTGATTTTGATCTTAATGACTTCATATGTTTTATATCTGATGAATATGCATTGCAGTTTTCTTAAAATTAAAAAAAAATACATCTAGCCAAGTAAATTTAGGAAATTAGTTTATCTCAAAAACAATGAGGCTTCTACCAGCAAAAAATCAAAATTAGTAGTTAACTGAACATACCAAGTTTTTCGTCCTCTCCATCCTACCCTCCACAGCTCAGGGAGTAGTTAATAGGATAACCAGCACAGCCAGTGTTGCTCTGCCCAGTAAAATGCACTGACAGTGTGGTACATAGGAAGTTTCTTAGCTGGTTGTAAATGTCTCGCTCACTCAGGCACGCAGTAGTGTTCTCTTCCCAAACTATAAATTACCTTATAGGGCAGTATTTTATATTTTTTTCTTAATATTCCTTCCAGTGTCTTACAGAGCCCAAAGCAATTACAAACTGTAGGTAGAAGAGGTGTAATCTTAGGAGATTTTGCCCCTAAATTTTACAGCTTCTCTGTGTGCAACAAGAGAAAGACAACATGCTATGATGTGGCAAGACCACAGACTTTACAGATGGAACCGTGTTTATTTTATTTTTTTTAAAGATTATATTTATTAGAGAGAGAGGGGGCACACAAGCAGGGGAGAGGGAGAAGCAGGTTCCCTGAGCAGGCTCCCTGCTCAGCAGGGAGCCCAGTGTGGGGCTCGATCCCAGGACCCTGGGATCACGACCCAAGCCGAAGGCAGACGCTTAACCGTCTGAGACACCCAGGCGCCCCTGGAACCGTGTTTAAATCATAACTCTCAGCTCAGCAAAGAAGACCACTAACTGTAGTTGGGTCTGGCTTCCTGAGGGAGTTAGGTCTGTTCTAGCCTTGGAAGACTAAAAACTGAGAAAGGCCATTTCATGCAAAAAAAAAAAAAAAAAAAAGCTGGCAGGCTGAGCTCTCTCAGTTGGTCGGTTTACTGCTTCCTGTGCTCTGTACCTCTGCCATTTGTCTCCAGGCTCAGTTCATTTCTGTTAAGACCTTCCTCTCCTTTCTCTAAACAGCTGTCCTCCGGAATATTTTGACTTGTTCTACCACCATCTCACACTTCTCTGGAATTACTCAGAACACCGAATCGAATAGAAGGGCAGGGGTAAGACTGTAAGAGCAAACACAAAGTTGAGAAAAAGTTCTGGAGATGATTGGTGGCCATGGTTCATTATGACATGAATATACTAAATGCCACTGAACTGTATGTTTTTAAATGGTTAAAATGGTAAATTTTATGTATATTTTGCCAAAAAAAGAAAAACCTCAGTTGAGGCAGAAGGAAAAAACAGATTGTGCAAGAAACTTGTCCTGTGACTGAACTCATGAGGCTGGTTTTTTTAACGAGAATCCGAGGGCTGAACAATTCTCTTTTCAAATGAAGATCACCTTGCTACAGAGATAGTTTAACTAAATAAAGAGATAATAAAACAACGATAGATCAGTTCCTTGATCCATTTGGTCTGCTTAAATATTCCTTTCTCAACAATGCCTGTCAAAATCAAGCAGAAGAAACTTTCCACCTTCTAATATGTGAAGAAAGAAAATAAAATTCAGAATGTTACTCATTAGATTCTGTTACTGAATCATATTAAAATACCAAGTTACTGGATGTTATGTTGCCTTGGCTAGTTGGTTTATATATCCTTTTAAAAGCTTTACATTCTAGGGCGCCTGGATGCTCAGTTGTTAAGCGTCTGCCTTCGGCTCAGGTCATGATCCCAGGATCCTGGGATCGAGTCCCGCATCGGGCTCCCTGCTCAGAGGGGAGCCTGCTTCCCCCTCTCCCACTCCCCCTGCTGTGTTCCCTCTCTCGCTGTGTCTTTCTCCATCAAATAAATAAATAAAATTTAAAAAAAAAAGGTTTTACGTTCTAGAGTAGTTGATTTTCAAACTTCTTACCAATAAAAACTTTTTCTTCCAAACTAAATTTGATGAGGAATCTTTAGTATATAAAATATATAAAACAGGTGACATGGCAAGCATAGAGGGGCCGATATGGGAGTGGGGGACCTGAGAGCCCTGGGCACTTGGCCTCTCCTCAGTGTCCTATGTTGGGGCCCAAATGGAAAGTAAACAGGTTGAAAGCCAGGGCTCTGTAATCGTATACAGAATTTATAGTAGTTTAGATAGGTTTATGGTGATTTCTAGGGTTGAACACACTGGGCTTTTAGCGTTATATTACTCCCATTATGACCGTTCTGTGGTTTAGGAATTTCAGCTTATAGCACCTTTCCTAAAACTGTAAGCTGACAGACAGACGTGCCTGTGATCAGGTTTTAAAATCATAGTGGTTTTACAGGATAGGTGGACCCTTAGATTTTTCTGAAAGTATATTTTTTTCATATAGTATCTCAAAAGTGATTTAAAATCTGTAATATAAGGATCAATCAAGTATTTTCCTATTTAACACTAATTTGAAGGACTATCTGTACCCCTATGTTTATCACAGCATTATTTACAATAGCTAGACAATGGAAGCGGTCCAAGTGTCCACGGAGAGATAAATGGACAAAAAAGATGTATATATACAATGGAATATTATTCAGCCATTAAAAAGAATGAAACCTTGCCATTTGCAACATGGATGGATCTAGAGAGTATAATGCTAAACGAAATAAGTCCAAGAAAGACAAATACCATATGATTTCACTGATACGTGGAATTTAAGAAACAAAACAAAGAACAAAAAGAGAGACAAGCAAAAAAGCAGACCCTTCCTTAACTATAGAGAACAAACTGATGGTTACCAGAGTGGGGGCTGGGGGGTGGATGAAATAGGGGATGGGGATTAAGAGTACATTTGTCATGATGAGCACGTGAATACTGTATAAAATTGGTGAATCACTGTATTGTACGCCTGAAACTAATATAACACTGTGTTAACTATACTGGAATTAAAATTTTTTAAAAAGTATTTGCCTGTTTAAAAACTTACTGCTGTTTTGCTAAGTTATTACTATAACTTCCTGCTTATTGATACTTACCTAACATTGACTTTCAAATTAATTGTCTTTATTTTTTTTTCAAATTAATTGTCTTTAAATGAAGGCTTTATTGAAAAGGCTTGAAGCTGTGAAACCAACAGTTGGTATGAAACGCTCTGACCAACTGATGGACTATCATCGCAATATGGGTTATCTCAGCTCATCACCGTCCCCAAGACGAGTGAGATCAACTCTTGGCCAGTATAGCCCATTAAGTAAGCATATTCAGAATTATTTTGTATTTACGTTTGTGTATTTCATCCTTTTTAAAAAACATAACATGGGGGCGCCTGGGTGGCTCAGTTGGTTAAGCTACTGCCTTCGGCTCAGGTCATGGTCCCAGGGTCCTGGGATCGAGCCCCGCATCGGGCTCCCCGCTCGGCGGGAAGCCTGCTTCTCCCTCTCCCACTCCCCCTGCTTGTGTTCCCTCTCTCGCTGTCTCTCTCTCTCTGTTAAATAAATAAAATCTTTAAAAAAAATTTAAAAATTAAAAAATAAAAAATAACGTATTATTGGCTAGAGTTTAAAATAGCCGACTTCTGGAATGCACTGTTATTTTTCACTGGAATGTTTTGTCTTTTGTTAGTTCACTTAATTTCAGGCTTCACTCACAGCATGTAATGGCAGCAAAGGAAAGAAACCTGTAAGAACAGTAGTATCTTCGATAATGGAGAGGCTTAATTTCATTACATTTATTGAAGGAAGACATGAGTAGATAACGCTGTTGCTGAAACATTCCCTCTAGCCAGTTAAGAATTATTGTTAGTATCTTCCAGCCCTTATATGTACTTTGTCTTCCTCACTGGATATCTAAAACAGGAATTAGTCTGTAGAGTCATGAGATATAATCCCTCCTGATGGTTGATCTGTTGTGATCAGCACACACCCAGCTCGTGGTATATCCCAGAGAATGTAGCATGCGTGACCACTTAGCGCTGGGGTATGTGACACAGAAAGGCCAGACATTCTCATGTACAGAAGTCTGTGCTGTTATTTCACGTATGCGTTCTAAACTATAAAAAAGAGAAGCCAATATTAGAAGAAATTTGGGCCCACTTAAAATGTCCCAACTCCCCAGTGCTCATGTGAGTGTTAAACACTCACATGACCAGTAATTACGTTCGTTCATTTCATTCTTCAAGCATCACTTCCTTGGTATAATTAGTGACTAGGATAGGTTCTTGTTCCAGTAATTCGTACTTAGCATTGTGCCTTGAATGTGGTAAATTATTTGTTGAATAAATTCATAAGTGGTTATACAAAGGTTTTTTTTTGTTTTTTTCACTTGAATCATTTGAGCAGCTTTTTAAAACCTTAATTCCCATCCCAAATCTGTTGAATCAGAATCCCCTAGTGTTGAGTCTGGGCATGTTTATTAATACATGTTTAATTTCCACAGGGAATTCTGAAGTGCATTCCTGTTTGAGAATTATATTAGACTAATAAAAATGCATGTGAGATAGGGAAGAAAAATTTATTCTGGACTTTAAATTAGGAGAGGAAGTTTATCAGGTGATGATGTATCTATTTAGTTTAAATAAAATTATTTTTTTTCTTCATATATTTTCAGGAGGAGCTTCTAGAACATCCAGTGCTACCAGTGGTCTCAGTTGTAAGAGTGAGCGACCAGTTTTTGACACAGGGCTGTTGCTAAGACCTAAGCCCCCTAATGTTCGTACAGCTTGGTTATAAAAACTTTTTGCTTTAAGCATTGTTCAGTTCTTATTGAAGTGCTCTTGTACAATTCTCTGTGTAAACATCTCTAATTTAAGATATACAACGAGTTGTAATTTTATTGTAATTCAATGCAAAATTGTTCTCAAAAAGACAATGTAAAATCAGTGTTTCCTATGAGGATGTGTTTCTGTGAGATGTATATGTATTTGATAGAGAAATGGTAGTATGCATGTATATTTTCTCAACATAGAAATTGATTCAGCTCTTATACTGATGAAACAATTATGATAATATCACTATAGCACATTGGACCCAAGATGTTAACGATATTGTTCTTGTTTTATGTGGTTTTTTAGAAGCTTTAAACCATGAGCATAGCTCCTAAATTTGAATTTTTCTCTTTGCTCCAGAATTTAGGTGGTATAACTCAGAATTTGATTGTAAGACTTGATTGTACACTTTCTTATTATGAAACAGAACTTGAACTTGTTTTCATTGGGGGAGCCGATTTAGATTTGGTGAGTAGATTGAGAGAAGCTTGTGCTGGGGCAGTCCTTGTGATTCACCAAAGGCACCTACTACCTCTGTATAAGTGTGCTGAGTTAGATCTTAAAAATGTGATCAACCATTCCAGACCATTTCAAACTGTATTAGGAAGTTCAACTTGGAAGGCCCTCTTCCATATTCTTACACGTTGAGGTAAAATACCACTGATGATTCTGAGAAATGAGGTAGACTTTAGAGCTACAGTCCACTACATTGTGAATAGGTTGTCCAAGGACCAGGTATGACCATAAGCAAATAGTTGTTGAGCAAAACAGCACCACCAGTTTGAGGAGCCGAGAAGCAGATCCTCAGTTGTGTCAGAACAGTGATTCAAGAGATAACTGTTGACAAGTTGTGTTATGTTTAGTGTTTGCTATATTAAGAGAGAAGATAAGAAATGCACGGTCTTGAAGCTTTAGAAATTCCAACTACAGTTTTTAAGAGCTGAGAAAGAAAACTAAAATATAAATGGTAAAGGAGAAATATCACACATTTGTTGAGGCTACTTTAAATGTCATCTAATATTCTTGTGTTGTTTGGTTTGGGCTTTTGGGTTGGATCCTGGAAGTACCATTTTTTACAATGCCACTTTTGAAATCCTAGTATTCTTAATGGAATTAGTAATGGCAAATAGGGTGTTGTATAGTTGACTTTTGAAATTAGAATATTTTTCTGTCAAACCCGTGGACTCTCATTTCATAGAACAAAGTATATCTCAGTTGTGGGTGCTTCTGCTCTCTTGGTCATCATTGTTTCATTACTGGCCTTTTCAGTATACCTTTGGAATGTACTGGAAAGTTTCCATTTTAAATGCCAAATCTTTTTTTAAAGCAAATTCTTGATCTGTAGCCACAATAATATTTGTTGTTTATTTTTCCAGGTTAACGCAAGCTTTGTAGCATGTTTTCCTGAACTTATTTTTCTTACCACCTTGGGCAGTAAGCCAAACTGCATTTTGCTAAATTATCAGTTCAGAATTTCTTGGTATTAAGTTGGTATTGATAGATTTTTGTCTAGATAGGGCCTGTGAAGTGTGGGAACAGTGGTGTTAAAAAAAAAAAATTCACATGAACACAACCTGTGAGATTTTTCTGCTGCTTTCTTTGGGCTGTAATGTTCGTTCATTGTTATTTGATACTCTGTTCTGGTGACCAGGTTCTTAGATCATTTAGTGCTCTGCTTTATTTATTAATCGTAGTTATACTAAACCAAGGGTGTTTTGTTTTGTTGTGTTTTTAGCTTATTGCCCTTTCAATGTTTGTATAACAACTTATCTTTACAAAGAGTTAAGATAATGCTGAATTTAAAACTCAGCATTTGGACACCTGCCTGATATTGTAAGCCAGTTTTTAAAAATTGAGTTTTAAATTGTTAGGGAAAAATATATGTATATATGAAACCTTTAGAACCTTTTACATTCATAATGACATTAGTCTCTGAATATATTTTATATGGCCTTTGCTGCCCTATGTCCGGATACAACACACAATTTTATAGATAAAGCTATACTTTGATTTTAGATACTAATTTAATGCCTTTAGTTTTACTGCTTTGACAAGAGAGGTTAATCTAAGTATTGCTGATAGCAGGGATTCAACTTGAAGTAAACGTTGAGAAAAGCAACAATATTCATCTTTTCAAGGCAGAATTTATAATTCCATTGTCATTATTATTCCTATATGATAAGTAAAAATAGAAGGATAGGAGTTGAATATGCTATTCTCTGATAAAAGTCAAGGTACTTTGAAGTTGTTATGGTTTAGGGACACTTTTACGAAGGAATCATAAGTATATTATTTTCATTTTCAAGAACTTATAAAAAGGTAAAGGATCATCTAGCACTATTATATATTTGGTTCACTTGGACCTAATACATATATTCTTTGAAGATTTACATCTGCAACTAGAAATTACACTAATCCAAGATCTAATATTATTAGGCAAGATTCTTACTGAGAATTATTCTCCTATCTGTCAAATGTTAAACTAATGTTGCCTCCTAAATTTTAATAAGATTTTATGAAAGGTTTTGAACTATTAAGATTATTTCCTAAGGGATAGCTGTTATCTCACACTTTCCGTACTTTTTTTCAATCTCCATTAAAAAGCTGCATTCTCCAAATAAAATGTTTCTGGTTTGCTTATAAATGTAGTGTAATGCAGTTGTTTCCAAACCATTAACCCAATGTCCAAAATGGATAGCTAGACAACTTTAAAAAGAGGTCATTGTGATGCTTGTGTGCTTCTCATCTTCAGATTCAAATACTGCACACTGTGAAAAGTATTATGACCAATATAAAGTTGGAGACACAAGTTGAATTTAGTATATTTTAATTAAATTCATAAAATGTTTAATATCTTAAATGCCAAAATCTTAACCTATACGTGATTGTATACCATCCTAAAAAATGTTCTTAATGGTAATGGCTACTTTATTTCCATGAATAAATTAGTAATAAACTTAAAAATCAACATCTTTTTTTAATTTCCCAGTCTGTTACATGTATTAGGCCTGAAGAATTAGCTTGACATAGTGAAGAAAGAAATGAAAGGATTAAAGATAACTGAGTTTTGATCCTGTACCCATCTCTCAAGTGCATTTTCTTTTTTTTCCCCATAAATTAAGAAGTGTCAACTGCATTTTCTTGTTCTCATTTTAAACATTAGAATAATAACTTTTATGTGCTTTTACAAGCCTAAGAGTTAGAATGAAGTTGGAAGGAGGAGAGGGTATTAGCTATTTATATCCTTGAAAGTATGACATTTATGTGGGAAAGAGTTTGCTTATAATTACATTGTTGGTCATTATCTCTTCAAACCACATCATCTAATTTGTTCTGTAAACTTGCTATAATGCTGCATTGGACACTCTTACAGCCTCACGGAATTTTATTTATTTTTTTAGAAAAGATTTTATTTATTTATTTGACAGGTAGCAAGAGCAGGAACACAAGCAGGGGGAGTGGGAGAGGGAAAAGCAGGCTTCCCGCTGAGCAGGGAGCCCGATGCGGGGCTCGATCCCAGGACCCTGGGATCACGACCTGAGCCGAAGGCAGACACTTAACGACTGAGCCATCCAGGTGCCCGGAATGTTTTTTTAAGACATCAACATTTCACATGCATTGTGAGTGATAAGAAATACCCTTTTTTAAAACTTACTGTTAAAACATCAGTTTAGGACCTTTTTTTATGAGGATTTAATAACAACGATGCCATTGGAATAAATCACGGAGCAGCTCCAGCAGTAGTGTATTTGAGCTCCCAACTGCAGAGTTCAAGATTGCTTACAGCAAATAAGATTACATCATAGCAGAAAGTTTTGATTTTAAAGTTCTGGTGACTGTTTTTTTAAGCCACTGAGAGAGATTTCTGGAGCCACCATGATGCAGTCTTAAAGTTCTATGCCTCTTTCAAAGTATACTTCGTTAAGTTCAGGTAAGTTGCACTATTTATTCTAAGATGATGTTTTTAAGGGTTTACTGCTTTACAAAGTAAAACTTAAGAGGTAACATGTCATTAATTTACTATAATGAGACATGGGTTTTTTTCCTAGGAACCTAATTTCACATCCACTATTGTAAGATGGTAAAAAAACATTTAGTCACCAAAAAACTATTAAAAACTATGGTTCCAAATTCTTACAGTATTTATGTTACAATGATAGTCTTTACCAACAATCACACATTTATTTCATGTATTTGGAAATTATAGCTGATCTCCAAGTTTGCAGTATGCTTTGTTTTCTTTATTTTATTCTGAGAATGTTTTATTTCATGAAGAAAAAACCTGGTACTAAGTAAATATATCATCTTTGCATGTAGTTATGTATACTAACTAGAAAAACCTAATTCTACCATTAATTTGAGAAGATATAATTTGAAATTATATTTTGGGGAATGTCAGAGGGACATGAGAATGGCATTCCAAAGATTTTGCTGTTTATGTAAATATTACAGAAAGAGGCACAAAACATAAATTGTTGCTGTTACATACATTGTGTATTGTTACAAAGCAAACACGTGCATCACCACTAACCAGATCCAAAGTTAGAATATTGCTAGGACTCACAAGATCCCTGGGCAGGGGGGCGGCACTCCCTATCAGTCATGACGCTCTTTGCCAAAAGTAACTGCTATCTAGACTTCTAACACGCTAGTGTGGTTTTGCCTGTTTTTGATTGTCATATGAATAGAACTAGATTCTTTTGTGTCTGCCTGCTTTTGCAGAGCATATTTATTATGTTTCTGACGTTCTTTCATGGTGTTGCATGCCGCTGTAATTCATTAGTTCTCATTTCTGTATTCTAGCGTATGACCACACCAGGATTTATTTCTCCATTCTGTGGTTGACAGACCTTTGAGGTGGTTGCCAGGTTTTCGGTTATTATGAGTAATGCTAATATGAAGATTCTCTGTAGATGTGTCTTGATTACATGTGCCTGCACTGGGTTGGCATGTACTTAGGAGTGGAGTTGCTCGGTTATAGAGGCCACATGGTTGGAGTTTTCCAGCGTGAGTGTACTAACTAGTCCCTGTTGCTCCATGTCCTCACCGACATTTAGTGTCAGTTGTTTCCATTTAACCGTTTGGGTGGGTGTGCGTGCAGTATTATCACGTGATTTAGTCACAGTGCTCTAATACGAGATTGAACACCTTTTCGTGTTTATTGGCCATTGGGATATCTTTAGTGGAAGTGCCTATTTTCCTATGGGTTGAGTGTCTGTTTCTTGTTGATTTGTAGGAGCAGTTGCATGTTCTGGATACAATACAGTTCCAGTGTGAGTTGTGTTACAAATATTTTCTCCCATTCTGGCTTGCTTTTTCACTATAAATGATGTCTATGGACAGAAATGCTTAATTTTACTTTAGTCCACTTTATCAATCTTTTATAGTTAGTACTTTTTTTAAATGTTGGATTTTATGAAATTTTCATTTACGCAAGCTCATGAAGATATTCTGCTATATTGTTTTCTAGAAGTTTTGCCTTTCACATTTAGTTATGTAGTTCATGTGGCATGTTGTCTCTTTTTCATGAATGATACCCGTTACCTTAATTATCAGCTTTCAGCTTTATTCTTTGGGCTTAATTTGCTGTTATTTTTCTAATTCCTTGAAATGGATGTGTAGTTCACTGATTTTCAGCCTTTTTTTTTTTTTCAGTAAACTCTACGCCCAATCTGGGGCTCAAACTCACGACCCCGAGATCAAGAGTTGCATGCTCTCCTGAGTCACCCAGACCCCCAGCCTTTCTCCCTTTTCCAGTAGGTGCATTGAAGGCTGTCAGTTTCTTCTGAGCATAGCTTTAGCTGTTTCCCACAGTTGTGATAAAATGGTATTTTTCTTTTCATTAAGTTCAGAATATTTTCAAGTTTCCACTGTGATTTCTACTTTTTAACCCATGGGTTCTTTTAGAACATATATATATATATATCTACATATACATATATATATATATATATTTTTTTTTTTAAGAGTGATCATGCCTGCGAGCATGGGAGGGGGAGAAGGAGAGAGGGGGAATCTTAAGGCTCCACCACGCTCAGCGTGGAGCCCAACATGGGACTCAATCACATAATCCTGAGATCATGACCTGAGCTGAAATCAAGAGTTGGATGCTTAACCAACAGAGCCAGCCAGGCGCCCCTAGAATATATTTTTAATAGGATGTTTTAAAGTTACGATTCTGTTTTGGGTTTATACGAAAAATTGTAGAAAAAAACTTGAAACTCTAGATCAGGGGTCAGCAACTTTACAGCCCATGAGCCAGCAGCCTACTGTCTGTTTTGTGGCTTTTACCTTTTTAAATGGTTTTTTAAAATCAGAAGAAATATTTGTGACACATGAATATTATATGAAATTCACATTTCAGTGTTCGTACATAAGTTTTCCGGAACACAGCCATGCCTCCTTCATTTTACTTGTCCAAGGCTGCTTTTGCAATGTGGCAAAGCTGTGTTGTGTCAAAAACCATCTGGCCAACAAAGCCTGAAATGTTTACTGTCTTGTCCTTCAGAGAAAGAGTTTGTTGACCCCTGCTCTGGATGGTGTTTTCTTCCAGACAGGATTTACTTTTGCTCCTGGCAGGCAGCAAGGGTGCTTGAAGTCTCAAATCGTGTTAAAATAGAGATGGAGTGGGCATCAGTGACCACAGGGGCTATATTTCCCATACTCTTATTGTTACAGTGTCACCCTTCGGGGTACTGGTCCCCACATGGATGTTTACCAGGAGGGCTCCCCTTCCTTGGAAGGCCCTGGATTCTGGGTTTTGTCATTTTTTCCCCAAGAGGTTTTCTGTTTCTAGTTCCTCATCCCCGCGGCTCTGTTTTCCACATACTGAAGATCCTCCCTGGGGAAAACTGACCCTCCGATACTAGGCTCATTTCTCAGGGTTGTCTTCCTCCAAATCGTGGCCTTGGCCCCATAATTTCACGTGCCTTACTAGCTCCCCAGTGCCTTCAAGCAGATTTTTATTGTAAATACTTTGAAGCCCTTTTCTATTTGTTTTCAGAGGGAGCACTGTTTGCATTACCTAGTCTGCCAATATGGAAATGCTTTATAAACCACAAACACACTTGTTTTTTTTTTTAAGAGAATTCTTAAGAATTGGTAAGAGCAGGGCTGCATTTAGGGAGAGAGCTTTGCAGGAAAGGGGACTAATGACGAATTCCTGAGGGCAGAAGGCTCAAGTCTGAGTTGTTAGTTTAAACCCTTTGCATCTTCCCAGAACTTCCAAATGTGACAGCTTGGCAGAGTGATGGTCCTGTGAGGGGATTTGTAAAGGTAGGATGTCCCTTACCAGTTGACAGCATCCTGACAGAGGCTTCGTTCTAGGAGTCTTTAGGCAAATTTGCACTCCCTGAGTACAATCCAGGGAACCCCAGCAGAGCTGGGAGGCTGACCAGATCACACGCACAAGGCAGATAACGTGTACTATTTAATAAATGGTGACTTCTCCTCTCCGTTTCCTGTTCCATGCCCGGGAGGACCCAGTTAAAAGACTAGAAAACAATTTTGGTTCTTGGTTGGGCTGGGAGAACCTACTGTTTCATTCATTGCTTTCCATTCCCAGCTGCTTTTCATGGCTCCTCCCTCACCTAACTCTTAGGTTTCAAAATACTGAAAGGGCTGCTGGCCTTACTTTAAGATAAGCTCCATGAAAGTATCTGCCCTACTAGCCTGCCCTGCTTTTCTTTCCTCTCCATCAGCAACAGAGTTTGGACCATTCATCCCATCCACGGGATGAAAAGCAACATGAGGATATAATGTATCCAGAAGGTTTATGACGGGATTGAGAAACTTTTTCGCGCTTTCACCTGTTCCATCGGCATAGACATGCACTACAGTAGGGACAGATGTAACCTTGGATATTGTGGTAAAACAAAGCAGCCGATTTTTTACTGGGGAGGTAGGAGTGAGTAGGTGGAAGAGCTTGGGAAGGAGGGTGAAGAACAGGAGGTACAGAGTCACTGCACCCCTCAAACCATCCATCAGGGAAAACATAAAACACGTGGGCCTTTCAAGCTTTGCCTAGGGTATAGGGACTGGCTTCCAGCAAATCACTAACAGGCTCATGCTCTATGAACTGTTTGTGGTCTTTCCAACTAGAAACTGTAATTTTTTCTCCTGCTCACTAGTTTATGAGAATCAAATCCAAAACTGACTTTGCCTCTAGATCTTGATAAATTGTTACCGTAAAGAAGTGCTGGCAGATACTTTGTATACTTGAGTATCTAACTCTATTTTCTTTTGTTCCCCCTCCTGCCACTCCCCACATTTCATGTTACCCCTTCTCGTCCTACTCAACCAGGATTATATTAGACATTGCATTATATAATGATGGCCATTTCACTCCTCTCTCCTAACCCCATGGAAGTTTCTTCCAGAGTGGGTTCCTGTCTTTTTTATCTTCCACATAGCCTAACAGGTACTAAATACTAGCCTGCTAGCTGACTGTCAATGCCCACCTGTCATAAAATTCTAGGTATCAGTTCTCTACAGGCCCCGAAACAGAACATTTCCTAATCTTGCAGAATTCCTGAAACTGTTTAGTGTAATCTCAGAGTTCCTAAAGATTGCATGAAAAGTGCATAAAATCAGGTGGGATTATGAAAGCCAGGATCCATGCCACCACCTTGGGGCCCCCAGCACCACAGCACGAGGTAAGAGAAAAAGAAAGTGGGTAAAAGCTGCAAAGTTTGAAAATCAGAACTTTTTAGCATTGTAGGTACTCATGATACACAGTAGAACATCTGACATTCAAAAGCTGGGCCACTGAGTTATGTAAGTGAGTCATGCTAGAGAACATGCATTTACGGTCTTACGTTTAAATCCACGTAGCAGTTAAAAAGAATTCAAAAAAACATGGTGCATGAAGTGGTCTTTATTGAGATTTCACATTCGGCTATCTTCTTCATTATCAGTTCTTCAGTTAATTGTACAAGTATGATAAGTTATTTTCTATCTGACGTGGGAATTTAAATGTAAAATAAATACAAAATACATTTGTGGTTTAATGAACACTCAGTGAAGCTTTTTTTTCCTGAGGTATTCCTTTCAGTCTGGTTTTATCCCAGATCTTTCTTTTACTTCCCATAGGAAAAGTCTGTTAAACCACACAATGGATCTGGAACCAATGACCTTGGGTTGTAACTATATTAGACGTATTTTTTGATCTCATCATACAACACCAGTACAAAAGCTCCGCCCATGCCTCTCAACACATTGGACCAGGCACCTTTGAAGAAAGCCTTGGCTCCTTCATCTTTTGCAATCTTCCTCCAGCAGTCCACCGTCCCCGTGTACATGATATCCGCTGTGGAAACAAATTTTGGTAAGGGCTCTGTAATTCTGGAGGAAAGAGGCTTTCCCTCTGAAAGACATCTACACGCAGTGTTAGAAAAGTCAGTCACTTGAGCCCTAAGCCCCAACTCTGTGGTGTCCAGCCAGACACCCGCTTCCTTGCGTAACTGTCAGGCAGCATCTCTTGTCAATCCTACTCTTTCCAGCCAAAGTCAGGTGAAGAACTAGGGCAGTTAACTAGCTAACTCACATGGTCAGACTGTAAAATGGGAGGGGCTGGGATGGAGTGGAAGTAGTAAGCTGCGTGGTCCCCCTTTTTAGGGATGAGAAAAGAAAATTTTACGGGCAGAGTCTCAGATTATATTGCCCAAGGTGGCACAGTTAAAAAGAGATAAAACTGTTAGGTTGAAGCAAACGGAACTAATATTTGACTTTTCGACGCTAAAAATGGCAGTTTCATGTTTCAACCTCTGTAAGCCAAAACGGCTTCAGGGCATGTCACCCAGCAAAAGTACCCTCTCCCACTAACACTTGTAACGGCTAGATAACAAAAGCAAGAATTATTTTTAAGTAAACTAGCTAATTAATTTCCTGTATTTCTGTACCCAGGCTCTAAGCGAAAAGGGCCTACAGCCTCTATAATATTACTTAGTTAAGTTCACCTTTAAATATCTCATTTTTGATGTTCTTATCTCTTTCATAGGAACACATTCTTTTCTCTGAAGGAACAGTTAACGGCAGTGTTAAGGGGGACTGACTCTGAAGCTGCTTTCCTAAGTTCTTACCACATAATTTTAACAACCAGAACAGTGATGACTAGAAAGAGCACTGAACAGTGATTCCCCCTTGGGCAGAGAAATAAGAGACCAGTAGGTGTCAGGCTTACCCCCTTTCCGGCCAGACTGCATCATCATCCTACGGCGCACAGTGTCAAAGGGGTAGGACACCAGCCCTGCGACTGCTGTCACACTCTGGGCAATCATCCAGCTCACAATAATGTGCACATTCTTGGGGTCAGGCAACATCCCTGTGAGCAGAGGCAAGAAGCCAAATGGCTGTGAAGTGATTTCTCTCAGCAGCTCAGCCAAAAGCAAGTAGGGATGGAGAAGAGGCTACCGTACCTCCGACTCCATGCCCTACCCTTCTGGAAGAACCTGACCCTTATGGATGCCTCACAACCAGGCAGCCAACCAAAGCCGGGGACTGCCCTCCGGATCCAGGGAAGCCAGCGTTGTGCCCAGTGTACAGGGCATGTTGAAGTGGCTCCAAGTTCAACTTGGTCACTGACAGAGCTGTGGCAAGGGGGAAAGCAGGCTCCCCTTCTTCCTCTCTGAATATTTGAAGGCCAGAGTTTATTTCAGAAGGGGACAAGGAGAGTCCTTTAGCTATTTATCCACACCCTACCACCTCCTCATTCAGAAGCATCGTTTAGCCCAGGGACTAGAACAAAACCAAGATTAATAAATATCCGGTCCTTCATGAGTTACAGACCCCTGGGGACCTTCCTCCTCCCCACTCCGCAGCCCCTGAGGCCCCTCTCTCACCCTTGGCAGTATCATAGACTCCAAAGTAGGCCGCTCTGTAGATAATGATGCCCTGGACAGAGACGCTGAAACCCTGGTATAGACCCTTCAGGCCATCGGACTTGAAGATCTTGGTGAGACAGTCTCCCAGACCACTGAATTCACGCTGGGCAGCACCCTTGCCCACATCGGCAGCCAACCTGGTCCTAGCAAAGTCCAGCGGGTAGACAAAGCAGAGGGAGGTGGCCCCAGCTGCCCCACCGGAAGCCAGGTTACCGGCAAAGTAGCGCCAGAATTGCTTATGCCGGTCCACACCCCCCAGGAAGATCTGCTTGTACTTGTCCTTGAAAGCGAAGTTGAGAGCTTGGGTGGGGAAGTAACGGATCACGTTGGCCAGGTTACCCCTCCAGAAGGAGAGAAAGCCCTGCTCCTTGGGGATTCTCACCACACAATCAATGATCCCTTTGTACTGCTTCTCAGCACTGATCTGTTTGCTGGCATGCTGGACCTGTGTGGGGAGGGGAGGGAGGGGAGGAATTGGGTAAGGATGGCCAGAGCAGAGGGAGAAGGAAAGAGGACCTGAGCAAATGAACGTGTACAACTCTCTGATTTTCCTTCTTAAAAAAATATAGGGGGAAATCAAGTAGATATTAACTAAATCTAAGTAAGCACGTTGGCTACCTGGATAACAAGCCAAAAAAATCCACTTTTGCCTCAATTATCAGGGCACTTGAGAGAAAAGGTTCTTCCCCAAATAAACTGAAAAGATTTCATTGTAGAGTCATTTCCGCACTGCCAGAACTACACTAGGGGCTCATCGGGAGATTGAAATGATTAAAGATGCCTGCCCTAAAGGGCACCTGCTCTGATATAACAAACATGATGGACAGGCAGGAGATAATGATTCCTCAGTCTCCCTGAATCTCCCTGGAGACCAGGACCTCTGAGGAGTAGATGCTCTCACAGAAGTAGAATAAATCCACTAGGTATTACAGCCTGAAAATTTTCAAGCAGATTATCCAAGTAACTGATTATTGAGGGGTTTGTTACTGTGAGTGAGCAGTTGGGTTTTTTTTTCTTTATGATAATTTTGACTCCCAAATTGAGGAGGCTGAGTTTCTCGTTGAGGGGCCCTTGCCTTTTGGGCAAGTAGAGACAAACACGACAGGATGAGGGGAGGAGGAGACTGATAAACCGGAGACCAGACTGCAGAGGGAAAGACTGAGGGACGGGGTAAGTAAGACAATATGAGTCTGCTCTGAAAACTGTTTAATCTCTCAAAACCTCTTTCTTCAGCTGCAAAATAGGGGGAACAGTATCTAACAGAGGTTATACAATGATAAATGAAATATATGTCAGCCTACAGCATGGTGCACGGGACACACTACGCGAGTTTTTGAGTAATAATTATTCGGAGGTTTTGTATTGTAGAAGGTAGATGCAGGAAAAAGGGTGCAAGGGACACTGAAATTCTAAAGGCGAGGCCGACCTAGGAGGCCTAAGTGGAGGGTCAGTGCTGTCCCAGGAGCAGGATCTGGCTGGCTGTAACCTACCCCGGGTGGGTTTCCATATATAGACACCCGAACGCTGGGCGCCACCCGACACCAGGAATCTGCTACTGACGCTGGACCTGTCTACGCAGAGGGCACCTTCCCCTTCGCGTAGGCCGGGCGCCGGGGCCTGTGGCCTAGCACAGATTGGCTGCGCGGCTGGCCCGCCCCGCTCCCCCTGGCCGCTGCGGCTCGCCAGCGTCCCGCGCGCCCTGCCCGGCCCGCACCCGGCTCGCTGCGCCCGCGCCGTCCCTACCTGCAGCAGCAGTTTGACCCTCTCGATGGGGGCGACCGCGGTCTTGGACACGGCAGCGGCGACGCCGCCGGCCAGGAAATCCTTCAGGAAGCTCAACGCGTGATCACTCATGGTGACAGCCGGGCGCACACAGCCTCCGGGAGCCGCGCTCGCGCTCGCGCTCTCGCTCTCGCTCTCGCCTCCGCCCGGCCAGGCACGGCCACCCGCTCTCCGTCCCTGCGCGACGCTAAGGGGCCGCTCGGCTCCCCCCGCAGCCCTCCTTATATCCCCCGCCCAGTCTCTCGCGAGAGGAGGAGGCACCCCCGGGGGCCGCGCGCGCACTGCGCATTGGCTGGGCAGGTGCTTGGACACCCCCTCGCCGTCCCCCTCCTCGGCAGAGGGCAACCGGAGCGAAGGCGCTTCCGGGAGGTAGGGGTGGGCGGGGGGCTGTGCCTTCAGCTTGGGACGTTTAAAGGGCAAATTCATGTTATCTGTCCCGGCGAGCAGAGGGAACACCATGTCTCTGCAGCATGTGGGCCGCTGTATTTATAGCACAAGAAGGCTTTGGCTGGGGCCGACCCGGGGACGGACCACGGGACCGATGCCTCAAGCAGGGCTTTCTTTAATCTCGGGCCTGCACGGGACCCGCTGCTTGGCCAAGGGAGTTCAGGCTGGGTTTTTTTCCTCTTCCTTCTAACGGTGTCCCTCACCACGCTCACTGCTTGGATTTGGGCCTCTGAATTCAGAGTTGTGTGCTCTCGCAAATAAATTAAGATCCTCCAAAATAAATGCTAACGTTACTTGATGCTGTGATTACCTCATAATCTGGCAACCTGCCGAATCCCCTCTTCCCGCCATTCAATCATTCAATCATTCTTTCTACCATGAAATACTTATGGGCCTGGCATCCAGCGCCAGCAGCAAAGGGGAAAGCCCGAGTGCAGGGGGGACTGGACACTTCTTTTGTAAATCCCGAAAGGGCTTCATGTGCTACTCCGCTGTCAACGGAATCTCGGGACATATTCTGGGCAGAATGTTTTGGGACAGCTGGAGGCTTCTTGAGGCTAGTGTTGTTAGCCTTCCCGTCAGCTGGGTGACTGGGATGTCAAGTAAGAGAAGATCGAATCCTTGTCTGTATTTGCTTCTTTAGGCTAGGCACGGAGGAGTGGGGAGACTCGAGTTTCTTCCCAGTTTTGTACATTTGACAAAGTTTAGGCATCTTTTCCCCCACAAGCTTGCCGATGAATGCAGACTTCATGTTGGCTGTTGATTGAACTGCAGCTGTCTGACTCCCCGGGTATGGAGGCTTCGGTAGAGCAGAGGTCACTAGTTAGGTGCCAGGACCACAAAGGGTATGCTTTTATCTGAGGCTGGGCAGGCTAGAGTCCAGAAATCTAAGCGAGCCGTGTGAAAGCTAGCAAATGCAAGTTTACCAAGGTCAGAGCAGGCAGAAGGTCAAGAATTCAGCATTAATAGAAAAGCCATTCAAGCATTCATTCAACATGCGCTGGAGCGTTTATCACGTACCAGGAACAAAGTTTGACCCTGCGGATTCAGTGTGAGTAAGAGATGGTTCAGTCTCCCAAGCAGCTTACAGTTTAGCAGTGGACATATTTGTCACTTAGCTTTATTTCTTACAGCCTCGTGTATAGATTTTTATGGATCAACCTAATCCACATAATAGTGCGCTATAGTCCATTCTGTTAATATTGAGCAGTTGCCTAAACCATTTCACTTTGTGCATTAGAGCTGTTTCTTGTTTTTACTATGAAAAATAATGCTGCTATGTACTTTGCACAAATTTCATTTTTCCCTTTATGATTTTTCCTTCTCTTTTCTCTTTTGTAAAATGGAATGGGTAGATTAAATGTTTCAAAAGATTTTTAGCTCTTGCTACACACTGAGAGGTCGCTCTTCAGAAATAATGCAGCCCACCAGCAAAATGTCAAATGGTTACAGATCCTCCTCCAACACTGCCTTTAAAAAAAGCATCTTTTAGTTATTTGTGCCATTTTATGAGTTCTAATTTGTGCCTCTTTAATTGCTGTGAAACTGCACATATCCCATGTGATTCGATTTAGTTTGTCAGGGTTTTCCTTTGGTATTCATTTTTAATCTTCCTTGACTGCCTATGGTGTGAAAGCAGAGTATTTATATTTAAAATTCTTTATATATTTAGAGCAGTATGTTAAGCACTTTCCATTTTGTTGTTTTTCTTTTGATATTTTTTCTTACATTGTTCTAACAGTGTTATTTATTTAAATGTGAACAGATCCATATGATGATATACATCATGTTCTGATGTAAATGTATCTCTTTTGTAGATAGAGTAGTCTATTTGCCCTACTAGCCTATTTCCTTCTTCTTTTTTTTTTTTAAGATTTTATTTATTTATTTATTTGAGAGAGAGCACAAGCAGGGTGAGCAGCAGAGGGAGAGGGAGAAGGAGACTCCCCGCCGAGCAGGGAGCCCCACACAGGGCTCAATCCCAGGACCCCCAAATCATGACCTGAGCCGAAGGCAGAAGCTTAAATGACTGAGCCACCCAGGCCTCCTCCTTCTACTTCTTTGGTCTAATTTCATACCATACCATTCTCAGGTATCCCAACACTAATTCTTTTTTTTTTTTTTAAGATTTAATTTATTTATCTGAGAGAGAGAGAGAGAGAACATGCACACACATGGGCAAGTGGGGGGAGGGGCAGACTGGGAAGAGAGAGAACCTGAATCAGACTCGGTGCTGAGCACAGAATCCAACGCAGGACTCAATCTCATGACTCCAAGTTCGTGACCTGAGCCAAAACCAAGAGTTGTATGCTTAACCGACTGAGCCACCCAGACGTCCCCCCCCGCCCTCACAACTCTAGTTCTTAAGTAGATATTTTCTTTTCTCTGTTATTTGCCTTGGATTACTAATTCTAGTTTGCCATATATTATGTTCTTATAGTAGCTTTAATTAGTGAAATCACCATACCATGACTCATTTATTTGATCATTGATATTTAAAAAAGAACAAGTTATATGTGATTCTCTAACCACTTAAAAAAACAAAAAGTTTTGTTTGCTTCTATGTCTGGAATTGTTTTTATTATCAAGTTGTTCAATTAGTTAAATATCACTAGAAAATTTTTAACATATCAAAATTAAGTTAAATATTATATTAATTCAGGAAGTATTATCATCTTTGTTGTACTTGACTTTACTAATCACAATTTTTTATATTTTCCAAGTGGAAGATATCGTATTTCTTCTTGGCTTCTGTCCAGTTATCCTGTCATTAGGGCAAGCTGTAGCTGGAGTCCTTGACAAGAGGTTTTCCACGGAAATCTATACTGTCCTCTCCCTTCATGGACTTTCTCAGAAAAGAGAGACCTCAGATGCCCTCAGGAGCATGAGCTGCCTGTGATCACAAGATCCAGGTATCCCTTACACAGGCAGGGGAGAGAATGGTGCTCAGCAGAACATGTGTCTACCCACCGATCCCAGCACTCAGTGGCTTTCTGCCTGCCTGATATCCCAAGACATCTGAGATATCAGAGAGAAAACTCTGCTTTCAAATGTGGCATGGTGTCCTGGAGCCTGGGTGGTGGGGTGGGGTGGGGGGGACAGGGTTGTATAGAAATGAGAGTAGGGTGTTGAGCTAGCTTTTTTTATCTTAGCGGAAACTTTTAGAGTCTTACATATTTTACCAAACTGGGAATAGAGAATGGGATCTGCTAAAGAGTAAAAGGCACAAGAAATAAAGAAAAAACATTTAAGGATTTGTTGATAGTGCTGACAATGTGTGTAGGTGTAGATCTAAAACTGTTAGTAATTAGAACATACCTTACTATTTGTTCACACGGTAAATTTCAGCATTAAGCAGAGAGGAATGAATTCTGAAAATTTATTTCTTTTGATCATGTAAGACCACACATGAATTTCTGAATTTATTCAAAGGTATTTAATAGACACATTCACATTGATGCATTGCTTTCAAAAAGGCAAAACAAAATAAATGCAATATTTCTCTGCAATTCTTGCTCAGGGTAGCTTAGCTAATAAGAACAATACCTTAATTGACAAGTTCTTTATAATCAGGTGCCATTAAAGTGAACATGCACACCACATACCTTCAGAAGTCATGAGGATTCCTTCAACATGCTTCAACTACCAGTTCCTGTTTTAGCTAACGCCAAGCAAAACTATGAAACTACAAAATGTGTCTTTTTTTTTTTTAACCCATTGTTCATTCTAGAACCTTCTTCCTTTAGTGGTCAGCTCCCTTGGGTATGCATTTTCCTCCTACTTTTCCACATCAACATAGAAATTATCTGAACCACTAACACCTAATTTATTTATTCATTCATTCACTTTTTCCTTTTTCAAAATCTTTCAACAAGCATTACTGCATCCTCACTTTAGACACTGAAAACTTTGGAGGGTCCTGGTGATAGGAAAATCAGAAAGGTAAGATTGTTGTCCTAGAGAGAGGTGCTGACGTGGCAGGAACACACATACTTCTGGTGTCTACATGGCGATTCCCATGCAGTGGCGACAGGGTCCATCTGGGGATCTGGTTGTACTCCTGGCTGAATGACTGTCAATGGGCTACTTCAGTCAAAGTTTGTCTTATTAACATTTTATGCATGCTTATGAAACAAAAAGTTTGGTCAGAAAGATTTTAGTCACTATTATTTAAAGGATGTGATTTCTGGTGGCAAAGGAGTCCCTGAATCATAAAAAATAAAAAAGGTGTTCAGAGAGAGGAACTTCTTCTGGAAGGCCCTGATCCCTGGAGAAAGTGGCTCAGTGGTTGCTGGAGGCAGGGGAACTGGGGCACTCTTCAGCCCCAGCTAACACAGGTAGACCCCCTTGCTAAAGAGAGTTCCATAACTTCTCTGCCATTCATAATCTTAGCATCTCCTCCTTACTTTATTCAAGACTCCAACAAGCATATTCGGTATTTTATTGCACAATTAAGCTTAATTTTATGGGTAGTAATAATGCCTCCAACTATAACTATCTACCTTCCACATTGACGCTTCTGGTTTCTGACTTGCATTCTCTGTGAATAAAGCCATTACTTACTTGGAGTTGATGTGATTGATTTTTAAGTACCTTTTGAACTGGCTTCCCCAGTATTTAGTGTTTCACTACCCATCATTTTTTTTTAAGATTTTATTTATTTATTTGACAGAGAAAGAGAGAGAGCACAAGTAGGCAGAGCGGTAGACAGAGGGAGAAGCAGACTCCCCACTGGGCGAGGAGCCTGACACGGGGCTCAGTCCCAGGATCCCTGGATCATGACCTGAGCCGAAGGCAGACGCTCAACTGACTGAGCCACCCAGGCGCCCCCCTACCCATCATTTTTAAAAGCACTTCAATGAATTCTGTAACTCTGTCTCTGTCCTGTATACTAAAACACCACACCACCTTTTTTATGATTCAGGGGCACCTCTGCTTTCACCTCATCAACAGGATAATCCCTGTTACTATTAAAATCAATGTTTAATAAATGTTATCAGTGAGACCATTTTTGCTCCTCTGTACTGTTGAATAACAATATTTTGCTATTTTAACGCATGAGGGGTTTTTTCCTATATGCTGGTTTGTATCCCATGACCCTTTTCTCATGCAGATAGCTAAACATTCTGTGTCATGGCCTCAGGGGAAAAGAAAAACATTCAGAAAGCAGAGAAAATAAAAATTATTCTTGTCATTAGAATTAGAATTTCCAAAAGAAGAGAAGGATTTCAAGTATAAACAGTAGATTTGGTAGAATACCTGAAGAAAAGCAAATTTTCCTGCCCACCCCATCCTTCCAAAGATTACACCAAGTTTCCCCAAACCTAGGGAGAAAGGAAGTACGGTAGGAAGAAAGCAAGAGTGAGATGTCAGTGTGGGTCCTTGAGAAACAGGCGCGGTACTCTTCTCCAGCTCAGAGAGGCAGCAAGAAGCCAGGATATAAATGACTGGGTGATGTGTTAGTACACAGATCAGAGACAGCCTTGCAGAGCTCATTGAGGATAATAAGGGAGCAGGAGAATACATTCCAGTACCTGTAGGGCAGCCTGCTGGTTCAAAGGACCTTGAGAGCCCGCATTAGTTTCTCCTGCCCCAGTGTGGCCTGGGAGCAACAGAACAGCATTTTGTATCCAAGGACAACCAAGTTAGCTGAAAACAAGCCAGACCTGGAGAGCCTCATGGTTGGAAATGAGGCAAATGTCAAGAATGACCTTGATGGAGTGGTGACCGAAGACCAGAAGGGAATAAGGACCTGGCAGCTGATGCCCGCATGGATAGGTGAAGATCCAGACCATATGCCCCTCCCTTTCCATCTTTAGTACTATAGAAATCCCTGGGACTTATATGTAAATCATTGCCAAAGGAGAAGAGAAAAAGGGACCCAAATTGTTTTCACCACGTGGCAGAACGGAGTCTCTTAATAGAAATTAGGTTGCCTTGCACAGTTGAGTTTCTGAGCCAATATTTGTATTTTCTTAGTTTTAAAAGAAAATATACCAAAGATATATCATAATTTTGGAAATTCTTAACCAAGTGAGCCACCTAGGCCCCCCTTTATAATTTTGGAAATTCTTTACTGTTGCTTGTTCCATCAAGCACATTTGTTTATTTAAGAAGACACAGACTTAATTGACAGAGAGAGAGACGGGGGAGGGAGGAACTTCAGGGCTATAACTATAGTACAGAAAGTTATAGTTTTCCCTACAATGCTCTATGAAACTCCAGCTTATGCATTTTTTTTTTGAGAGAGAGAGAGAGAAAAAAGAGAACGGGGCGCGGGGGGGGAGGGGCATTGGGGAGGGGCAGACCAAAGGGAAACAGAGAATCCTAAGCAGGTTCCACCATCAGCACAGAGCTCCATCTCCCTGAGCTCATGACCTCAGCCAAAATCAAGAGTCAGACACTTAACCGACAGAGCCACCCAGACCCACCCAGCTAACACGTTTTTTAAATGGCTAAACGAAATAAGTACAACAGCTTACTCTTTTAGCATATAGAAGATACCATGATACCTTAAACATAATAGTTGTTCAATCAGTAGGAAATAATGTGCTTCAATTTCTAGTGCAACAGTTCTCAACTTTTTCCATAGTTTTTGTGGAGCAGTATGAAATATAAGTATACAGAATTTCATCATATAAAGTAGTAGTAATTATACTAGCAGAAATATGATTGTAACAATTGTCTGCCATATAAAATCATAGCCATGTTAAGTTTTGCTTATCATTCGCTCCTCGTAGCTCTGTCAAATTTTCCTTTACATATTTTAGGGCTTTATTTTAAAGGAATGCAAGATTTGAATTGTTATTCCTTCTTAGTAAATTTAACTTTTAATCCTTAAGTTGTGATCCTCTTTATCTGCATTAATGCTTTTACCTTAAAGTCTTTTCCCTCTAAAGGAACAAAGCAATACCTGGTGTCATTTGGTTTGTATTCTCCTAGTTAATCTTTTTCTAGTCCTTTACTTTTCTCCATTCTGTATGTTTTACGTACGTTCTCCATAAACTTCCGTATTTTATTTTTTTCCTTTTTTAAGGAAAATGTTGATTCTTTTGGCTAGAGAGCTTGGATCCATTTCCATTTATCATGACCACTGATATGTTTTAAATTTTGTTGAAATAATTATAGATTCAAAGGAAGCTGCAAAGGAAGGACTACACATATTTAAAATATTTATTTCTGTCACTTTGTTTTATGCTTTCTATTTGTCTTCTGAATGTTTTTGAAAGTCATCATTTTCATTCCTGATTTTCTATGACTATCCTACATCAACCATTATATATTTTCTGAATTACTTATTAAGGTATAAATAACACCACAACAGTTCATTATTTTGGGTGGCTACTATACCTTCAGGTTTCAAGATTGCCGAGTTTCCCTTCTTGGACTATTTAAACACTGGGCATCTCTTGGGACCATGAGGGGTTTACTCACTGCTGTGGGAAACCCTAAAGTCATATTAATAAGCGGTCGACACAACTGTTTAATAGGCATAGCTTGCCACAGAGAGGTTGTGCTCTGAAACAATTGTTTGAATTTCATAACATTATTCAATGTGGCCACTAGAGGGAGATCATAGGTAGCCATTCTAGGTCTCTGATTTTTACTAAAAACCTGTCAATAGTACATGAAACTTACGGAGGGGGGGAATCCTCCCTACTTTTAAAAAGACATACAGATGAAGCCTCAAAATAGTAAACAAAAATAATAAAGTCAAAGCAGTGACTGTCATATGGGAAAAGAAAGCAAGACCCAAGTGCCTGCCTGCCACAAGAAATGCACTTTATTTTTGTTATTTTTTAATAATTTTTTATTTAACAATAAAAAATTAATCACCATACATTTAATCACCATACATTACATTTTTTGTAACTTGTAAATTTGTAAATACATTACATACATTAATCACCATACATTTAATCACCATACATTACATCATTAGTTTTTGATGTAGTGTTCCATGATTCATTGTTTGTGCATAACACCCAGGGCTCCACGCAGAATGTGCCCTCTTTAATACCCATCACCAGGCTAACCCATCCCCCCACCCCCAAGAAATGCACTTTAAACATAAGACACAAATAGGCTAAAAGTAAAAAGGTAGAAAAAGCTGTAACAAAAAAATGTCATCAGGGGTGAAGAAGGTCATTTCATAAGGAGAAAGGTGTTGGTTTCTCAAGAGGACACAACAATCCTATATGTTTATTCATCTAAAAACAGAGCTTTAAGATACATGAAACAAAAATTGATATAATTGCAAGGAGAAATAGACAAATCCACAATTACAGGTGGGAATTGCAATATCTTTGTATTCATTTCCTAGGGCTGCTGTAACAAATTTCCACAAATTGGGTGGCTCAACACGGCAAAACTTTATTCTCTCACAGTTCTGGGAGCTAGAAATCCAATACCAAGGTTTAGTAGAATAAGAGATCAATGTACAAAAGTCAATTGTATTTCTATATACTAGCATTAAACACTTGGAAATTCAATTAAGAAATAACATTTACAGGGCACCTGGGTGGCTCAGCGGTTAAGCCACCGCCTCTTGATTCCGCTCAGGTCAGGATCTCATGGTCCTGAGATCCAGCCCCAGGTCCGGCTCCCTGCTCAGCGGGGAGGCTGTTTGGGATTCTTTCCCCTCTCCCTTTGCCCTTCCCCCTGCTCGCTCGCGCGCGCGCGCTCTCTCTCTAAATTAAATAAATAAAATATTTTTTTTAAATAACATTCACAATAGCCTCAAAAATATGAAATATTTAGGGATAAATCTGACAAGACAGATCCAATGCAGCCCTGATCAAAATCCCTGCAAGCTCTTTTGGGGGTAGAAATTGACGAACTGATTCTAAAATTGACGGGGAAATGCAAAGAACATGGAATGCTAATAGAACGTCCTGGTACAAGAAGATCTGTTTAATTATTCTAACCTTCCCGGAGAAGCTGTGTAGAGAGGTACACAGCTCGTAGCATTTGTTTTGAGAAAACAGAGCTACGGAGGCGGTAGAAAGGGTTTCTGAAGTAGGACCTGCTGCCTAACTCGGTCAATCTTGGCTGTTTTTCTGATTTATCCGGAGGGGCGCCGGATGATTTGCTTAATATAGAAAGAACAAAGAATGGAGCTATTTTCAGATTAACTCCTTTCTTGCAGTTACCTTCTCGTGCCTGGCCCGTGCCTGGGGTTCAGAGGACCCCAACACCCGTGCCCCCACCCGGGCCACCGACCTCGCGGCGCGACCAGATCCCTGCGCCGGGAGGGCCAAGGCAGGCACCCGCACTCCGCCCCCGGGCGCCTCCGGGGGGCAGCTCGGGCCCTGGGGTGGCAGACACACCCCGGGGTGCGGCTGGGGTCGGGTCCGCGCTCCAGGGCTCTTCCCTCGGCTTCCGGAGAAGCGCCGTGCGGAGGGCGTGCTGCGCGCTGGGGCCGCGGCCGGTGCCAACCTCCAGCCGGCCCTGCGCCTCGCGCCTCCTCCGGGACAGAAACCAGGGATTCCGGCGACGGCCGCCGAGGCTGCTCGACGAGGGGCGTGATCTCGGGGCGGCGGCGGCGGTGGAGGGGAGGCCGGAAGGGAGCTGGCGCTCATCGGAGCACTCTGCATTCTCGGTGCCCCCTTCTCAACCCGCGGCTCCCCAAACTGTCGCAGTAGAAACCCCGAAAGCAGGGCGCGGCCTTCCCCGGGTTCTCGCGGCCGCTGGGTGGTACGGGGCGCGCCAGGGCGCGCCGGGAACGCGGCCCCGGGAGGGCGCCCCCTTCCGCGCGTCCCTCCCACCCCCCGCGGCGTCTGGAGCGCCTGTGAGCGCGCGGCGCGGTCCCGGGGCGGCGGACACCCGGGCTCTGGCCCCGCACCGCGGCCGTCGGGGGAGACGGTGCCCCCGGGGGAGCCCCGCAGGGCTCGGGCCCGGCCCAAGCGGAGCCCGCGGGAGCCCGCGGGAGCCGGCCCGCAGGTGAGTGGGAGCGCGGGCTGCTGGGGGTCCGCTCCGGCTCGGGGGGCGGGGGGGCGGAGGGCTTGTCCTGCTTGCGTGCGACGCGGGAACACGAGCCTCCCCTCCTCGCTAAGCCCAGCGCCCTCCGGGCCTTCACCGACCCCAGAGGTTCCTTCACTGTGTTTGTGAGTCTACCACCCTGCAGGACACTGATCTCCCCCAAACTTAATTCAGTGACCGCTTTGTGCGGCTCCCTGGACCCAGCTCTTCACGTCCGTGGTCACGGTTAGTTCTGCCTGCGGAACTGAGGTAGGCGCTACGAGCTCTATTTTGAGAGCAACTTTCTCAAGGCTGGTGGGAGGCCCTTGCACGACCTCTCCAGGCTGGGGCTGGACCGTGAGACACTTGCCCTGTGGGGCCTGGGCTCAGCCTGCACCCTGCACCCGAGTGCATTCATACCTCTGCCTGATTCATTCAGCAAGTGTTCTTCCTCTCTCCCTCCCTCCTTCCTCTTTTTTTTTAATCACAGGCATTGTGCTTGACAGCAAGGAAACAAACGTGACTAAGACCCTGACCCTGCCTTCAAGGAACTTACAGTTCAGGTCAAGTTGTCTCCTTTGAGGGATGCCTGCCTTTCAGGCCTCCTGCTTCACTGGGAAGCGGAAGGTTCCTTAATCTCCCCACCTACCCTCAAATGAGAGACCTGACCTCCATCTTGGTTTGCGTTACTTTCCTGCTTGGAGGCCTTTAGGATGTCTCCCTGCTTCCTACAGAATAAAGTCCTAATGCCTCAGTTTCTGGCTGGCATTCAAAGCCCTCTCAGCTCCCCGCCTCCCCGATCTCCAGTCACACTCCCCCTCTAGCCGGCACGTGACCACGTGACCGGCCACCTAGCCTCCTGGTTTCTTGCATCAAACAATCCATCTACTTGAATTCTTTTCCTTCCTAGCCACCTACTTTGACTTAATTCCTCCTTCTCAACGAAGCCTTCTGATAAACGGTTTCTGCTAGAATTGCTCTCTCCCTTCTCCCCTTCCCTGCAACTTTTTTAGTCTTCTCTGCTGGCTACCACAGCCTGGTTATAAGTCACCTGTCTGGCCTCCAGGCTCAGGTGGGAGGCCCTGCAGGGCAGTGGCCAGGTCTTTGTCTTGGCGCTGCCGGGCACAAGCAGATCTTCTAAGAATGCTCGCTGACTCCTTGCTGAGGTGACATTGCCTGAATGCACTGAATATGCAAATAGGTAAAATCTAGGAAACCAGGTGGGCTTCAACCGTCTCTCCATACAACTGGAATCATAAAATGGGCACTTCGTAATTACCCAATCAATCTGATCCCTGTGTGAAGCCTATTTACATAATTTAAACCCACAGAGTAATCTTACAGGGCCCCGGCTAGGAGATGGGTCTGTCTACGCGAAACACATTCACTGGTCAACAGGAGCACAGACACCTCGTCTTTGGTGTTGCGCTGGGATCAAGCGAAGCCTGTCTTTGTAGAGGGCTCTCTCCTTACCCTGCAAGAGGTAACTGAAAACCATCTAAGCTTCTTTCAAACCAGAGATATAATGCTCAGTGATCCACAGCATTGCTCTTTATTAACGTGCAATAACCAGCTCTTATAATTTTATAACACTTCATAATTATAAAGGTCTCCCATTTTATAACGTTTCATGTCATACTCACAAATTACTCCACGAGGCAAGTTATTATCTTTATTTTATATAGATGTAAACTGAAGTCCAGAAAGGTGAGTAGCTTTGCTTAAGCTTAGCACACAACTAGTGTGCAGCAGAGCTTCTAGTCCCTTATTTAATGCCCCCCATAGCTTCTATAAGCCAGATACAAACAGTGTGCCCGTATTGTGCAGTTATCAACTTCACAAGCCTTGTGGTTAAGATGTTGCAACCATGATCTAAATGCCTGACTAATAGGAAATGGAACAAACATAGATATTCCTATACAATATTATGCATTTAGCCACCAAATTATATGCAAAGCTACTCTACCTATTGTATGTGTGATTTTTCAGGTGAAGACACCAGGACTTGGAAGACAGATTCAGTTGTAATTAAGTTATTTTTCTTTTACGTGGTTTGAAATATCTCTCAAAATATTTCCGAGTTCCATTTTTTTTACATTTTTTATTGTTATGTTAATCACCATACATTACATCATTTAGTTTTTGATGTAGTGTTCCATGATTCATTGTTTGTGCATAACACCCAGTGCTCCACGCAGAACGTGCCCTCTTTAATACCCATCACCAGGCTAACCCATCCCCCCACCCCCTCCCCTCTAGAACCCTCAGTTTGTTTTTCAGAGTCCATCGTCTCTCATGGTTCGTCTCCCCCTCTGACTTACTCCCTTTCATTCTTCCCCTCCTGCTATCTTCTTCTTCTTCCTTTTTTTCTTAATATATATTGCATTATTTGTTTCAGAGTTACAGATCTGTGATTCAACAGTCTTGCACAATTCACAGTGCTCACCATAGCACATACCCTCCCCAATGTCTATCACCCAGCCACCCCATCCCTCCCACACCCCCACCACTCCAGCAACCCTCAGTTGGTTTCCTGAGATTAAGAATTCCTCATATCAGTGAGGTCATATGATACATGTCTTTCTCTGATTGACTTATTTCACTCCGAGTTCCATTTTAAAAGTGATGAATAGAATTTAAAGGCAATAGCTCGCCAAAACCCTAACTACCAAGCAGCACTTTTGGAAGTCAGTTCCCAGAAACAACTCTCTCTAGACTTAGGGAACAATGTCACATATATAGGTGGAAACATATGAAAATGATGATAATTTGACTGATGTGGGCCTACAAAACTGCAATTTTATGTAGTTTCACCTGATAGAAATATTTGTTTTTTAGTTTACACTCTTGGCCAATTTTTTGCCTGCATTTTTACTCCTTTTGGGGATAGTGTGCGGGTCCTAAGAATATTTCTGTGAAAGGAGCTCTCAGGAATAGAAGAAGTCTTTTCCGCTGTGCCTCCCCTTTCTGAACTGTCTTCCAATTTATATATTTTATAATGTGAAAACAAATGAAACTAAAGGATCATGAAATCGGTTTCACTCTTCCTTCCCCTCACCACACACACATCATAGTTTCCCCTGGTGTCACTGATGTACTGTAGTTATCAATGCGGCTTCCTTTAAAGGGGTCATTTGAGCGGAACTAAGAAAATATTTCCCAGATGAATTTACCTTGTGCTTTTCTCTCTAAGCAACAGCGTGCAAGTTAGTAAAACAATGAATTGTTCAACTCCAATTTATTGACTAAACCAATAAAACAGAAGTGTGCCCTTCTTCATTTCAGGATACGGTTTAGTGTTGTGTCTTGGCAACTTGAGAAAGTTGCTTAACCTTGCTGGATTTCAGTTTCCCTGTCTGTTAAATCTGAGTACCTGCGAAGCACCTCTCATGATAGTGTGTGTGTGTGTGTGTGAGAGAGAGAGAGAGAGAGAGCGAGAGATTAATATTCATAAAATACAAACTTTGGGTAAAGGTGAGTTTCTTCTTTCCTCTTTTCCCTTTGTGTCTCTCTGACTTGTGTGGCTAATCCTACCTGTATCTTGTTCAGTGTGTGGGTCGTTGGTCTGAGTAAAAAGCTCCATAGTTAGCAAGAAATGCTCATTCCACAAAAAGATAGGACAGGTATTATCCTTATTTTTTCTGATAGGGAAGCTGAGACCAGAGCTGGTAAATAATTTGCATAAGGATAAAATAGAAAAATATATAAAACACTAACTCTGTTCAGAAATGCAGTAACAGTAACAAATGTACCAAGTATTCATTACCAATTCAATTACGTAGTATCGAGAAGGTTCTATAAGCCAAATACAAACAGTGTGCCTGTATTGTGCAGTTATCTACTTCACATGCCTTGTGGTTAAGATGTTGCAACCATGATCTAAATGCCTGACTAATAGGAAATGGAACAAACCTGAAGGTCATTTCATTTTTACCCAACAATGGAAAAAGGAATAGCAGAAGGGAAGAAGGAACCAATATTTAGGTTGAACGCTTACTGTGCACCAGACCTTGTGCCCAATTACACGCTACATCTTTTAAATTTCATGATTCCGTGAGGTAGGCATCTCCATTTTACAGATAACGAAGCTTAGACTCAGAGAGGTTAAACAACTTGCCCCAAATAATTCAGTCAATAAGCAGTAGAATTAGCTTCGGGGCGCCTGGGTGGCTCAGTCCGTGAAGCGTCTTCCTCTGGCTCGGGTCATTGTCCCAGGGTCCTGGGATTAAGCCCCACATCAGGCTCCTTGCTCAGTGGGGAGCCTGCTTCTCCCTCTCCCTCTGTTCCTCTCCCTGCTTGGGCTCTCTCTCTCTCTCTGTCAAATAAATAAATAAAAAGTAAAAAAAAAAAAGAAGTAGAATTGGCTTCAAACTCATATCTTCGCACTTTTATCCATTGATGGAGAGAGTACCCATTTGTAGACTTGATGGAGGTAATTGTATCAAGAAGATTAAATATTAAATATTTATTTTCTTTGACTCAGTTATCCTAATGGAAAGTTACTTCAAGAAAATCATTGAAAATGCAGAGAAAAGCTGGTTGCATAAAAATCTTCATTAGAGAGTTATTTATAATAGAACTTGGAATGAATCTAATAACCACCATTAGGGAAATGGCTAAGTAAACATCACACACACGATGGACTATCACACAGCCAGTAAAATAACCCTTCCCCAAAAGTTTGTAATAACATGAGTAATGTTCATATAATAAGGTGAGGTGAAAAGAACAAGGTATAAAACTATATAATAATAATCTCATCTGTATTAATAGTACACACAGGAAAAGAACACGAATGTCGAACACCAAAATGTTAGGAGCGATTATCTTTGGGCAGTGTAATGATATTAATTACTTTTTTCTTTTAATTAAATTGGTTTTCATTTTTTAAATGTTACCATTTTTCCATAAGGATTACCTATTGTGTCTGGGCCTGGCTAGGAGAAATCATTTCCAAAATCATATATAGCATAAAGGACTAGAACCTATCTCTGCGGTGTCCCAGGAAGTACTCAGCATTAAAGACTCAGACTAGGTCCTTCTGGCTCTTAGGCCAGGAAAGATGACTAGCCTCCTGAGGTGAGTAGAGGGGTGGGAGTGGAAACCTGGAGAGGATTTAATGTTGATCATTAAAAAAATAAAAAATAAAACAAACCAACAAAAACAGGAGTTGAAGTCACACTCAAGAATTTAGGGTACATTGCCCCACTCTGTTTGCAGAGTATATTTCTCAGGCTCTAAACGGGCCAAGGCTCCTTGACTGTGCCGGAGGTGGCTTGGCTCCATGAAGGAGGGTGGAGAGAACTTCTTAAATATGTTTACTTAGCCCTGCTTACGCCCATCCCCTCCTTTCTACACTACCACTCGTCAGGCTCTCACCCGGGTTCCATCAGTAACTCTCAACTCTTTACCCCGCCTCTGGCCTGGCCCTTTGCTAGGCCAGTGACTTCACTGTGGCCAAAGCAATCATTCCATTACATCCATCTGCTTTTTCTCCTCCGCTGCTTACTGTCCTCCCGTGGTACTCTACAGCTTTCGGGGTAGAAAGCAGTTCCTTACCCCTTTGTGTTCCTGCCCCTGCTACTTAAGGTCTCTTGCAACCTGACCCACACACTTCTCTGGCCTCCTCTCTCTCCAGCCTCCACACCTCTGCACATCTGCCACCCCAGCCCTATGACCCACCTGCAACACTCCGCACACATCTACCTTTCTCTCACTTTCTTCTTCAGCTGTTTCCTTATATGGCTTCTGTCCAGTTCCCCACCCCCTGCTCACTCTCATTCACACACACACACTTTTTGCCCACTCAGTGGTTGCTCATCCTTCAAAATTCACCCCAAGCCTTGTCCTTTCTGGGTAACCTTCCCTGACACACGTTCCTCCTCCTGAGTCTCAGCCTTCATTCTGTATTAGGGTCCTTCTAGCTTCTGTACCCTGCTCTCAGCACTAATCATGATATACTTCGCTGTCCCCAACTAGACCAACATTTGTGGTAGCAGAGACCATGTCTACATGACCTTTGGATCCCAGTGTTTGGTTAAGTGTTCAGTTCTCAATAACTTTTTATTGAATTTGTGAATTAATTAAACAGGATCCAGAAGGAGAAGAGGGAGGAAAGATGACCAAGGTTGAAGGTCATACCATTTCTACGATGGAAACAACTCCCAGTACCATCAGTGACCAGTAGGGCCAACCTTTCTTCTTTTCTTATCACTGTATCTTATTTTTGTTCCTGTGGCTCCTTGAATTCTCATAGAGATGGGCTTCTCATGGTGTTGTCTAGATTTCTGAGAAGATATAGAGTCCCAAGCAGCATCAACAACCCCTGCACAGGTATGTCACGTGTCACGGGGCCTTTTGACTAGCGTAAGTCACTCAGTCCACACGGAGTCGGAGCACAGGAAGGGCGGACTGAGAACTGAGGGCTGTGGAGTTGGGGGGGGGGTTCAGCCGGCAGGGCAGGCATCAGAGGAATTAAGAATGTTTCCCTGCTGTCAGTCTTTCCTTCTGTCTTCTACAATCCGACTTCTACCACAGGACAACACAAAACCCAACCCTGCCGTATAGGCAAGCAGGATTACAATCGGTCCTCTCTCTCTCTCTCTCTCTCTCTCTCTCTGTCTTCTTTTCCTCCCTCGCACACACACATATACACACAACGTATATTTATGAAGACTTGCTTTATGACTGGTAACCCTTGTTTCAAAGTCTGCTGCTGTCTTCATTTTAATTTAGATTACTAATTCTCTTCCACATCCCCTTGAATGAACCTGTAAAATTCAAGACAGCATCTTAAAAGCTAAAACATAATATCTGAGCTAAAAGGGGTAAACGTTTTAGAAGGGGATCTGGTTGTTGTGTCTGCTGGAATAGAACTGTGATCTTCTATTTGTATATGCAATATGTCTCAATGGTCCCCCTTTTCCTTCCCCTGTGTTCTTAATTTCTTACAGGCTGAAACTCCAAGACTAGATCATGATAAGCTTTGAAGAGTTGTACACAGGGATTCCTTCCCTCAGGAATTCCTACCAGGTTTGACCATTTTAACAGAAGGCAGGGGGCGCTGATGACATCCTCACGGATCCATGCAGACGTCAAAGGAAAAGCCCCAAAAAGTGGACACCTCCTCTCTGCTCTTGACCTAATGAACAAATCGGTGCATGCGTTTAATTAGTGTGTGCAAGCAAACTCAGAATGCCCAACAGCTAATACTGGAATTTATAGGGTTAATTGTTTTACAGGAGGCGTTTTTCTTGGACATGCATTGTTTTATAGGTTATATCCTCCTTTCACATTAATAACCCGAATAATACAATTCAAGGGATCAAGTCAGTGGGAATCTATTTATAGATATCTGTAGTGGAATATAAGTCACATTTTAGCCAATCTATTGTTCTTTTTATTAAAAACAGTTTCCTGGATCTCACACCATGGAAAAACACAGAAGATGAAAGAACAATACTCCGGCCAGAATTTAAGGAAATTCTTAACAGAGTGGGTTTTCATATGAAAGAAATGGGGTTTGAAAACTTTGGTAATGGTAACTTTCATCTCAAGTAAATTTCACTTACCACAGAACAAACACTGACCCATACCTCTTGGAACTGCAAAGAAAATGTGTGATATTATTATCCATGAAAACACGTATCTGTATCTTGAATTTGCTGGGCTTTGAATTTCAAGCAAGATGGGTAGTGATAGGGAGGGTCTAGGGGTAGGGGGCTTCCCACCCTCTGCTCTCATCCCTGTTCCCTTCTCATTTGGGACGCCAGTGCCCAGCATGGGACCTGGCATATGGTGGACACTCATTTATTAATGCTCGTTTCTTAAAAAAATTATTTTTAAAAATTTTATATTTTAATCCTTTTTTTTTTCCAGTAAATGTGTGTTGAACAGAGGAGTCCTAGCCCTACTTTGTAATTTTCCCTCAGCTTTTGCCTCTGTCAGCCATACCCCAGCCCCTGTGTTAGACTCGGCTTTGAATTATGGTCAGCTATGGAATAGGTCCAACTTGGCCATCATGAAGGCCATTTGTTGGGGGCCTATTAATTGCTGCACAGTGTACTAGGCTCTTTATCCAAAATAACATTTACTTTCTCTTTTTTTCTTTTTTAGAGAGAGAAAGAGGAGAGGAGGGGCCGTGGGAGAGGGAGAGAGAGAGAACTCAAGCAGACTCCACCTGAGTGCAGAGCCCCATGTGGGGCTTGATCCCATGACCCTGAGATCATGACCTGACCTGAAACCAAGAGTTGGGCACCTAACCAACTGAGCCACCCAGGTGTCCCTCATTTACTTCTTAACAACCCTGTGAGGGAGGTATTACGTTCTCCATTTTATAAGTGAAGAATCTGAGACTCAGAGAGAAAATTAGAAGAACTTACAAATTGCAGAGTTAGGATATAGATTTGGCGCCTACTCGGTGTTGAACTCCAGAGCCTGTGCTGTTGCTCAGTGTTGAACTCCAGAGCCCTTGCTACTGAGCCATCATATTTGTGCTGCTTCATTGTGTTCTTCATGTCTGATCTTCACCTCAAGTTGCAAATGATTCATATCTATTGGATATCAGGAAGGGCAGAAGGAACCGGTTAATAAGCCAAAGGTTTATGGTCATTCTCTGAGGGCAAAGCATCAGCCATTAGATGATGCATTTCTCCATAATTACATATGTAGGGGTATAGGTGGTGTGCATAGAGTGATAATATTTTTTTAACTCAAAATCAGGACACATGGGCTGGTATAGAATTTTTAGAGAACTGTTCGTTTTAAAAATGAAAAGAATGGACATATCTATTATGTATGTGTATATGTGTGTGTATATGTACACACACACATATATCTAAATAAATATATTTTTTATATAAATAAAAAAAATTTGCCGTTGCCAGATGTCTGGTAGAAGTTGGGAAAATTTTTGAAGCTGAGTCTAGGCTTAACAAAAAGGACACTGTGATTAACAGTGTTGTTTTGTTTAGACCCACAGGGGGAAATGGGTGTCCCACGTCTCTCACATTTGCCATCTTGAGATAATATATTTACAGTTTCATAAAACTTATATATGAAATTGCATGAATCACTTCTAGTAATGCAGGTATGATGAGAACGGAACAGGTGTTCTCAAACAATATGTGACTCTTAAAAACTTGGGAATTGAGGATCACGATGGATCATCAAAAACCACAAAAGTTTCAGGTAAAAACTCCACAGCTGAAGAAAGCCACCTATGTGTATGTTTTGACATTGTAAAGTATGTGCATATAATAAAAGTCACCTTTCTTCATAGAACAGAACCAGAGCATCCAGGGTGAACACTGGAAAGAGAATCTTTTGGTTGAGTCAGAGTCAGCTAGACTAGAAAATCCCCCCTCTGTTCCCCTGAGATTCACTTTTGCCCTGGAACCTCATTAATTCTTGCTGCCACCACCACACCAGCATAAGGACTGCTTGCCCCAGCGGTGGCCTCACGGTCCTCCTATGATTATCTGTGGCACCGCTGAGACCAAAGAGGCTGTCCAAGGAGACCTTACCAAAGGCCAGTGGATTAAACCTGGAAATTAAAAGAGATGCCGTAATTTGAGTATGCCTTAGTAGATAGGGCTTAGTAGTAGAAGAAGGCTCCATTCTTCTCCACATGGAATGCAGGGAAAATGGAAAGGCCTCTCCTGCCACTGTTCTAACTTCTAGCCTGCCTCCAACGAGGGCGAAAATTAGCTTCTTGTACACCGTTTGGAGGTGTCTTCGCTGACACCTAAACCAATTGAGAGCACCTGAGTTTCCTAACGTGCCACAAACCAGGATTCTTATACGATGGCATGCGTTTTCCAAAACTTCTGGATTGATATGGGGAGTGGTCTTGCCAGGGTAATCACATCTCAACCTAGTAATGCAACAGCCACCAAATACACATGACAACTGGTAAGGGTTCATTGTGACAAATTGCAGGTAGCCTAGAAACTAGGAAAGACACCAGTAGCTTTGGTTTGTATATAAAATAATTCTCAGGACGTAAGTAGAATAAGAAGGAATAGCAACATTCTCTGACTCAAGAAGTAATCTTCTAATTTTTATGTATACCTTGCATTGAATTTAAATGGAATCTTTGAACGATTTTTCATTGATCTTTCTTGGGTTGAAGAAAGGGTGACCACCTATCCCAGTTTTTTGGTCCAAGACTGAGGAGTTCCTAGGACTCAGGGCTTCCTGTGCTAAAGGCAACAGTCTGGGTAAGCCAGGATGGTTTTCACCCTAATTACAGACCCGAATGAGAACCTAATCTAACTGTGAACTCTCTTTCCAGGAAGATCCACACGCACTTGATATTTTGCATACAATTTCATGCATTGCAACTTGAAATACATTTGTGAGTCCCAGATGTTCATGGACCCTGGGTTAAAAAATTCTGACCCAAATGAATACATTTTGGATTTTTATGTAAGCTTATTTAAATCTTTATTTCCTGAAGTAAAATGATACTTTATGCCAAGAGTCAAGCCTAATTACCTTTTGGAGATTTTATGTAATTGAAAACATTTACTATTGAAGTATAGTTGGCATACAATGGTAAATTAGTTTCAAGTGTACAACATAGTGATTCAACAATTCTGTACCTTAAGGCTCACCAGGATGAGTGTAGTTACCATCAGTCACCATACAACATTATTACAATGTTATTGACTATATTCCTTATGCTGTACTTTTTATCTTAATGACTTATTTATTTCACGACTGGAAGTTCGTACCTCTTAATTCCCTTCACCTATTTTGCCCATCCCCCCACTCCCTTCCTTTCTGGCAACCACCAGTTCGTTCTCTGTATTTAAGAGTCTGTTTGTTTGTTCTCTTGTTTTGTTTTTTAGATTCCACATATAAGTGAAATCATATATTTATCTTTCTCTGTCTCTGTCTTAGTTTAATACTTTCTAGGTTGATCCGTGTTGTTGCAAATGGCAAGATTTCATTCTTTTTTATGGCTGAGTAATACTCCATTGTGTATATATTCATATATGCAATACACACACACACACTACCTCTTCTTTATCCATTCATCTATGAATGGACACTTGGGTTGCTCCCTTATCTTGGTCATTGTACATAATGCTGCAATAAACATAGGGGTGCATATATCTTTTTTAATCAGTGTTTTCAATTTCCTTGGGTAAATACCCAGTAGTGGAATTACTGGATTGTATAATATCTCTATTTTTAATTTTTTGAGGACCTTCATACTGCTTCCACAGTGGTTGCACCAATTTCATCTCCACCAGTAGCACACAAGGGTTCCCTTTCCTCCACTTTCCTGCCAACACTTGTTACTTTTTGTCTTATTGATACTAACCACTCTGACTGGGGTGTGATTATATCTTATTGTGGTTTTGATTTGCATTTTCCTAATGATTAGTGATGTTGACCGTCTTCTCATGTGTCTCTTGGCCATCTGTATGTCTTCATCGGAAAAATGTCTATTCTGGTCCTCTGCCCATTTTTAATAAAATTATTATTTTTCTGGTATTGTAAAGTTCTTTATGTATTTTTAATATTAACTCCTTATTGGATATATCCAATATTTGCAAATTATCTTCTCCCATTCACTAGGCTGCCTTTTCATTTTGTTCATGGTTTCCTTCACTGTGCTAAAGCTTTTTATTTTGGTGTCGTCCCCATAGTTTATTTTTGCCTTTATTTCCCTTGCGGGAGCAGACAAATCCATAAATAAGTTGCTTAGGCCAATGCACAAGAGTTTTATGGTTTCAGGTCTCACAGTTAGGTCTTTACTCCATTTAGTGTTTATTTTTGTATATGGTGAGAAAAGGTGGTCCAGTTTCATTTTTTTTGCATGTAGCTGTCCAGTTTTCCCAGCACCATTTGTTGAAAAGATTGTCTTTTTCCTGTTGTATATTCTTGGCTCCTTTGCCATAGAATAATTGACCACATATACATGGGTTCATTTCTGGGCTTTCTATTTTGTTCTGACCTGTTTTTGTGCCAGTACCATGCTGTTCTGCTTACAATAGCTTTATAGCATATCTTGAAATCTGGAATTGTGATACCTCCATCTTTGTTTACTTTCTCAAGATTTCTTGGCTATCTGGGGTCTTTTGTGGTTAATACATTTTAGGATTGTTTGTTCTAGTTCCGTGAAAAATACTACTGATATTTTGATAGGGATTGCATTGAATCTGTAGATTGCTTTGGGTAGTAGGGACATTTTAACAATATGAATTTTTGCAATCCACAAGCATGGTATATCTTTCTATTTGTTTGTGTCATCTTCATTTCTTTCATCAGTGTTTTATAGTTTTCAAGGTACAGGTCTTTTGTCTCCTTGTTTAAACTCATTCCCAAGTATTTCATTCTTTTTGGTGCGATTGTAAATGGGATTATTTTGTTAATTTCTCTTTCTGCTACTTTGTTGTTAGTGTATAGAATTGCATTTCTGTACATTAATTTTGTATCTTACAACTGTAATCACGATTTACTTTGGTGTTTTTCCTTTTCAGTAATATCTGGAAGCCGTGTCAGAAAAATATCGAGAATAGAGGAAGAACAAGAAGATTTACTTGATGCAGAGAAGTGGCTGAAAGGCAAGTTCACAGGGGGATTCAGTAACATGAGAGAATTTGAAAAATATGATCCAGAAAAAATAGGCAAGGTAAATGTATTTTAAGAATCACACCAGGCTCAAGGCACCTGGGTGGCTCAGTTGGTTAAGCATCCGACTCTTGATTTTGGCTCAGGCTGTGATCTCACTCAGGGCGGTGGGATTAAGCTCCACGTTGAGCTCAGTGCAGAGTCTGCTTGGGATTCTCTCCCTCTCCCTCTGCCCCTCGCCACCCCTTGTACACACCTACTCTCTCTCTCAAAAAAAAAAGAATTATACCAGGCCCTCATTTAATTATTTTACACTTAAAGATTTTTCAAAATAAAAAATAATACATATTCATTATAGAAAAATTAGTATCTACAGAAAAATATACCCAAGAAAATGTAAACCACTGAATAATCACTTGGAGATCATCACTATGATCATGTTGATATATTTCTATCTAGTCTTTTAGAAATTAAACAAATAAAAAATGGGGTCATGCTCAATTATTTTTATTTTGTGTACATAGCTGTAATTGTATTGTGAATGTTTCAACAAATCATTAGAACTTTAACATGAATTTTGATGTCTGCTTAAGATTTTATCAAACAATATACCATAATTTAACCACTCCCGAAAGGAAAAGGTTTCATTTTTTCGACTTTACTCTCAACACTCTCCACTCCATACTTCACTTCCTGTCACCAGACACATATGGGTTTTTCCCACACCAAGCAATTCTCCAGTTCTCCGTAGGCACCACCAACTGGGTGTCCGACCGTTTAATTCAATTTTCCTGCCTGGAGTTAACATCGGGGTCCCGCAGGTTGAGGCGTCAGTCCCACAAGACTCACCCCCCAACTCCAGACACCAACCACAGGTTATCACCTCTGCTTCTGATCAACCAGCTATAACTCGTAGGTTTTCATGACCCCTCCCTGGGTTCAGTAATTTGCTAGAATGGCTCGCAGACCGCGGGAAAACAGTTTACTTACCAGATTGCTGGTTTATTATGAAAGGATACAACTTAGGAACAGGCAGATGGAAGAAATGCCTAAGACAAGGAATGGGGAGAAAGGATTCAGAGCTTCCATGCTCTGTCTGGGCATGCCACCCTCCCAGCACCTCCACATGTCTACCCACTCAGAGGCTCTCCAAAACCCATACTTCAGGAATTTTTATGGAGGCTTCATCATATGGGCATGACAGATTATTAACTCAATCTCCAGGCCCTAGCCCAAGATGGGAAGGGGGGCTGAACATTCCAAGCTTCTAACCGTGGCTTGGTCTCTCTGGTGACCAGCCCCCCATCCTGAAGCTGTCCAGGAGCCCACCAAGATTTGCCTCATTAGAACAGGAGACACTTGTATTACCCAGGAAACTTTAAGGGATTTTGGAGCTCTATGTCAGGAACTGGAGTCAAAGACCCAATATTAGAATAGAAGATTCTCCTAGAACCTTTATCACTTAGGAAATTCTAAAGGTTTTAGGAGCTCTGGCCAGGAGCCAGGGTTAAAGGCTAAAATATATATTTCTTATTATATCACAATATCACAATTCCCCAATCAGTGTTGGGCATGTAAGTTGTCACCAGTTATTCCCTATGATATTTGTTACATTTAATACTTTAAAGAACATATCTCAATTTTTGTGTACTTATTTTTCTAGGCAAAAAAAAATTTTTTTAATATCTTCAAGGATATTGCTTTCAAGAAATTTATACCAATTCACATTCTTACTAACACTGTATATGTAGACAGCATTAGTTTTCACCCTGGCCTACATTGGGTGTATTAGTTATCCATTGCGGGCTAACAAAGTACCCCTTAAAATTTGTCAGCTGAAAACAGTAAACATTTATTTTCTCACAGTTTCTGTTGATCAGGGATCTGAGCTGGGTGTTTCTGGCTCAGGGGCTCTCATGAGAATGCAGTTCAGCTGTTGGCCAGGACTGATGAATCAAGGCTCAACTTGGGGAGGATCCACTTCCAAATTCACTCACTGGCTGGTGGCCAGACACATTTGTTCCTTGTCATGTGGGCCACTTTATAGGGCAGTTCACAACATAGCAAGCAGCTGGCTTCCCTCAGAGCAAGCAAGCAAGAGAAAGAAAGTGCCCAAGAAGGAAGCCTCAGTCTTTTTATAACTTCATTTTCTTTAAAATTTTAGGCTCCACGCCCAACATGGAGCTCAGCGCAGGGCTTGAACTCACAACCCCGAAATCAAGACATGATATGAGATCAAGAGTCAGATGCTTAACCGACTGAGCCACCCATGTGCCTCTATAACTTCATTTTTGAAAGAAATGTCCCATCATGTTGCCATATTCTGTTTATTAGAGCAAGTTACTAGGTCCAGGCCACACTCAGGGGGAGGGTGTTATTCAAGGGCATACACACCAAGATCTAGAGACTGCCCTATCACAGTATATTGCCTTTCATAGTATTTTCATTTTAAGATAAAGCTTGGCCAAAAATAACCACTCAATTTTATTTTGCTGTGTTTACATTTATATTACTTGTATAGTTAAACATGTGTTTATTTACTAAGTTAATATTTTATCCAGTAAGCTAATATGTATTGAGCATTTACTATGAGCCAGACACCGAGCTAAGCATTTTCTCATGTAGTCTTCCCAACAGTTCAGTAAGGCAGGGACTATTATTAACCTCATTTTACAGATGAGGAAACTGAGGTACAGAGAGATTGAAGTTATCAAAGGTTATATAACTGGTAAGCAAGGGAGCCCCACAGTCCGTGCTCTTAACCACAATCTTATCCTATCTGCCTCTCATGCCCGTGTTATGTATTTGTACTTTAAGCATATGTCTATATCCCTAAACAATATCTAAGACTGTTTTAAAATTACGCACAACTGACATTATGCCTACAACTATTTTTGCAATATTCTTTTTTTCACTGAACACCAGCTTGGGGATTTCTCCGTGTTGATAAATGCACACACGTAAATTCAGTCATTTTAACTACTCTGTAGTATTCCGTTGTATGAGTGAAATAAACCAGTTTCTTTTCCTACTAAGAAGGGTTATTTGGTTTCACGTTCTTCGCAGTTAAAGGTCATGCTACACTGAACAGCCTTCTATATGTTTTCTTGGGCACATTTGCGAGACTTCTCTAGTGTAGACACCTCAGATGAAACTGTTGGCTACCAGGGCTCATGCCTCTCCACGATTGTTGTGGCAGTCTCTTTGCCAGCAATGGAGAACAATTTCCACCGTGCCTTAACTGAGTAACAGGCCGAAACCACCGAAATTTATTTTCTCATAATTCTGAAGGTAAGAAGTTCAAGATCAAAGTGTCGGTAGGTTGGTTTCTTCTGAGATCTCTCTCCCTGGCTGATAGACGGCTGTTTCCTCCCTGTGTCCTCACGTGGTCTTCCCTCTGTGTCTGTGTCCCGATTTCTTCTTATAAGGACACCAGTCCTACTGGATTAGGGCCCACCCATATGACCTCCTTTTAACCTTAATTACCTTTTTTAAAGGTCCTATTTTCAAATACGGTCACATTCTGAGGTCCTGGGGGTTAGGACATCAATATATGAATTTTGGGGGGGACACAATTCAGCCTCTGCTACTTACCAACACTTGGGTTTATCAGTCTGGATGGTTTTAAAAAATCAATTGAGGGCACCTGGGTGGCTCAGTTGTTAAGCGTCTGCCTTTGGCTCCGGTCAGGATCCCAGGGTCCTGGGATTGGCTCCCTGCTCGGCGGGAAGCCTGCCTCTCCCTCTACCACTCCCCCTGCTTGTGTTCCCTCTCTCGCTGTCTCTCTGTCTGTCAAATAAGTAAATAAAATCTTTAAAAAAAATCAGTTGAATGTTTGTAAATGATATTGTGTCATTTGACCTGTATTGGCATGTCTATTTTCCCTACTAGACAGTAGTTCTTGAAGTTAGGGCCTTTGTTTTACTAATCTGTGTAATCCCCGCTGGGAAACCCTAGCTGGCATTTAGTAAATACTTAACATTTGAATTGCATTTTTTTAAACCAACTTGAAGACAAAGGCCGGTAGGTTCTATGGGCTTTGCGTGGTTAGGGCTCTTATTACCAGAATACTTTTTGAAGTTGTTTTTATTAATTTCACGATTCATCAGGTACCATAGTTGTCATTCATGTAAATGATTCCCTGACTCAGCTATCCAGTTTGCAGTTTATCAAAACTTTCTGCTTCTCTGCTTCTTTTGCTATGAGTCTCTGCAGAGTATTTCCTGGATTCTTAGAAATCCCAGTATATCTAGGCAAGGTGGGGACACAGTGTAAGCAAAATACAAAATCAACCTAATTCGTTTTGGTTTTTAGTTCAAAGGGATGAATAAACTGAGTTAAATGAAGACTGAGAATGAACCTATAGATTAAGTAATCTAATTAGAAAAGATACTTGATCTAAGTATGAAGCATTTGTTTTTATATATTCCTTTATCATTTTATGAATGATATAATTTTATAACATTTTATTTTTATTGTTTTTTTAGATTATTTATTTGAGAGAGAGAACGAGCACAATGATGGAGAGGGAGAGGGAGAGGGAGAAGCAGGCTTCCCACTGAGCAGGGAGCCAGATGTGGGCTCAATCCCAGGACCCTGAGATCGGGACCTGAGACAAAGGCAGGCGCTTAACCAACTGAGCCACGCAGTCGCCCCTGGAGGAGGAATCTTTTGATGATTTCCCGAAGAGATGCAATCTTATAAGCAGTCCAACCAGCATTAGTTATTTGAATTTCCAGAGAAGTTTCCAGGATTGCAGTGATGAAGGGTCTGTGCACAAAACCCTCTCCACATCCATACTGTACAGACCCTCCACATTGCTATGATATTCTAATCCACTAACCATTGATAAACTTGCAGGGAGACTCAGATTCCTCACCTTTGTTGTGCTCTGCCTCTCTGGAGACCTGTGTTAATGGACATGGGGCAGCTTGATCTGTAGATGGTCCATGAGAACTTGGCCTTAGGGAACGAAAGTGCTACAGGAACGAAACCACTCCGTGGTTGTTAATAAAAATTATTAGAATTATTATTAACATGACTTTCAAAAAATAAATAAAAATAAAATAAAATTACTTTCATGTAAGAATCGGTCTACTTTTTCTGGCTGAGTAGGTTACACAGTGTCTTGGGAGGATACCAAAGTGCTAATTTAGTGTGACTCACTTCCCCCTTAATGTTCCAAACAACTCCTTAATGTTCCCAGTGCCACACTTTATTTTTAGCTTTGGCCTTCTGCAGCACTTGACCTTTTGCCTGGTTAGAGCAATGTACTGTGGAGCTCAAACCCACAACCTCCCCTGTCCTGTGCAACACAGGGAATGTTAGATTATACCTTCTCTGGAAGATCTGGAATTGAGAATGGTCTTTTTAAAACAAAGTAAAACTGTGTATATGCCCACGCACACACACACATCCTTTTCGTTACATTGCCTTGCATGCCTGGATTATAGTCATTTCTTTTACATCTCTTCTGCCATCTGCTGCGAGAGATTAGTATCATCTTAACATTAATGAAGATATTTTTTTAAAGATCGATTTATTTATTTGAGAGGGCGCGTGCGTGCACACGCACACACACGCACACAAGTAAGGGTTGGGGCAGAGGCGGGAGAGAGAAGCAGACTCCCCGCTGAGCAGGGAGCCCGATGCAGGGCTCGATCCCAGGACCCTGAGATCATGACCTGAGCCGAAATCGAGAGCCAGATGCTCAACTGACTGAGCCACCCAGGCGCTCCTTGATGAAAATATTTTAAAAATGTAGATAAGGATCTTGTACCAAAATAATCATCCCACTCGTTTGAGAATAACGAAAGCTTGGAAACAGCATTCAAAAATAGAAGAGTAGTTAGACCGATCATGGAATTTCCATGCCGCCATTAGAAAGGATTACCACAGATTTTTTTATTGAAATGGGGAAATGCTAATTATGGGATGTTAAGTGAGAAAACTTGAGTCCCAAACTACAAATGCAGCATGACCTTTGTCACCATGCTTGCTCAACAGCCCCCTAATGGGCTCCGTCCACCAGGCATAACCCCTACAACCCATTCTCGGCATCGGAGCCAGAGAGGTCTTTCAAAATTCAAATCTAATCTTGTCCGTTCCACACTTGATACTCTCCAACGAGTGGAACCTTTAGGAAATGTCCGGGCTCGTGAACACGGGGTCCAGAGCCCTTGGTAATCCCGTCCCTGGTGCCTTCCCCACCTCCTCTCTGGGACCTCTCTTCCACCTGTCTGCAGCCCTGTTCTTGACATTGATGAGACTTCGACATGTGTGCCTGCTGACTAGAAGTTTGTTGCCTTCTTTTCGCCTTGATATCTTCTCGTCCTTTACATCTCAGCTGGGAAGCTTTTCCTCATCCCTACCCTGGCTTGCTTGCTCCTTCTCTACGCTTCCATTGCTCTCTGTGTGTCCCCTTCTTGTAGAACTTCCTTCCCTTTGATGTAATTGCTACTTTCCTTACCCAGGAGAGCTGGGTCTCTGTCATGTCCGTTATTTTGTTCCCAGCAGACAGCACCACAGGGTAGGCACTCACTAACTGTTGAAAAATAAATAGTGAACATATCTGGTAGACAAGCTGGTTGAGAGAAATTTTTGTTGAATTTGGGATGGCTTTAAATTTCCTCTTTCTTGTCATACTAAGACAAAATTATTTTTTATTGTGGTAAAAAAAATCCATAACATTAAATTTGCCCTCTTAACTAGTTTTAAGTGTACAATTCAGTAATATTAAGTATATGTGCATTGCTGTGCAACTGATCTCTAGAGCATTCTCATCTTGCAAAACTGAAACTCTATGTCCACTAAGCACTAATTCTCCTCCCTTTTTCCACCACTTTGGTAATCACTTTTCTACTTTTTGTTTCTATGATTTTAGATGCTTCCTATGAGAGGATTCATACAGTATTTGTCCTTTGGTGACAGGCTTCTTTTGCTTAGTATAATGTCCTCGAGGTTCACCCATGTTAAAACAAATTTGTGATATGAACTCCATGACCTCTATAACTAGAAAAGTAGTATCATTTAGAATCATAGGAACTTGAGGTGACTCTAGAATTTATGCGGACCAATTTCCCCCACCTCAAACTTCACTTAGTTCTAGATGAGAAAGCCAAAAATAGAAAATTAACTTGTCCAAGGTTAAAGGTTTAATAATGGCGAAATTGAGCTCCACAAAGATAAAAATAAGTAATAAAAGTGTTTAGTTCTTTACAGAGTCTACAACACGTTCTATGCTTTTATTTTCTGCTCAACGTTAACTGTTCAAATATAACTTTATTTTCTATTATTCCATTTCCTATCTGAAGTGAAAATCACCTGCATAAGTTATTTCTTTGTTAAGAAGGTACACTGAAGTTCTCTGTTAGGAATTGTACTTCTGCAATTTTTTTTTCTGTAAAATGCATTCCCCAGGTGGTCCAGATTTTGCATTCTGGGCATGGGGATCCTGTAGGCATGAAGAGTAAAAGGGTTCTTCAGGTTTCTGAAAGATTTGGATTTTTGAGCCATGCAAATATAACAGGGCTGGAGTCACCGGACAGGAACCAGAAATATTTTTAGTCCAGCTGCTTGCTACTGTGTAACATTCTCTCTTCCTACTCAAAGGAGATCTCATAAACTACAATTTCTCAAATAATTGCTAAAAAAGATCTTCTTGTTCTCGGTGGCCAAACTAGTTCATTAGTTCACATGTATTTTTGAGTCTGCTCTGTGCCTTGTTATGTAGAGACAGTTTAAGACATGTATTTCCTGATGGAAAAAAAAAAAACAAGAATCAGCGACTTTCCAAGTTAAGGGGAAGGGTTCTTAGCAATCCTGTGGTCAGATCCCCTCATTTTATATGTGAGAGACAGAAGCTCAGAGAGCGACCCAGAGTCAAACAGCTAGTGAGTAATACACTAGATTTTGGGATGCCCACTTCTGACCTCCGGGCCAAGGAGGACATCACAACCTCCTGGACACAGAGACTCTCACTCATCTTGCTCTTTATTAACATTTTCTTCTTTTTTCCTAATTTACTTGTCAACATGATTTTCAGCCTTGACTTAATATCCGCACTGGTTTTTGAATCATGAGGAGAAAACCCGGGAGATTTCTAGCCCACAGTGATTTAGAATAGTTTGACAGTGTGTTCCAACACTGAAGGGATTATTTTTCTTTCCTCTACTAGGTAGAACCAAGAAAGGAAATTCCAAACCCCAGCTGAGACTGGGCCCTGTGATATATAATATATGTGCCTTGCTTTATGGGAAAGAATGACTAAAACCTGCTTTGGGAGGGATCTTTTGCTCTGTGCTTTCAGTTTTGTTTATGACTGTAAGATAGAAGTTCGTTTGTGTCTAAGTGATGTTGCAGTCCGTTTTGGCAGTCTTTCTAACATAAACACCACATTTTATGTTAGGATTTGAGGGGAAAGAGACTCCCAAATGTTTCACTGTGATTCGCCCTTAGAGTACTCTAAAACACTGTGAAAATAACTTTAGGAATTTTTATTAAATGATAGAATGGTTAGTACTTTGTGCTACTTTATGACTTCATAAGTTTATACTCCTGATGTGAAATTTAGTGAATATATGTGTAAGTAAATAATTGCATTTCTCTGAAATGTAGGAGAAAATTATATCATTACGATACCTTGTTCTGTAGCGTTCCAAGAGACCAAATACTACTATTCTTTGAACAAAAAAATTACCCCAAGCTATGGTTATGGTGCAGAATAGGCATAGTAATGTAGACTATGTTTATGTAAATTAATTTAAGGAAATGCATACTGTAACATTTGCTAGATGTTGTCCTGTAACTAGGACTAGAGATTTAGGTACTTAAAGTAATGCCAGCCATAGACAGGGCTTGGTGCTCCTTCGTCCCTGTCACCTTCCACAATCCCACAACAGACTTAGGTTCAGGATCAGCTAAAATGTTCTTCTCCACTGGGCAGAAATTTTCTCTGTGTTACTTCCTGAAACATAGATGATCAGAAGTCCTGTTTCTCAGTCTTGCTGTCATCAGATTGATTTCATACCGCATCAGGTACACATCAGGTGCCTGTTTGCTGGACTGTCCTCTCTCCAGAGATATAAGCTGACATGGACTGCTCACTTACAACATGAAGAGTGGGAAACCCACTCAGGCACCCTCGGTGAAAAATCAACCAACCAAGTTCCAGTGGATGAGCAAGAGGTCTGGAGGTAGATGACGGAGGCTCTTTTTGTAAGGGTCCCCGGAAGACGAATGAGTTGTCCAATATTTCTGATTGATGACCTCAAAGAGTGAGGGCCTTGGCCGGCATTGACTTTCAGCCTCTCAATTTTAAGTCAGAAGTCAATTTCAATATAATTTACTTCTGTGATTGCACCATGTTGTATTTGCTTATGTGCCGGAGTTCTGGGTAAACATCGCAGAAACCTCTCCTGCAAACTTGTATTCTTTTCTGGCATCTTTCTACCTTCTGCTTTCCTGGCAAACCCTTTCTGAAGTGTACTTTGCTTTTCCCACTCTCTCGTGCACACCACGGTCGCCGGCTTTGGCTCTCCTTCCCTTTGAAGTTACTCTTGCTGAGGCCTCTTGGGACCTCCACGTTGCCAGACAAAATGCACGTTCTCCAGTCCTTGGTTTATATGACTTCTCTGGAACATTTAGCCCTCCTGAACACCCACTGCTTCCTAAATCTGTATTTATGCTTGGCTTTATTATACGACATCACATTCTTTTGGTTTTCTACTCTTCTCTCTGGCTATTCCTTTACAGGTTCCTTGGTGGGTTCCAGCTTCTCACTCCTTAGGTGCAACGCTGCCCAGATGCTATTCTCATTTATATGTTCTTAGAGTCACTTTCATGCACATGCATAGCTTAGGCATCACTTCCGTGGTGATGACTCTCATACCTGCATGTCCAGCTCATACACCTCTTTTGCTCGAGCGTCAAATGCATCCGTGTATAAGCTCCACCTCAGACTTACCATGTTCAACGCCTTGCCCCACCTCCCGGGTCTCCAGTCTCTCAGCCTCTGTCTAGATCAGATAACTAAAAAGCGTCTGAGGACTGTAGCTCTCGCTTTCCGGCCAATACAGGGGTGCCTGAAGGCTGGTTGGGGTGGTGAGGCCCGGGGCAGCTTCTGGAATTTCTAATCAACCTGATCAGTTCAAGATGGACCCTGTGGTCTTGAGTTATATGGACAGTCTACTACGGCAATCAGATGTCTCACTGTTGGATCCTCCGAGCTGGCTCAATGACCATATCATTGGATTTGCCTTTGAGTACTTTGCCAACAGTCAGTTTCATGACTGTTCTGACCATGTCTGCTTCATCAGCCCCGAAGTTACCCAGTTCATCAATTGCACTAGCAACCGAGCAGAGATTGCCATGTTCCTTGAACCCCTGGACCTCCCCAACAAGAGAGTTGTATTTTTAGCCATCAATGATAATTCCAACGAGGCAACTGGGGGAACCCATTGGAGTTTGTTGGTTTATGTCCAAGATAAAAATAGCTTTTTTTCACTACGATTCCCATAACAGAAGCAACTCAGTCCATGCAAAGCAGGTCATGGAGAAACTGGAAGCTTTCTTAGGCAGAAAAGGAGACAAACTGGCCTTTGTGGAAGAGAAAGCCCCTGCTCAACAAAACAGCTATGACTGGGGGCTGTATGTGATTTGTAAGACTGAGGCCTTGCGTCAGACCTTCTATAGGCAACAGCCGGAATCACTATGCAGCTACTCACTCCTACTTACATCACAAAGAAACGAGGAGAATGGAAAGCTCGCATTGCCAGACTTGCCCAAAATTAGCTATCAAAGTGTATCTGTGACTTTTGAAGTCTCTTCTTTCTGCCCATCCCCATTTATTGGATGGCTGCTGTCTCAGTGCTTGAAGGAAGATGCCTAGTAGAGAGAGGGAGGCTTACTGTTCTCATTTTTCTCTGGAAGAACGTCATCCTCTGCATTATCCAAATGGAAAATATCACTTTAACCCTAACTTGAGAGCAGTGTGCTCTGTGAAAATTTCTTCAAGTCATGTATCAAAACCTTAAAACCACGCTATCTTAACATTTATTAATTCCCTTTTGGTCTCCCTTATCCACATTGGCTTATTCCAGAGGAAAAGCAGTGATCTTTAAAGAAATCAAGTATGTGTGAAATCTAGAGGAATTCACGAAGAACACTACAGAAGAATCAAAAACTTATTGCACAGAGATCAGCTGGCTAGAAGCAGGTCAAGATCTAACCTAATTCAAGATCTAAATATTAAGAGAATCAAATACTCGTTTCTGTGATATCTCTTCCACTCACCATGCAGAGGCTTTCCTGGCTATCTTTGTAACCTTTGCAGATATTTGATAAAGATGACGTTAGCCCATCTTCCCCCATCTGATTCCTGGACTGCTTTAAGAAAGGGGGAACCTTGAATAACTTCATTAAAATATACGGCTGTTAGACCTCTTAGTTCCCTCAGTGAATGGGTCGACTTGCTGCTCTGCATTGGTAGCGGCTTTTCTTCACTTTGTCTGTTAGCCATGCATACGCTCCTTCCTTATAGCCAAAGTTCTGTGGTTTTAAAACTCGTAGCTGATAACTTCCCTGTTATTTCTAATATTGCTGCTTTCTGATAGTCTTAGTTTTCCTTTCCTCTCTGTCTGTTAACTGGCAGAATTGTTTTCAGTTATGTCATGGTGATATCAGGGCTATTATTGTATCTAAAACTTGCAGACTAAAAGTTCCTTTGTTTTTGCAATTATAAAGCAGAAAAAGTGACCTTTCTCAACCTTCCGCTTAATTCAAAATGCAGATGATGTTATTTTTTTAAATATGGAACCGAGAATAAAAAGAAATGCTATCCCTCCTAAAAATAAAGCGTCCGAGACTCCCGTTCTTTCTCGTCTCACACTTAAGGAGTGTAGAGGAGGCTACTTCCTGAACATCTCTCCCATATTCTCTGTCCTCTCTGCCGGGGATGGGGCGCTGTTTCCCCTCGCCCAGACTGCAGCGGGTCCTCCGAGCTGGTCTACCTCCTCCAGGCTGCCTACCTCTTCCCGACCCACACACACTGCTGCAGGGGTGACCCTTCTTCTTCTTCTTTTTCTTCTTCTTTTTTAAAGATTTTATTTATGTATTTGACAGAGAGAGACACGGCGAGAGAGGGAACACAAGCAGGGGGAGTGGGAGAGGGAGAAGCAGGCTTCCCGCTGAGCAGGGAGCCCGATGCGGGGCTCGATCCCAGGACCCTGGGATCATGACCTGAGCCGAAGGCAGGCGCTTAACGGACTGAGCCACCCAGGCGCCCCCAGGGATGACCCTTCTAAACTGCAAATGTCATCATGTCACTCTCCTGGGTACAGTCTGTCATTCCCCCCTGACTTAAGAGTAAAGTTAAGTCCTTGTGGTTTTGCACGCCAGGTCTTTTTTCCTTTCTCCACAGAGCCAGTTTGCAACGGCCTCTGGTGAACTTCTTCGCCGGGGTTCTTAGTTGCTTCTGGGGCCTGTCAATACGTGAGCCCCAGCACACGTAGCTTACGAAAGCTAAACCTTGGGGTAAACCTTCCACCTGACCACGATGCACGGTCGATACTGCCTCTATTGGGGGGCCCCCCATGAGGGTGCATCCTCCCAGAGCCCAGACAGAGCAGTTGTGGAGGGGGTCCACTTTTCCCTCTGTCCTCAGTTACCTGCTCCCCGACCAGATGTCACATATCGAAAGATAAATACAACACGGCTGACTGTCCCCAACAGAGCTGCCATCTTCCTTACTCAGTGAGGAAACCCAGTGAGCGTGGGTTCTCTGGGCTTAGATGCTGATATACTCAAGGGGCAGACAGGAGTTTGACTAATTCTTTTCTGTGTAACACTGCTCTTATATATTAGTTATCAGATATTACCTCAGACCTCCTTCGGACGTTCTTTCTGTAATGTAGAAGCTACAATGATTTGGAGTACAAGTGATGGTATCTAACTCAATGTGTTGTCAGCAATAAAGACATTTAATAATCTTGCAAGTTAAAAACTCTGGGAGTTAAGGGCTCCAGAGCTGCTTTGGCAGCGCCGCAATGCCCCCAGGGGCCCAGACCCTTGTGCTCCGCCATCTGCAGGAAGACTCGTCATCTTCTGTCTCATGACCTCAGGGTCACGGCTGCTCTGGGCATCAAAGTTCAAAGTTCAAAGCCTGACCCTGAAGGGGAGCTTTCGGGGGTGGAGAGACATCTCACAACTCTGTCCTTTTTATCAGGGTGAGAAATCTCTTCAGGAGCCATCCCAACAGATTTCTCTGGTTTTCATGTTATCCATACCCATGTCACGTGGGTCAGGAAGGAAGGCCCGGAAGGAAGGTGTCACACGTTTCCCCAGCATCTTTTGTGGGAATATCTGTTTTATGTGGAAGAAGGAGGATTTAAGGGTTATTGACTGAGTAAGCAATAGCATCTACCACATGAAACACACTCCAGTCTTTCTCCCTTGGCGGATAGATGCCTTAAGTGCTCAAGGCTTGTACTCAGAAACATAAAAAAGAAAAGTCCACCCACAATTTTCAAATATTATCCCCTATATATAGCAACACATACACAAATGGATATGTGCTAATACATTTTATCGCATCTTGCTTTTTTTTAAAGATTTATTTATTTGCGGGGGGAGAGAGTGCAAGCAGGGGGAAGGGCTGAGGGAGAGGAGAGAGAGAATCTCCTGCAGACTGCCTGCTGAGCACGGAGTGCCACATGGGGCTTGATCCCAAGACCCCAAGATCACGATCTGAGCCAGAACTAAGAGTCAGCTGCTTAACCAACTGAGCACCCAGGCACCCCTGCACTTTGTTTTTTTCACTCAACAATGCCAACTGTATCATAGTCTAAATTCCACAGGTACTGCGCTCTATTTCTGGAGTTGCTGAGGTGGCTAGTCACGTGCAGTATGACACTTAATTACTGTAATTTTATGTTTCACTATGGGGTAGGGCTAGTCATCATCACTACTCTTCAAAACTTGCTTAGTTGTTTTTGCAATTGTATTTGTGTAATGTGAGCCGCATTTTGAGCTGAGCTATGCCTTGAAATAAATCTTGTTTATATTCCTATTTACACATTCATCTAGAATTATGGGCTTGGCACATTGACAGAGCTCCGTTTATGAGCTATCCCAGGGGGTCACAAATTTAAATGCCCACATGCGCCAGGCAAGTCCTGTAAATGAAGAGGCTATAGTTCAAAGATTAAACAGGCAGGGATATTCTTAATTTCCTCAAAGAAATAATCTTTCAGGGGCGCCTGGGTGGCTCAGTTGGTTAAGCGACTGCCTTCGGCTCAGGTCATGATCCTGGAGTCCCGGGATCGAGTCCCGCATGGGGCTCCCTGCTCAGCAGGGAGTCTGCTTCTCCCTCTGACCTTCCTCTCTCTCATGCTCTCTACCATTCTCTCTCTCTCTCTCAATAAATAAATAAAATCTTTAAAAAAAAAAAAGAAATAATCTTTCACCCATTATTTTTCCCTTGAACTCTGTGGTCCTTTTAATCACTTTTGATAGAAAAATGGCAACAGGGAAATATTTCTCTGCTACTACGTGGGTGGTAAGTGGCCCCTGAAAACTGGCCTCCGTTTTAGGGAAAAAATAGTGGGGATTGTGGCCGATATGTTTCTTCTCAAGAGAGCAGGGGCCACGCACCCATAGCCAATTGTTACTAAGGATGTATAGATATTGACACATCTTCTGACTTTTACAGAAGAGCCAGGAAGACAGATTTTATGTGAAATTTTCTTAATTGAAATGTTAATATTAATGGAAGGTTTTGAGGAGGGTTTGGTTTTGCTTTTTGTTGAGGGGAAAGAGCACTTTAGGATTCTCTCCCCCCCTCACTTGTCATCATTCTGTTTCAGTCCCTTTATCGGTAAAATTAAGTTCTCGGTCAAAGCCATACCCAATTTGTGACTAACTGAAGATATCAGTCCAATTTTGCTGCCATCCAAAACTTGCCTATTATACTTAAAAAAAGAGTTCATTAGGGGCACCTGGGTGGCTCAGTCCGTTAAGGGTCTGCCTTTGGCTCAGGTCATGATCCCAGGGTCCTGGGATTGAGTCCTGCCTCAGGCCCCTTGCTCAGTGGGGAGTCTGCTTCTCCCTCTGCCTGCTGATCCCCGCCCCCCTCCCCCCCGCCGCTTATGTGCTCTCTCTCTCTCTCTGAAAAGAAAGAAATAAAATCTTTAAAAAAATTTTTTTAAAAGTACCTGCCTCTGTTCATAAAAAAAAAAGTTAGCATTAAACACATCTGCAGGCCAGGTGTCACCCATAGGCTACTAGTTTGTGAACTCTGAATTAACCATTAAAAATTATTATATTTAAATTATTTTGTATGTTTTTACTATAAACTATCATTTTCAGTTGACTAAACCAAATGATAAGCAAATAGATAGCTATAAGGGAAGACAGCTCAGAAGAAGCTCTATCTAAAATTTTGTTAGATAATGTGAACATTAACCAAGAGCAACCAAAATGAAATATACTTGCTTCTTCAGCTAGTATGGGCATAATCTGATTTACTCATTTTATTAGGTAAATTTGTTTTTTGAGTACCTACTAAATTCAAGGTGTGGCAGCAGGCTTAGTAAGAACAACAAACCAAAAAACACACGATACTTTCCTTGGGTAGACTGTCTTATAGCTGATGTTAATATAAAGTGGCTAATAGCAACATTAGCCCTGCTTTGGATGCGGGTTGTTATACCCCCCACCCCCCATACACACGTACATTAATGTCATTTTATTAACATAATATATGTAAATAAATTGGACCTTTTCTTTTAAGGATCATCCATAATGCAAGCCAAAAACAAAACCAACCAACCAAACAAAATAACCCTTCCAACTTCTAGAAGAAAGTTCTTGTTTTCATTAAGAAATCCAAACAGTGGGAAAATTAATCAAAGTAAAGCAAGGAACCAAAAAAAAGAAGGAAGGAAGACAAGAAAGAAAGAAAGAAAGAAAGAAAGAAAGAAAGAAAGAAAGAAAG